>NW_026734360.1:0-300000 GCF_949786415.1 Peromyscus eremicus
CTAAAGCAGAGTGTGTTTCTGTAAGGTGAGATAGCTTTTGTTTCCCAGTCCTAAATGGAGTTGAATCACATGCAGTTTCTGGTCCTACGATCAAGAGTTGTTTTATGGTAAAAAGAGTCACTATTATGCTGCCATTGCCATACACAGGACAAATAGCACTGGCTCTGTTCCCAGCACGTACAGTGTATTGGACTGAAGAGGATCTACTGTTATTGTCAGGTTCCTAAGCAGAATTGAACTAGATATGGCCATGTGTGTAGGAAGCACAGTTCTTTTGTTCTGAGCAAGCTCACTGTTCGGACACCATAGGAAACACAGTAGAGTACACGAGTGCTCTTTTCTCAAAAGCAGAGTGTGTTTTTGTAAGGCGAGCTAGCGTTTGTTTCCTAGTCCTAAATGGAGTTGAATCACATGCAGTTTCTGGTCCTACGAGCAAGAGTTGTTTTCTGGTAAGGAAAGTCACTATTGCGACCCATTACCCTATACAAGGCAAATAGCACTCGAGTCTTTTCCCAGCAAGTACAGTGTATTGGAGTGAATAGGAGCTACTGTACTTGTCAGTTTCCTAAGCAGAGTTGAACTAGATATGGTCCGTATGTGTAGGAAGCACAGTTCTTTTGTTCTGAGCAAGCTCACTGGATCTCATAGGAAACACAGGAGAGTAAAAGAGTGCTCTTTTCTCTAAAGCAGAGTGTGTTTCTTGTACGGCGAGCTAGCATTTGTTTCCCAGTCCTAAATGGAGTGGAATCACATGAAGTTTCTGGTCCTACGAGCAAGAGTTGTTTTCTGGTAAGGAAATTCACTATTGCGCTCCCATTGCCATACACAGTGCAAATAGCCCTCCCGTCTGTTCTCAGCAAGTACAGTGTATTGGACTGAAGAGGAGCTACTGTTCTTCTCAGTTTCCTAAGCAGAGTTGAACTAGATATGGTCCGTGTGTGTAGGAAGCACAGTTCTTTTTTTCTGAGCAAGCTCACCTTTCTGGCCCTATAGGAAACACAGTAGAGAAGAGTGCTCTTTTCTCAAAATCAGAGTGTGTTTCTTGTAAAGCGAGCTAGAGTTTGTTTCCCAGTCCTAAATGTTGTTGAATCACATGCAGTTTCTGGTCCTACGAGCAAGAGTTGTTTTCTGGTAAGAAGAGTCACTATTGCGCTGTCATTGACATACACAGGACAAATAGCACTGGCGTCTGTTCCCAGCAAGTACAGTGTATTGGACTGAAGAGGATCTACGGTTCTTGTCAGGTTCCTAAGCAGACTTGAACTAGATATGGCCGTGTGAGTAGGAAGCACTGTTTTTTTGCTCTGAGCAAGCTCACTGTTCAGAACACAGGAAACACAGTAGAGTAGAAGAGTGCTCTTTTCTCAAAAGCAGAGTGTGTTTCTTGGAAGTTGAGATAGCGTTTGTTTCCCAGTCCTAAATGGAGTTGAGTCACATGCAGTTTTTTGTCCAACGAGCAAGAGTTGTTTTCTGGTAAGACAAGTCACTATTGTGCTGCAATTGCCATACACAGTGCAAATATCACTCGCTTCTGTTCCCCACAAGTACAGTGTATCGGACTGAAGAGGAGCTACTGTTCTTGTCAGTTTCCTAAGCAGAGTTGAACTAGATATGGCCCGTGTGTGTAGGAGGCACAGTTCTTATGTTCTGAGCAAGCTCACTGTTCTGGCCCTATAGGAAATACAGTAGAGTAGAAGAGTGCTCTTTTCTCAAAAGCAGAGTGTGTTTCTTGTAAAGCGAGCTAGAGTTTGTTTCCCAGTCCTAAATGGAGTTGAATCACATGCAGTTTCTGGTCCTACGAACAAGAGTTGTTTTCTGGTAAGGAAAGTCACTATTGTGCTCCCATTGCCCTACACAAGGCAAATAGCACTCGCGTCTTTTCCCAGCAAGTACAGTGTATTGGACTGAATAGGAGCTACTGTTCTTGTCAGTTTCCTAAGCAGAGTTGAACTAGATGTGGTCCGTGTGAGTATTAAGCACAGTTCTTTTGTTCTGAGCAAGCTCACTGTTTGGACCCCATAGGAAACACAGTAGAGTAGAAGAGTGCTATTTCTCTAAATCAGAGTGTGTTTCTTATAGGCGAGCTAGCATTTGTTTCCCAGTCCTAAATGGAGTGGAATCACATGCAGTTTCTAGTCCTACGAGCAAGAGTTGTTTTCTGGTAAGACGAGTCACTATTGTGCTCCAATTGCCATACACAGTGCAAATAGCACTCGCGTCTATTCCCCAAAAGTACAGTGTCTTGGACTGAAGAGGAGCTACTGTTCTTCCCAGTTTCCTAAGCAGAGTTGAACTAGATATGGCCGGTGTGTGTAGGAAGCACAGTTCTTATGTTCTGAGCAAGCTCACTGTTCAGACCCCATAGGAAGCACAGTAGAGTAGATGAGTGCTCTTTTCTCAAAAGCAGAGTGTGTTTCATGTAAGGCGAGCTAGCATTTGTATCCCAGTCCTAAATGGAGTTGAATCCCATGCAGTTTCTGGTCCTACGAGCAAGAGTTGTTTTCTGGTAAGAAGAGTCACTATTGTGCTCCCATTGTCATACACAGGGCAAATAGCACTGGCGTCTGTTCCCAGCATGTACAGTGTATTGGACTGAAGAGGATCTACTGTTCTTGTCAGTTTCCTAAGCAGAATTGAACTAGATATGGCCGTGTGTGTAGGAGGCACAGTTCTCTTGTTCTGATCAAGCTCACTGTTCTGGCCCTATAGGAAACACAGTAGAGTAGAAGAGTGCTCTTTTCTCAAAAGCAGAGTGTGTTTCTTGTAAGGCGAGCTAGCGTTTGTTTCCCAGTCCTAAATGGAGTTGAATCACTTGCAGTTTCTGGTCCTATGAGCAAGAGTTGTTTTCTGGTAAGGAAAGTCACTATTGCGCTCCCATTGCCATACATAGTGCAAATAGCACTCGCGTCTTTTCCCAGCAAGTACAGTGTATTGGACTGAAGAGGAGGTACTGTTCTTGTTATTTTCCTAAGAGGAGTTGAACTAGATATGGCCCGTGTGTGTAGGAAACACAGTTCTTTTTTTCTGAGAAAGCACACTGTGCGGACACCATAGGAAACACAGTAGAGTAGATGAGTGCTCTTTTCTCAAAATTAGATTGAGTTCCTTGAAAGGCGAGCTAGTATTTACTTCCCAGTCAGAAATGGAGTTGAATCCCATGCAGTTTCTGGTCCTACAAGTAAGAGTTGTTTTCTGGTAAGAAGAGTCACTATTGCGCTCCCATTGCCATACACAGTGCAAATAGCACTTGCGTCTGTTCCCAGCAAGTACAGTGTATTGGACTGAAGAGGAGCTACTGTTCTTGTGAGTTTCCTAAGCAGAGTTGAACCAGATATGTCCCGTGTGTGTAGTAAGCACAGTTCTTTTGTTCTGAGCAAGCTCACTGTTCGGACCCCATAGGAAACACAGTAGAGTAGAAGAGTGCTCTTTTCTCAAAAGCAGAGTGTGTTTCTTGTAAGGCGAGCTAGCGTTTGTTTCCCAGTCCTAAATGGAGTTGAATCACATGCAGTTTGTGTTCCTCAGAGCAAGAGTTGTTTTCTGTTAAGGAAAGTCACTATTGCGCTCTCATTGCCATACACAGTGCAAATAGCACTCGCGTCTGTTCCCAGCAAGTACAGTGTACTGGACTGAAGAGGAGCTACTGTTCTTGTCAGTTTCCTAAGCAGAGTTGAACTAGTTATGGCCCGTTTGTAGGAAGCACAGTTCTTTTGTTCTGAGCAAGTTCACTGTTCTGGCCTTATAGGAAACACAGTAGAGTAGAAGAGTGCTCTTTTCTCAAAAGCAGAGTGTCTTTCTTGTGAGCAGAGCTAGCGTTTGTTTCCCAGTCCTAAATGGAGTTGAATCACATGCAGTTTCAGGTCCTACGAACAAGAGTTGTTTTCTGGTAAGGAAAGTCACATTGCGCTCCCATTGCCATACACTGTGCAAATAGCACTCGCGTCTGTTCCCAGCAAGTACAGTGTATTGGACTGAAGAGGATCTACTGTTCTTGTCAGGTTCCTAAGCAGACTTGAACTAAATATGGCCGTGTGTGTAGGAAGCAGACTTTTTTGTTCTGAGCAAGCTCACTGTTCGGACCCCGTAGGAAACACAATAGAGTAGAAGAGTGCCCTTTTCTCAAAAGCAGAGTGTGTTCCTTGTAAGGCGAGCTAGCATTTTTTTTCCCAGTCCTAAATGGAGTTGAATCACATCCAGTTTCTGGTCCTATGAGCAAGAGTTGTTTTCTGGTAAGGAAAGACACTATTGCGCTCCCATTCCCATACATACTGCAAATAGCACTTGCGTCTGTTCCCAGCAAGTACAGTGTATTGGACTGAAAAGGAGCTACTGTTCTTGTCATTTTCATAAGAGGAGTTGAACCAGATATATCCCATGTGTGTAGAAAGCACAGTTCTTTTGTTCTGAGAAAGCACACTACGCGGACATCATAGGAAACACAGTAGAGAAGATGAGTGCTCTATTCTCAAAATTTGATTGTTTTTCTTGAAAGTCGAGCTAGTGTTTGTTTCCCAGTCAGAAATGGAGTTGAGTCCCATGCAGTTTCTGGTACTACGAGCAAGAGTTGTTTTCTGGTAAGAAGAGTCACTATTGGGCTCCCATTGCCATACACAGTGCAAATAGCACTCGCGTCTGTTCCCAGCAATTACAGTGTATTGGACTGAAGAGCAGCTACTGTTCTTGTCAGTTTCCTAAGCAGAGTTGAACTAGATATGGCCCGTGTGTGTAGGAAGCACAGTTCTTTTGTTCTGAGCAAGCTCACAGTTCGGACCCCGTAGGAAACACAATAGAGTAGAAGAGTGCCCTTTTCTCAAAAGCAGAGTGTGTTTCCTGTAAGGCGAGACAGCGTTTGTTACACAGTACTAAATGGAGTTGAATCACATGCAGTTTCTGGTCCTATGAGCAAGAGTTGTTTTCTGGTAAGGAAAGTCACTATTGCGCTCCCATTCCCATTCATAGTGCAAATAGCACTCGCGTCTGTTCCCAGCAAGTACAGTGTATTGGACTGAACAGGAACTACTATTCTTTTCAGTTTCCTAAGCAGAGTTGAACTAGATATGGCTCGTATGTGTAGGAAGCACAGTTCTTTTGTTCTGAGAAAGCACACTGTGCGGACACCATCGGAATCACAGTAGAGTAGATGAGAGCTCTTTTCTCAAAAGCAGAGTGTGTTTCTTGTAAGGTGAGCTAGCGTTTTTTTCCCAGTCCTAAATGGAGTTGAATCACATGCAGTTTCTGGTCCTACGAGCAAGAGTTGTTTTCTGGTAAGAAGAGTCAATATTGCGCTCCCATTGGCATACACAGGGCAAATAGCACTGGCATCTGTTCCCAGCATGTACGGTGTATTGGACTGAAGAGGATCTACTGTTCTTTTCAGTTTTCTAAGCAAAATTGAACTAGATATGGCCGTGTGTGTAGGAAACACAGTTCTCTTGTTCTGTTCAAGCTCACTGTTCTGGCACTATAGGAAACACAGTAGAGTAGAAGAGTGCTCTTTTCTCAAAAGCAGAGTGTGTTTCTTGTAAGGCGAGCTAGCGTTTGTTTCCCTGTCCTAAATGGAGTTGAATCACATCCAATTTCTGGTCCTATGAGCAAGAGTTGTTTTCTGGTAAGGAAAGTCACTATTGCGCTCCCATTGCCATACATAGTGCAAATAGCACTCTTGTCTGTTCCCAGCAAGTACAGTGTATTGGACTGAAGAGGAGCTTCTCTTCTTGTCATTTTCCTAAAAGGAGTTGAACTAGATATGGCTCGTGTGTGTAGGAAGCACAGTTCTTTTGTTCTGAGAAAGCACACTGTGCGGACACCATAGGAAACACAGTAGAGTAGATGAGTGCTCTTTTCTCAAAATTAAATTGTGTTTCTTGAAAGGTGAGCTAGTATTTGCTTCCCAGTCAAAAATGGAGTTGAATCCCATGCCGTTTCTGGTCCTACGAGCAAGAGTTTTTTTCTGGTAAGAAGAGTCACTATTGCGCTCCCATTGTCATACACAGTGCAAATAGTATTGGCGTCTGTTCCCAGCAAGTACGGTGTATTGGACTGAAGAGCAGCTACTGTTCTTGTCAGTTTCCTAAGCAGAGTATAACTAGATATGGCCCGTGTGTGTAGGAAGCACAGTTCATTTGTTCTTAGCAAGATCACTGTTCGGACCCCATAGGAAACACTGTAGAGTAGAAAAGTGCTCTTTTCTCAAAAGCAAAGTGCGTTTCTTGAAAGGCGAGCTAGTTTTTGTTTCCCAGTCAGAAATGGAATTGAATCCCGTGCAGTTTCTGGTCCTACGAGCAAGAGTTTTTTTCTGGTAAGAAGAGTCACTATTGCGCTCCCATTGCCATACACAGTCAAATAGCACTGGCGTCTGTTCCCTGCATGTACAGAGTATTGGACTGAATAGGAGCTCCTGTTCTTGTCAGATTCCTAAGCAGAGTTGAACTAGATATGTCCCCTGTGTGTAGGAAGCACATTTCTTTTGTTCTGAGCAAGTTCACTGTTCTGGCCCTATAGGAAACACAGTAGAGTAGAAGAGTGCTCTTTTCTCAAAAGCAGAGTGTGTTTCTTGTAAGGCGAGCTAGCGTTTCTTTCCCAGGCCTAAATCGAGTTGAATCACATGCAGTTTCTTGTCCTACGAACAAGAGTTGTTTTCTGGTAAGAAGAGTCACTATTGCGCTCCCATTGTCATACACAGGGCAAATAGCACTGGCGTCTGTTCCCAGCATGTACAGTGTATTGGACTGAAGAGGTTCTACTGTTCTTGTCAGTTTCTTAAGTAGAATTGAACTAGATATGGCCCGTGTGTGTAGGAAGCACAGTTTTTGTGTTCTGAGCAAGCTCACTGTTCGGAACACATAGGAAACACAGTAGAGTAGAAGAGTACTCTTTACTCAAAAGCAGAGTGTGTTTCTTGGAAGTCGAGCTAGTGTTTGTTTCCTAGTCCTAAATGGAGTTGAGTCACATGCAGTTTTTTGTCCTACGAGCAACAGTTGTTTTCTGATAAGACAAGTCACTATTGTGCTCCAATTGCCATACACAGTGCAAATAGCACTCGCGTATGTTCCCTGCAAGTACAGTGTATTGGACTGAAGAGGAGCTACTGTTCTTGTGAGTTTCCTAAGCAGAGTTGAACCAGATATGTCCCGTGTGTGTAGTAAGCACAGTTCTTTTGTTCTGAGCAAGCTCACTGTTCGGACCCCATAGGAAACACAGTAGAGTAGAAGAGTGCTCTTTTCTCAAAAGCAGAGTGTGTTTCTTGTAAGGCGAGCTAGCGTTTGTTTCCCAGTCCTAAATGGAGTTGAATCACATGCAGTTTGTGTTCCTCAGAGCAAGAGTTGTTTTCTGTTAAGGAAAGTCACTATTGCGCTCTCATTGCCATACACAGTGCAAATAGCACTCGCGTCTGTTCCCAGCAAGTACAGTGTACTGGACTGAAGAGGAGCTACTGTTCTTGTCAGTTTCCTAAGCAGAGTTGAACTAGTTATGGCCCGTTTGTAGGAAGCACAGTTCTTTTGTTCTGAGCAAGTTCACTGTTCTGGCCTTATAGGAAACACAGTAGAGTAGAAGAGTGCTCTTTTCTCAAAAGCAGAGTGTCTTTCTTGTGAGCAGAGCTAGCGTTTGTTTCCCAGTCCTAAATGGAGTTGAATCACATGCAGTTTCAGGTCCTACGAACAAGAGTTGTTTTCTGGTAAGGAAAGTCACATTGCGCTCCCATTGCCATACACTGTGCATATAGCACTCCCGTCTGTTCCCAGCAAGTACAGTGTATTGGACTGAAGAGGATCTACTGTTCTTGTCAGGTTCCTAAGCAGACTTGAACTAAATATGGCCGTGTGTGTAGGAAGCAGACTTTTTTGTTCTGAGCAAGCTCACTGTTCGGACCCCGTAGGAAACACAATAGAGTAGAAGAGTGCCCTTTTCTCAAAAGCAGAGTGTGTTCCTTGTAAGGCGAGCTAGCATTTTTTTTCCCAGTCCTAAATGGAGTTGAATCACATCCAGTTTCTGGTCCTATGAGCAAGAGTTGTTTTCTGGTAAGGAAAGACACTATTGCGCTCCCATTCCCATACATACTGCAAATAGCACTTGCGTCTGTTCCCAGCAAGTACAGTGTATTGGACTGAAAAGGAGCTACTGTTCTTGTCATTTTCATAAGAGGAGTTGAACCAGATATATCCCATGTGTGTAGAAAGCACAGTTCTTTTGTTCTGAGAAAGCACACTACGCGGACATCATAGGAAACACAGTAGAGAAGATGAGTGCTCTATTCTCAAAATTTGATTGTTTTTCTTGAAAGTCGAGCTAGTGTTTGTTTCCCAGTCAGAAATGGAGTTGAGTCCCATGCAGTTTCTGGTACTACGAGCAAGAGTTGTTTTCTGGTAAGAAGAGTCACTATTGGGCTCCCATTGCCATACACAGTGCAAATAGCACTCGCGTCTGTTCCCAGCAATTACAGTGTATTGGACTGAAGAGCAGCTACTGTTCTTGTCAGTTTCCTAAGCAGAGTTGAACTAGATATGGCCCGTGTGTGTAGGAAGCACAGTTCTTTTGTTCTGAGCAAGCTCACAGTTCGGACCCCGTAGGAAACACAATAGAGTAGAAGAGTGCCCTTTTCTCAAAAGCAGAGTGTGTTTCCTGTAAGGCGAGACAGCGTTTGTTACACAGTACTAAATGGAGTTGAATCACATGCAGTTTCTGGTCCTATGAGCAAGAGTTGTTTTCTGGTAAGGAAAGTCACTATTGCGCTCCCATTCCCATTCATAGTGCAAATAGCACTCGCGTCTGTTCCCAGCAAGTACAGTGTATTGGACTGAACAGGAACTACTATTCTTTTCAGTTTCCTAAGCAGAGTTGAACTAGATATGGCTCGTATGTGTAGGAAGCACAGTTCTTTTGTTCTGAGAAAGCACACTGTGCGGACACCATCGGAATCACAGTAGAGTAGATGAGAGCTCTTTTCTCAAAAGCAGAGTGTGTTTCTTGTAAGGTGAGCTAGCGTTTTTTTCCCAGTCCTAAATGGAGTTGAATCACATGCAGTTTCTGGTCCTACGAGCAAGAGTTGTTTTCTGGTAAGAAGAGTCAATATTGCGCTCCCATTGGCATACACAGGGCAAATAGCACTGGCATCTGTTCCCAGCATGTACGGTGTATTGGACTGAAGAGGATCTACTGTTCTTTTCAGTTTTCTAAGCAAAATTGAACTAGATATGGCCGTGTGTGTAGGAAACACAGTTCTCTTGTTCTGTTCAAGCTCACTGTTCTGGCACTATAGGAAACACAGTAGAGTAGAAGAGTGCTCTTTTCTCAAAAGCAGAGTGTGTTTCTTGTAAGGCGAGCTAGCGTTTGTTTCCCTGTCCTAAATGGAGTTGAATCACATCCAATTTCTGGTCCTATGAGCAAGAGTTGTTTTCTGGTAAGGAAAGTCACTATTGCGCTCCCATTGCCATACATAGTGCAAATAGCACTCTTGTCTGTTCCCAGCAAGTACAGTGTATTGGACTGAAGAGGAGCTTCTCTTCTTGTCATTTTCCTAAAAGGAGTTGAACTAGATATGGCTCGTGTGTGTAGGAAGCACAGTTCTTTTGTTCTGAGAAAGCACACTGTGCGGACACCATAGGAAACACAGTAGAGTAGATGAGTGCTCTTTTCTCAAAATTAAATTGTGTTTCTTGAAAGGTGAGCTAGTATTTGCTTCCCAGTCAAAAATGGAGTTGAATCCCATGCCGTTTCTGGTCCTACGAGCAAGAGTTTTTTTCTGGTAAGAAGAGTCACTATTGCGCTCCCATTGTCATACACAGTGCAAATAGTATTGGCGTCTGTTCCCAGCAAGTACGGTGTATTGGACTGAAGAGCAGCTACTGTTCTTGTCAGTTTCCTAAGCAGAGTATAACTAGATATGGCCCGTGTGTGTAGGAAGCACAGTTCATTTGTTCTTAGCAAGATCACTGTTCGGACCCCATAGGAAACACTGTAGAGTAGAAAAGTGCTCTTTTCTCAAAAGCAAAGTGCGTTTCTTGAAAGGCGAGCTAGTTTTTGTTTCCCAGTCAGAAATGGAATTGAATCCCGTGCAGTTTCTGGTCCTACGAGCAAGAGTTTTTTTCTGGTAAGAAGAGTCACTATTGCGCTCCCATTGCCATACACAGTCAAATAGCACTGGCGTCTGTTCCCTGCATGTACAGAGTATTGGACTGAATAGGAGCTCCTGTTCTTGTCAGATTCCTAAGCAGAGTTGAACTAGATATGTCCCCTGTGTGTAGGAAGCACATTTCTTTTGTTCTGAGCAAGTTCACTGTTCTGGCCCTATAGGAAACACAGTAGAGTAGAAGAGTGCTCTTTTCTCAAAAGCAGAGTGTGTTTCTTGTAAGGCGAGCTAGCGTTTCTTTCCCAGTCCTAAATCGAGTTGAATCACATGCAGTTTCTTGTCCTACGAACAAGAGTTGTTTTCTGGTAAGAAGAGTCACTATTGCGCTCCCATTGTCATACACAGGGCAAATAGCACTGGCGTCTGTTCCCAGCATGTACAGTGTATTGGACTGAAGAGGTTCTACTGTTCTTGTCAGTTTCTTAAGTAGAATTGAACTAGATATGGCCCGTGTGTGTAGGAAGCACAGTTTTTGTGTTCTGAGCAAGCTCACTGTTCGGAACACATAGGAAACACAGTAGAGTAGAAGAGTACTCTTTACTCAAAAGCAGAGTGTGTTTCTTGGAAGTCGAGCTAGTGTTTGTTTCCTAGTCCTAAATGGAGTTGAGTCACATGCAGTTTTTTGTCCTACGAGCAACAGTTGTTTTCTGATAAGACAAGTCACTATTGTGCTCCAATTGCCATACACAGTGCAAATAGCACTCGCGTATGTTCCCTGCAAGTACAGTGTATTGGACTGAAGAGGAGCTACTGTTCTTGTCAGTTTCCTAAGCAGAGTTGAACCAGATATGGCCCGTGTGTGTAGTAAGCACAGTTCTTTTGTTCTGAGCAAGCTCACTGTTCGGACCCCATAGGAAACACAGTAGAGTAGAAGAGTGCTCTTTTCTCAAAAGCAGAGTGTGTTTCTTGTAAGGCGAGCTAGCGTTTGTTTCCCAGTCCTAAATGGAGTTGAATCACATGCAGTTTGTGTTCCTCAGAGCAAGAGTTGTTTTCTGTTAAGGAAAGTCACTATTGCGCTCTCATTGCCATACACAGTGCAAATAGCACTCGCGTCTGTTCCCAGCAAGTACAGTGTACTGGACTGAAGAGGAGCTACTGTTCTTGTCAGTTTCCTAAGCAGAGTTGAACTAGTTATGGCCCGTTTGTAGGAAGCACAGTTCTTTTGTTCTGAGCAAGTTCACTGTTCTGGCCTTATAGGAAACACAGTAGAGTAGAAGAGTGCTCTTTTCTCAAAAGCAGAGTGTCTTTCTTGTGAGCAGAGCTAGCGTTTGTTTCCCAGTCCTAAATGGAGTTGAATCACATGCAGTTTCAGGTCCTACGAACAAGAGTTGTTTTCTGGTAAGGAAAGTCACATTGCGCTCCCATTGCCATACACTGTGCAAATAGCACTCGCGTCTGTTCCCAGCAAGTACAGTGTATTGGACTGAAGAGGATCTACTGTTCTTGTCAGGTTCCTAAGCAGACTTGAACTAAATATGGCCGTGTGTGTAGGAAGCAGACTTTTTTGTTCTGAGCAAGCTCACTGTTCGGACCCCGTAGGAAACACAATAGAGTAGAAGAGTGCCCTTTTCTCAAAAGCAGAGTGTGTTCCTTGTAAGGCGAGCTAGCATTTTTTTTCCCAGTCCTAAATGGAGTTGAATCACATCCAGTTTCTGGTCCTATGAGCAAGAGTTGTTTTCTGGTAAGGAAAGACACTATTGCGCTCCCATTCCCATACATACTGCAAATAGCACTTGCGTCTGTTCCCAGCAAGTACAGTGTATTGGACTGAAAAGGAGCTACTGTTCTTGTCATTTTCATAAGAGGAGTTGAACCAGATATATCCCATGTGTGTAGAAAGCACAGTTCTTTTGTTCTGAGAAAGCACACTACGCGGACATCATAGGAAACACAGTAGAGAAGATGAGTGCTCTATTCTCAAAATTTGATTGTTTTTCTTGAAAGTCGAGCTAGTGTTTGTTTCCCAGTCAGAAATGGAGTTGAGTCCCATGCAGTTTCTGGTACTACGAGCAAGAGTTGTTTTCTGGTAAGAAGAGTCACTATTGGGCTCCCATTGCCATACACAGTGCAAATAGCACTCGCGTCTGTTCCCAGCAATTACAGTGTATTGGACTGAAGAGCAGCTACTGTTCTTGTCAGTTTCCTAAGCAGAGTTGAACTAGATATGGCCCGTGTGTGTAGGAAGCACAGTTCTTTTGTTCTGAGCAAGCTCACAGTTCGGACCCCGTAGGAAACACAATAGAGTAGAAGAGTGCCCTTTTCTCAAAAGCAGAGTGTGTTTCCTGTAAGGCGAGACAGCGTTTGTTACACAGTACTAAATGGAGTTGAATCACATGCAGTTTCTGGTCCTATGAGCAAGAGTTGTTTTCTGGTAAGGAAAGTCACTATTGCGCTCCCATTCCCATTCATAGTGCAAATAGCACTCGCGTCTGTTCCCAGCAAGTACAGTGTATTGGACTGAACAGGAACTACTATTCTTTTCAGTTTCCTAAGCAGAGTTGAACTAGATATGGCTCGTATGTGTAGGAAGCACAGTTCTTTTGTTCTGAGAAAGCACACTGTGCGGACACCATCGGAATCACAGTAGAGTAGATGAGAGCTCTTTTCTCAAAAGCAGAGTGTGTTTCTTGTAAGGTGAGCTAGCGTTTTTTTCCCAGTCCTAAATGGAGTTGAATCACATGCAGTTTCTGGTCCTACGAGCAAGAGTTGTTTTCTGGTAAGAAGAGTCAATATTGCGCTCCCATTGGCATACACAGGGCAAATAGCACTGGCATCTGTTCCCAGCATGTACGGTGTATTGGACTGAAGAGGATCTACTGTTCTTTTCAGTTTTCTAAGCAAAATTGAACTAGATATGGCCGTGTGTGTAGGAAACACAGTTCTCTTGTTCTGTTCAAGCTCACTGTTCTGGCACTATAGGAAACACAGTAGAGTAGAAGAGTACTCTTTTCTCAAAAGCAGAGTGTGTTTCTTGTAAGGCGAGCTAGCGTTTGTTTCCCTGTCCTAAATGGAGTTGAATCACATCCAATTTCTGGTCCTATGAGCAAGAGTTGTTTTCTGGTAAGGAAAGTCACTATTGCGCTCCCATTGCCATACATAGTGCAAATAGCACTCTTGTCTGTTCCCAGCAAGTACAGTGTATTGGACTGAAGAGGAGCTTCTCTTCTTGTCATTTTCCTAATAGGAGTTGAACTAGATATGGCTCGTGTGTGTAGGAAGCACAGTTCTTTTGTTCTGAGAAAGCACACTGTGCGGACACCATAGGAAACACAGTAGAGTAGATGAGTGCTCTTTTCTCAAAATTAAATTGTGTTTCTTGAAAGGTGAGCTAGTATTTGCTTCCCAGTCAAAAATGGAGTTGAATCCCATGCCGTTTCTGGTCCTACGAGCAAGAGTTTTTTTCTGGTAAGAAGAGTCACTATTGCGCTCCCATTGTCATACACAGTGCAAATAGTATTGGCGTCTGTTCCCAGCAAGTACGGTGTATTGGACTGAAGAGCAGCTACTGTTCTTGTCAGTTTCCTAAGCAGAGTATAACTAGATATGGCCCGTGTGTGTAGGAAGCACAGTTCATTTGTTCTTAGCAAGATCACTGTTCGGACCCCATAGGAAACACTGTAGAGTAGAAAAGTGCTCTTTTCTCAAAAGCAAAGTGCGTTTCTTGAAAGGCGAGCTAGTTTTTGTTTCCCAGTCAGAAATGGAATTGAATCCCGTGCAGTTTCTGGTCCTACGAGCAAGAGTTTTTTTCTGGTAAGAAGAGTCACTATTGCGCTCCCATTGCCATACACAGTCAAATAGCACTGGCGTCTGTTCCCTGCATGTACAGAGTATTGGACTGAATAGGAGCTCCTGTTCTTGTCAGATTCCTAAGCAGAGTTGAACTAGATATGTCCCCTGTGTGTAGGAAGCACATTTCTTTTGTTCTGAGCAAGTTCACTGTTCTGGCCCTATAGGAAACACAGTAGAGTAGAAGAGTGCTCTTTTCTCAAAAGCAGAGTGTGTTTCTTGTAAGGCGAGCTAGCGTTTCTTTCCCAGTCCTAAATCGAGTTGAATCACATGCAGTTTCTTGTCCTACGAACAAGAGTTGTTTTCTGGTAAGAAGAGTCACTATTGCGCTCCCATTGTCATACACAGGGCAAATAGCACTGGCGTCTGTTCCCAGCATGTACAGTGTATTGGACTGAAGAGGTTCTACTGTTCTTGTCAGTTTCTTAAGTAGAATTGAACTAGATATGGCCCGTGTGTGTAGGAAGCACAGTTTTTGTGTTCTGAGCAAGCTCACTGTTCGGAACACATAGGAAACACAGTAGAGTAGAAGAGTACTCTTTACTCAAAAGCAGAGTGTGTTTCTTGGAAGTCGAGCTAGTGTTTGTTTCCTAGTCCTAAATGGAGTTGAGTCACATGCAGTTTTTTGTCCTACGAGCAACAGTTGTTTTCTGATAAGACAAGTCACTATTGTGCTCCAATTGCCATACACAGTGCAAATAGCACTCGCGTATGTTCCCTGCAAGTACAGTGTATTGGACTGAAGAGGAGCTACTGTTCTTGTCAGTTTCCTAAGCAGAGTTGAACTAGATATGGCCCGTGTGTGTAGGAGGCACAGTTCTTATGTTCTGAGCAAGCTCACTGTTCTGGCCCTATAGGAAATACAGTAGAGTAGAAGAGTGCTCTTTTCTCAAAAGCAGAGTGTGTTTCTTGTAAAGCGAGCTAGAGTTTGTTTCCCAGTCCTAAATGGAGTTGAATCACATGCAGTTTCTGGTCCTACGAACAAGAGTTGTTTTCTGGTAAGGAAAGTCACTATTGTGCTCCCATTGCCCTACACAAGGCAAATAGCACTCGCGTCTTTTCCCAGCAAGTACAGTGTATTGGACTGAATAGGAGCTACTGTTCTTGTCAGTTTCCTAAGCAGAGTTGAACTAGATGTGGTCCGTGTGAGTATTAAGCACAGTTCTTTTGTTCTGAGCAAGCTCACTGTTTGGACCCCATAGGAAACACAGTAGAGTAGAAGAGTGCTATTCCTCTAAATCAGAGTGTGTTTCTTATAGGCGGGCTAGCATTTGTTTCCCAGTCCTAAATGGAGTGGAATCACATGCAGTTTCTAGTCCTACGAGCAAGAGTTGTTTTCTGGTAAGGAAAGTCACTATTGCGCTCCCTTTGGCATACACAGTGCAAATAGCACATGCGTCTGTTCCCAGCAAGTACAGTGTATTGGACTGAAGAGGAGCTACTGTTCTTGTCAGTTTCCTAAGCAGAGTTGAACTAGATATGGTCCGTGAGTGTAGGAAGCACAGTTCTTTTGTTCTGAGCAAGCTCACTGTTCTGGCCCCATAGGAAACACAGTAGAGTAGAAGAGTGCTCTTTTCTCAAAAGCAGAGTGTGTTTCTTGTAAGGCGAGCTAGTGTTTGTTTCCCAGTCCTAAATGGAGTTGAATCACATGCAGTTTTTTGTCCTACGAGCAAGAGTTGTTTTCTGGTAAGACGAGTCACTATTGTGCTCCAATTGCCATACACAGTGCAAATAGCACTCGCGTCTATTCCCCAAAAGTACAGTGTCTTGGACTGAAGAGGAGCTACTGTTCTTCCCAGTTTCCTAAGCAGAGTTGAACTAGATATGGCCGGTGTGTGTAGGAAGCACAGTTCTTATGTTCTGAGCAAGCTCACTGTTCAGACCCCATAGGAAGCACAGTAGAGTAGATGAGTGCTCTTTTCTCAAAAGCAGAGTGTGTTTCATGTAAGGCGAGCTAGCATTTGTATCCCAGTCCTAAATGGAGTTGAATCCCATGCAGTTTCTGGTCCTACGAGCAAGAGTTGTTTTCTGGTAAGAAGAGTCACTATTGTGCTCCCATTGTCATACACAGGGCAAATAGCACTGGCGTCTGTTCCCAGCATGTACAGTGTATTGGACTGAAGAGGATCTACTGTTCTTGTCAGTTTCCTAAGCAGAATTGAACTAGATATGGCCGTGTGTGTAGGAGGCACAGTTCTCTTGTTCTGATCAAGCTCACTGTTCTGGCCCTATAGGAAACACAGTAGAGTAGAAGAGTGCTCTTTTCTCAAAAGCAGAGTGTGTTTCTTGTAAGGCGAGCTAGCGTTTGTTTCCCAGTCCTAAATGGAGTTGAATCACTTGCAGTTTCTGGTTCTATGAGCAAGAGTTGTTTTCTGGTAAGGAAAGTCACTATTGCGCTCCCATTGCCATACATAGTGCAAATAGCACTCGCGTCTTTTCCCAGCAAGTACAGTGTATTGGACTGAAGAGGAGGTACTGTTCTTGTCATTTTCCTAAGAGGAGTTGAACTAGATATGGCCCGTGTGTGTAGGAAACACAGTTCTTTTTTTCTGAGAAAGCACACTGTGCGGACACCATAGGAAACACAGTAGAGTAGATGAGTGCTCTTTTCTCAAAATTAGATTGAGTTCCTTGAAAGGCGAGCTAGTATTTACTTCCCAGTCAGAAATGGAGTTGAATCCCATGCAGTTTCTGGTCCTACAAGTAAGAGTTGTTTTCTGGTAAGAAGAGTCACTATTGAGCTCCCATTGCCATACACAGTGCAAATAGCACTTGCGTCTGTTCCCAGCAAGTACAGTGTATTGGACTGAAGAGGAGCTACTGTTCTTGTGAGTTTCCTAAGCAGAGTTGAACCAGATATGGCCCGTGTGTGTAGTAAGCACAGTTCTTTTGTTCTGAGCAAGCTCACTGTTCGGACCCCATAGGAAACACAGTAGAGTAGAAGAGTGCTCTTTTCTCAAAAGCAGAGTGTGTTTCTTGTAAGGCAAGCTAGCGTTTGTTTCCCAGTCCTAAATGGAGTTGAATCACATGCAGTTTGTGTTCCTCAGAGCAAGAGTTGTTTTCTGTTAAGGAAAGTCACTATTGCGCTCTCATTGCCATACACAGTGCAAATAGCACTCGCGTCTGTTCCCAGCAAGTACAGTGTATTGGACTGAAGAGGAGCTACTGTTCTTGTCAGTTTCCTAAGCAGAGTTGAACTAGTTATGGCCCGTTTGTAGGAAGCACAGTTCTTTTGTTCTGAGCAAGTTCACTGTTCTGGCCTTATAGGAAACACAGTAGAGTAGAAGAGTGCTCTTTTCTCAAAAGCAGAGTGTCTTTCTTGTGAGCAGAGCTAGCGTTTGTTTCCCAGTCCTAAATGGAGTTGAATCACATGCAGTTTCAGGTCCTACGAACAAGAGTTGTTTTCTGGTAAGGAAAGTCACATTGCGCTCCCATTGCCATACACTGTGCAAATAGCACTCGCGTCTGTTCCCAGCAAGTACAGTGTATTGGACTGAAGAGGATCTACTGTTCTTGTCAGGTTCCTAAGCAGACTTGAACTAAATATGGCCGTGTGTGTAGGAAGCAGACTTTTTTGTTCTGAGCAGGCTCACTGTTCGGACCCCGTAGGAAACACAATAGAGTAGAAGAGTGCCCTTTTCTCAAAAGCAGAGTGTGTTCCTTGTAAGGCGAGCTAGCATTTTTTTTCCCAGTCCTAAATGGAGTTGAATCACATCCAGTTTCTGGTCCTATGAGCAAGAGTTGTTTTCTGGTAAGGAAAGACACTATTGCGCTCCCATTCCCATACATACTGCAAATAGCACTCGCGTCTGTTCCCAGCAAGTACAGTGTATTGGACTGAAAAGGAGCTACTGTTCTTGTCATTTTCATAAGAGGAGTTGAACCAGATATATCCCATGTGTGTAGAAAGCACAGTTCTTTTGTTCTGAGAAAGCACACTACGCGGACATCATAGGAAACACAGTAGAGAAGATGAGTGCTCTATTCTCAAAATTTGATTGTTTTTCTTGAAAGTCGAGCTAGTGTTTGTTTCCCAGTCAGAAATGGAGTTGAGTCCCATGCAGTTTCTGGTACTACGAGCAAGAGTTGTTTTCTGGTAAGAAGAGTCACTATTGGGCTCCCATTGCCATACACAGTGCAAATAGCACTCGCGTCTGTTCCCAGCAATTACAGTGTATTGGACTGAAGAGCAGCTACTGTTCTTGTCAGTTTCCTAAGCAGAGTTGAACTAGATATGGCCCGTGTGTGTAGGAAGCACAGTTCTTTTGTTCTGAGCAAGCTCACAGTTCGGACCCCGTAGGAAACACAATAGAGTAGAAGAGTGCCCTTTTCTCAAAAGCAGAGTGTGTTTCCTGTAAGGCGAGACAGCGTTTTTTACACAGTACTAAATGGAGTTGAATCCCATGCAGTTTGTGGTCCTACGAGCAAGAGTTGTTTTCTGGTAAGAAGAGTCACTATTGCGCTCCCATTGTAATACACAGGGCAAATAGCACAGGCATCTGTTCCCAGCATGTACAGTGTATTGGACTGAAGAGGAGCTACTGTTCTTGTCAGTTTCCTAAGCAGAGTTGAAAGAGATATCGCCCGTGTGTGTAGGAAGCACAGTTCTTTTGTTCTGAGCAAGCTCACAGTTCGGACCCCGTAGGAAACACAATAGAGTAGAAGAGTGCCCTTTTCTCAAAAGCAGAGTGTGTTTATTGTAAGGCGAGCTAGCGTTTGTTTCCCAGTCCTAAATGGAGTTGAATCACATGCAGTTTCTGGTCCTATGAGCAAGAGTTGTTTTCTGGTAAGGAAAGTCACTATTGCGCTCCCATTCCCATTCATAGTGCAAATAGCACTCGCGTCTGTTCCCAGCAAGTACAGTGTATTGGACTGAACAGGAACTACTATTCTTTTCAGTTTCCTAAGCAGAGTTGAACTAGATATGGCTCGTATGTGTAGGAAGCACAGTTCTTTTGTTCTGAGAAAGCACACTGTGCGGACACCATCGGAATCACAGTAGAGTAGATGAGAGCTCTTTTCTCAAAAGCAGAGTGTGTTTCTTGTAAGGTGAGCTAGCGTTTTTTTCCCAGTCCTAAATGGAGTTGAATCACATGCAGTTTCTGGTCCTACGAGCAAGAGTTGTTTTCTGGTAAGAAGAGTCAATATTGCGCTCCCATTGGCATACACAGGGCAAATAGCACTGGCATCTGTTCCCAGCATGTACGGTGTATTGGACTGAAGAGGATCTACTGTTCTTTTCAGTTTTCTAAGCAAAATTGAACTAGATATGGCCGTGTGTGTAGGAAACACAGTTCTCTTGTTCTGTTCAAGCTCACTGTTCTGGCACTATAGGAAACACAGTAGAGTAGAAGAGTGCTCTTTTCTCAAAAGCAGAGTGTGTTTCTTGTAAGGCGAGCTAGCGTTTGTTTCCCTGTCCTAAATGGAGTTGAATCACATCCAATTTCTGGTCCTATGAGCAAGAGTTGTTTTCTGGTAAGGAAAGTCACTATTGCGCTCTCATTGCCATACATAGTGCAAATAGCACTCTTGTC
The DNA here is from genome assembly GCF_949786415.1 of Peromyscus eremicus. Lineage (NCBI taxonomy): Eukaryota > Metazoa > Chordata > Mammalia > Rodentia > Cricetidae > Peromyscus > Peromyscus eremicus. The sequence continues at coordinate 19,444 of NW_026734360.1, forward strand.
TGTTCCCAGCAAGTACAGTGTATTGGACTGAAGAGGAGCTTCGCTTCTTGTCATTTTCCTAAAAGGAGTTGAACTAGATATGGCTCGTGTGTGTAGGAAGCACAGTTCTTTTGTTCTGAGAAAGCACACTGTGCGGACACCATAGGAAACACAGTAGAGTAGATGAGTGCTCTTTTCTCAAAATTAAATTGTGTTTCTTGAAAGGCGAGCTAGTATTTGCTTCCCAGTCAAAAATGGAGTTGAATCCCATGCCGTTTCTGGTCCTACGAGCAAGAGTTTTTTTCTGGTAAGAAGAGTCACTATTGCGCTCCCATTGTCATACACAGTGCAAATAGTATTGGCGTCTGTTCCCAGCAAGTACGGTGTATTGGACTGAAGAGCAGCTACTGTTCTTGTCAGTTTCCTAAGCAGAGTATAACTAGATATGGCCCGTGTGTGTAGGAAGCACAGTTCATTTGTTCTTAGCAAGATCACTGTTCGGACCCCATAGGAAACACTGTAGAGTAGAAAAGTGCTCTTTTCTCAAAAGCAGAGTGCGTTTCTTGAAAGGCGAGCTAGTGTTTGTTTCCCAGTCAGAAATGGAATTGAATCCCGTGCAGTTTCTGGTCCTACGAGCAAGAGTTTTTTTCTGGTAAGAAGAGTCACTATTGCGCTCCCATTGCCATACACAGTCAAATAGCACTGGCGTCTGTTCCCTGCATGTACAGAGTATTGGACTGAATAGGAGCTCCTGTTCTTGTCAGATTCCTAAGCAGAGTTGAACTAGATATGTCCCCTGTGTGTAGGAAGCACATTTCTTTTGTTCTGAGCAAGTTCACTGTTCTGGCCCTATAGGAAACACAGTAGAGTAGAAGAGTGCTCTTTTCTCAAAAGCAGAGTGTGTTTCTTGTAAGGCGAGCTAGCGTTTGTTTCCCTGTCCTAAATGGAGTTGAATCACATCCAATTTCTGGTCCTATGAGCAAGAGTTGTTTTCTGGTAAGGAAAGTCACTATTGCGCTCTCATTGCCATACATAGTGCAAATAGCACTCTTGTCTGTTCCCAGCAAGTACAGTGTATTGGACTGAAGAGGAGCTTCGCTTCTTGTCATTTTCCTAAAAGGAGTTGAACTAGATATGGCTCGTGTGTGTAGGAAGCACAGTTCTTTTGTTCTGAGAAAGCACACTGTGCGGACACCATAGGAAACACAGTAGAGTAGATGAGTGCTCTTTTCTCAAAATTAAATTGTGTTTCTTGAAAGGCGAGCTAGTATTTGCTTCCCAGTCAAAAATGGAGTTGAATCCCATGCCGTTTCTGGTCCTACGAGCAAGAGTTTTTTTCTGGTAAGAAGAGTCACTATTGCGCTCCCATTGTCATACACAGTGCAAATAGTATTGGCGTCTGTTCCCAGCAAGTACGGTGTATTGGACTGAAGAGCAGCTACTGTTCTTGTCAGTTTCCTAAGCAGAGTATAACTAGATATGGCCCGTGTGTGTAGGAAGCACAGTTCATTTGTTCTTAGCAAGATCACTGTTCGGACCCCATAGGAAACACTGTAGAGTAGAAAAGTGCTCTTTTCTCAAAAGCAGAGTGCGTTTCTTGAAAGGCGAGCTAGTGTTTGTTTCCCAGTCAGAAATGGAATTGAATCCCGTGCAGTTTCTGGTCCTACGAGCAAGAGTTTTTTTCTGGTAAGAAGAGTCACTATTGCGCTCCCATTGCCATACACAGTCAAATAGCACTGGCGTCTGTTCCCTGCATGTACAGAGTATTGGACTGAATAGGAGCTCCTGTTCTTGTCAGATTCCTAAGCAGAGTTGAACTAGATATGTCCCCTGTGTGTAGGAAGCACATTTCTTTTGTTCTGAGCAAGTTCACTGTTCTGGCCCTATAGGAAACACAGTAGAGTAGAAGAGTGCTCTTTTCTCAAAAGCAGAGTGTGTTTCTTGTAAGGCGAGCTAGCGTTTCTTTCCCAGTCCTAAATCGAGTTGAATCACATGCAGTTTCTTGTCCTACGAACAAGAGTTGTTTTCTGGTAAGAAGAGTCACTATTGCGCTCCCATTGTCATACACAGGGCAAATAGCACTGCCTCTGTTCCCAGCATGTACAGTGTATTGGACTGAAGAGGTTCTACTGTTCTTGTCAGTTTACTAAGTAGAATTGAACTAGATATGGCCCGTGTGTGTAGGAAGCACAGTTTTTGTGTTCTGAGCAAGCTCACTGTTCGGAACACATAGGAAACACAGTAGAGTAGAAGAGTACTCTTTTCTCAAAAGCAGAGTGTGTTTCTTGGAAGTCGAGCTAGTGTTTGTTTCCTAGTCCTAAATGGAGTTGAGTCACATGCAGTTTTTTGTCCTACGAGCAACAGTTGTTTTCTGATAAGACAAGTCACTATTGTGCTCCAATTGCCATACACAGTGCAAATAGCACTCGCGTATATTCCCTGCAAGTACAGTGTATTGGACTGAAGAGGAGCTACTGTTCTTGTCAGTTTCCTAAGCAGAGTTGAACTAGATATGGCCCGTGTGTGTAGTAAGCACAGTTATTTTGTTCTGAGCAAGCTCACTGTTTGGACATCATAGGAAACACAGTAGAGTAGAAGAGTGCTCTTTTCTCTAAAGCAGAGTGTGTTTCTTGTAATGCGAGCTAGCGTTTCTTTCCCAGTCCTAAATGGAGTTGAATCACATGCAGTTTCTGGTCCTATGAGCAAGAGTTGTTTTATGGTAAGAAGAATCACTATTGCGCTGCCATTGACATACACAGGACAAATAGCACTCCTGTCTGTTCTCAGCAAGTACAGGGTATTGGACTGAAGAGGAGCTACTGTTCTTCTCAGTTTCCTAAGCAGAGTTGAACTAGATATAGCCCGTGTGTGTAGGAAGCACAGTTCTTTTGTTCTGAGGAAGCTCACTGTTCGGACCTCATAGGAAACACAGTAGAGTAGAAGAGTGCTCTCTTCTCTAAAGCAGAGTATGTTTCTTGTAAGGCGAGTTAGCGTTTGTTTCCCAGTCCAAAATGGAGTTGAATCACATGCAGTTTGTGGTCCTACGAGCAAGAGATGTTTTATGGTAAGAAGAGTCACTATTGCGCTGCCATTGCCATACACAGGACAAATAGCACTGGCGTCTGTTCCCAGCAAGTACAGTGTATTGGATTGAAGAGGATCTACTGTTCTTTCAGGTTCCTAAGCAGAATTGAACTAGATATGGCCGTGAGTGTAGGAAGCACAGTTCTTTTGTTCTGAGCAAGCTCACTGTTTGGACAACATAGGAAACACAGTAGAGTAGAAGAGTGCTCTTTTCTCAAAAGCAGAGTGTGTTTTTGTAAGCGAGCTAGCATTTGTTTCCTAGTCCTAAATGGAGTTGAATCACATGCAGTTTCTGGTCCTACGAACAAGAGTTGTTTTCTGGTAAGGAAAGTCACTATTGCGCTCCCATTGCCCTACACAAGGCAAATAGCACTCACGTCTTTTCCCAGCAAGTACAGTGTATTGGACTGAATAGGAGCTACTGTTCTTGTCAGTTTCCTAAGCAGAGTTGAACTATATATGGTCCGTGTGTGTAGCAAGCACAGTTCTTTTGTTCTGAGCAAGCTCATTGTTCTGGCCCTATAGGAAACACAGTAGAGTAGAAGAGTGCTCTTTTCTCAACAGCAGAGTGTGTTTCTTGTAAAGCGAGCTAGAGTTTGTTTCCCAGTCCTAAATGGAGTTGAATCACATGCAGTCTCTGGTCCTACGAGCAAGAGTTGTTTTCTGGTAAGAAGAGTCACTATTGCGCTGCCTATGCCATACACAGGACAAATAGCACTGGCGTCTGTTTCCAGCAAGTACAGTGTATTGGACTGAAGAGGATCTACTGTTCTTGTCAGGTTCCTAAGCAGACTTGAACTAGATATGGCCGTGTGTGTAGGAAGCACAGTTTTTTTGTTCTGTGCAAGGTCACTTTTCGGAACACATAGGAAACACAGTAGAGTAGAAGAGTGCTCTTTTCTCAAAAGCAGAGTGTGTTTCTTGGAAGTCGACCTAGCGTTTGTTTCCCAGTCCTAAATGGAGTTGAGTCACATGCAGTTTTTTTTCCTACGAGCAAGAGTTTTTTTCTGGTAAGACAAGTCACTATAAGGCTCCAATTGCCATACACAGTGCAAATAGCACCGCGTCTGTTCCCAGCAAGTACAGTGTATTGGACAGAAGAGGAGCTACTGTTCTTGCCAGTTTCCTAAGCAGAGTTGAACTTGTTATGGCCCTGTGTAGGAAGCGCAGTTCTTTTGTTCTGAGCAAGGTCACTGTTCTGGCCCTATAGTAAATACAGTAGAGTAGAAGAGTGCTCTTTTCTCTAAAGCAGAGTGTGTTTCTTGTAAGGCGAGCTAGCGTTTGTTTCCCAGTCCTAAATGGAGTTGAATCACATGCAGTTTCTAGTACTATGAGCAAGAGTTGTTTTATGGTAAGAAGAGTCATTATTGCTCTGCCATTGCCATACACAGGACAAATAGCACTGGCGTCTGTTCCCAGCAAGTACAGTGTAATGGACTGAAGAGGATCTACTGTTCTTGTCAGGTTCCTAAGCAGACTTGAACTAGATATGGCCGTGTGTGTAGGAAGCACAGTTTTTTTGTTCTGAGCAAGCTCACTGTTCGGAACACATAGGAAACACAGTAGAGTAGAAGAGTGCTCTTTTCTCAAAAGCAGAGTGTGTTTCTTGGAAGTCGAGCTAGCGTTTGTTTCCCAGTCCTAAATGGAGTTGAGACACATGCATTTTTTGTCCTATGAACAAGAGTTGTTTTCTGGTAAGAAAAGTCACTATTGTGCTCCAATTACCATACACAGTGCAAATAGCACTCACGTCTGTTCCCCGCAAGTACAGTGTATTGGACTGAAGAGGAGCTAGAGTTCTTGTCAGTTTCCTAAGCAGAGTTGAACTAGATATGTCCCGTGTGTAGGAAGCACAGTTGTTTTGTTCTGAGCAAGCTCACTGTTCGGACCCCATAGGAAACAGAGTAGAGTAGAAGAGTGCTCTTTTCTCAAAAGCAGAGTGTGTTTCATGTAAGGCGAGCTAGCATTTGTTTCCCAGTCCTAATGGAGTTGAATCACATGCAGTTTCTTGTCCTACGAGCAAGAGTTGTTTTCTGGTAAGGAAAGTCACTATTGCGCTCCCATTGCCATACACAGTACAAATAGCACTGTTGTCTGTTCCCAGCAGTATAGTGTATCGGACTGAAGAGGAGCTACTGTTCTTGTCAGTTTCCTAAGCAGAGTTGAACTAGATATGGCCCGTGTGTGTAGAAAGCATAGTTCTTTTGTTCTGAGCAAGCTCACTGTTCAGACCCCATAGGAAACACAGTAGAGGAGAAGAGTGCTCTTTTCTCAAAAGCAGAGTGTGTTTCTTGTAAGGCGAGCTAGCGTTTGTTTCCCAGTCCTAAATGGATTTGAGTCACATGCAGTTTCTGGTCCTAAGAACAAGAGTTGTTTTCTGGAAAGGAAAGTCACTATTGCGCGCCCATTGCCTTACACAAGGCAAATAGCACTCGCGTCTTTTCACAGCAAGTACAGTGTATTGGACTGAATAGGAGTTACTGTTCTTGTCAGTTTCCTAAGTAGAGTTGAACTATATATGGCCCGTGTGTGTAGGAAGCACAGTTCTTTTGTTCTGAGCAAGCTCACTGTTCTGGCCCTATAGGAAACACAGCAGAGTAGAAGAGTGCTCTTTTCTCTAAAGCAGAGTGTGTTTCTGTAAGGTGAGCTAGCTTTTGTTTCCCAGTCCTAATGGAGTTGAATCACATGCAGTTTCTGGTCCTACGAGCAAGAGTTGTTTTCTGGTAAGGAAAGTCACTATTGCGCTCCCATTGACATACATAGTGCAAATAGATCTCCCGTCTGTTCCCAGCAAGTACAGTGTATCGGACTGAAGAGGAGCTACTGTTCTTGTCAGTTTCCTAAGCAGAGTTGAACTAGATATGGCCGTGTGTGTAGGAAGCACAGTTCTTTTGTTCTGAGCAAGCTCAGTGTTCGGACCCCATAGGAAACACAGTTGAGTAGAAGAGTGCTCTTTTCTCAAAAGCAGAGTGTGTTTCCAGTAAGGTGAGCTAGCGTTTGTTTCCTAGTCCTAAATGGAGTTGAGTCACATGCAGGTTTTTGTCCTACGAGCAAGAGTTGTTTTCTGGTAGGATGAGTCACTATTGTGCTCCAATTGCCATACACAGTGCAAATAGCATTCGCGTCTGTTCCCTGCAAGTACAGTGTATCGGACTGAAGAGGAGCTACTGTTCTTGTCAGTTTCCTAAGCAGAGTTGAACTAGATATGGCCCGTGTGTAGGAAGCACAGTTCTTTGTTCTGAGCAAGCTCAGTGTTATGGCCCTATAGGAAACACAGTAGAGTAGAAGAGTGCTCTTTTCTCTAAAGCAGAGTGTGTTTCTGTAAGGTGAGATAGCTTTTGTTTCCCAGTCCTAAATGGAGTTGAATCACATGCAGTTTCTGGTCCTACGATCAAGAGTTGTTTTATGGTAAAAAGAGTCACTATTATGCTGCCATTGCCATACACAGGACAAATAGCACTGGCTCTGTTCCCAGCACGTAGAGTGTATTGGACTGAAGAGTATCTACTGTTATTGTCAGGTTCCTAAGCAGAATTGAACTAGATATGGCCATGTGTGTAGGAAGCACAGTTCTTTTGTTCTGAGCAAGCTCACTGTTCGGACACCATAGGAAACACAGTAGAGTAGAAGAGTGCTCTTTTCTCAAAAGCAGAGTGTGTTTTTGTAAGGCGAGCTAGCGTTTGTTTCCTAGTCCTAAATGGAGTTGAATCACATGCAGTTTCTGGTCCTACGAGCAAGAGTTGTTTTCTGGTAAGGAAAGTCACTATTGCGACCCATTACCCTATACAAGGCAAATAGCACTCGAGTCTTTTCCCAGCAAGTACAGTGTATTGGAGTGAATAGGATCTACTGTTCTTGTCAGTTTCCTAAGCAGAGTTGAACTAGATATGGTCCGTATGTGTAGGAAGCACAGTTCTTTTGTTCTGAGCAAGCTCACTGTTTGGATCTCATAGGAAACACAGGAGAGTAAAAGAGTGCTCTTTTCTCTAAAGCAGAGTGTGTTTTTGTAAGGCGAGCTAGCATTTGTTTCCCAGTCCTAAATGGAGTGGAATCACATGAAGTTTCTGGTCCTACGAGCAAGAGTTGTTTTCTGGTAAGGAAATTCACTATTGCGCTACCATTGTCATACACAGTGCAAATAGCCCTCCCGTCTGTTCCCAGCAAGTACAGTGTATTGGACTGAAGAGGAGCTACTGTTCTTCTCAGTTTCCTAAGCAGAGTTGAACTAGATATGGTCCGTGTGTGTAGCAAGCACAGTTCTTTTTTTCTGAGCAAGCTCACCTTTCTGGCCCTATAGGAAACACAGTAGAGAAGAGTGCTCTTTTCTCAAAATCAGAGTGTGTTTCTTGTAAAGCGAGCTAGAGTTTGTTTCCCAGTCCTAAATGGAGTTGAATCACATGCAGTTTCTGGTCCTACGAGCAAGAGTTGTTTTCTGGTAAGAAGAGTCACTATTGCGCTGTCATTGACATACACAGGACAAATAGCACTGGCGTCTGTTCCCAGCAAGTACAGTGTATTGGACTGAAGAGGATCTACGGTTCTTGTCAGGTTCCTAAGCAGACTTGAACTAGATATGGCCGTGTGAGTAGGAAGCACTGTTTTTTTGCTCTGAGCAAGCTCACTCTTCGGAACACAGGAAACACAGTAGAGTAGAAGAGTGCTCTTTTCTCAAAAGCAGAGTGTGTTTCTTGGAAGTTGAGATAGCGTTTGTTTCCCAGTCCTAAATGGAGTTGAGTCACATGCAGTTTTTTGTCCAACGAGCAAGAGTTGTTTTCTGGTAAGACAAGTCACTATTGTGCTGCAATTGCCATACACAGTGCAAATATCACTCGCTTCTGTTCCCCACAAGTACAGTGTATCGGACTGAAGAGGAGCTACTGTTCTTGTCAGTTTCCTAAGCAGAGTTGAACTAGATATGGCCCGTGTGTGTAGGAGGCACAGTTCTTATGTTCTGAGCAAGCTCACTGTTCTGGCCCTATAGGAAATACAGTAGAGTAGAAGAGTGCTCTTTTCTCAAAAGCAGAGTGTGTTTCTTGTAAAGCGAGCTAGAGTTTGTTTCCCAGTCCTAAATGGAGTTGAATCACATGCAGTTTCTGGTCCTACGAACAAGAGTTGTTTTCTGGTAAGGAAAGTCACTATTGTGCTCCCATTGCCCTACACAAGGCAAATAGCACTCGCGTCTTTTCCCAGCAAGTACAGTGTATTGGACTGAATAGGAGCTACTGTTCTTGTCAGTTTCCTAAGCAGAGTTGAACTAGATGTGGTCCGTGTGAGTATTAAGCACAGTTCTTTTGTTCTGAGCAAGCTCACTGTTTGGACCCCATAGGAAACACAGTAGAGTAGAAGAGTGCTATTTCTCTAAATCAGAGTGTGTTTCTTATAGGCGAGCTAGCATTTGTTTCCCAGTCCGAAATGGAGTGGAATCACATGCAGTTTCTAGTCCTACGAGCAAGAGTTGTTTTCTGGTAAGGAAAGTCACTATTGCGCTCCCTTTGGCATACACAGTGCAAATAGCACATGCGTCTGTTCCCAGCAAGTACAGTGTATTGGACTGAAGAGGAGCTACTGTTCTTGTCAGTTTCCTAAGCAGAGTTGAACTAGATATGGTCCGTGAGTGTAGGAAGCACAGTTCTTTTGTTCTGAGCAAGCTCACTGTTCTGGCCCCATAGGAAACACAGTAGAGTAGAAGAGTGCTCTTTTCTCAAAAGCACAGTGTGTTTCTTGTAAGGCGAGCTAGCGTTTGTTTCCCAGTCCTAAATGGAGTTGAATCACATGCAGTTTTTTGTCCTACGAGCAAGAGTTGTTTTCTGGTAAGACGAGTCACTATTGTGCTCCAATTGCCATACACAGTGCAAATAGCACTCGCGTCTATTCCCCAAAAGTACAGTGTCTTGGACTGAAGAGGAGCTACTGTTCTTCCCAGTTTCCTAAGCAGAGTTGAACTAGATATGGCCGGTGTGTGTAGGAAGCACAGTTCTTATGTTCTGAGCAAGCTCACTGTTCAGACCCTATAGGAAGCACAGTAGAGTAGATGAGTGCTCTTTTCTCAAAAGCAGAGTGTGTTTCATGTAAGGCGAGCTAGCATTTGTATCCCAGTCCTAAATGGAGTTGAATCCCATGCAGTTTCTGGTCCTACGAGCAAGAGTTGTTTTCTGGTAAGAAGAGTCACTATTGTGCTCCCATTGCCATACATAGTGCAAATAGCACTCGCGTCTTTTCCCAGCAAGTACAGTGTATTGGACTGAAGAGGAGGTACTGTTCTTGTCATTTTCCTAAGAGGAATTGAACTAGATATGGCCCGTGTGTGTAGGAAACACAGTTCTTTTTTTCTGAGAAAGCACACTGTGCGGACACCATAGGAAACACAGTAGAGTAGATGAGTGCTCTTTTCTCAAAATTAGATTGAGTTCCTTGAAAGGCGAGCTAGTATTTACTTCCCAGTGAGAAATGGAGTTGAATCCCATGCAGTTTCTGGTCCTACAAGTAAGAGTTGTTTTCTGGTAAGAAGAGTCACTATTGCGCTCCCATTGCCATACACAGTGCAAATAGCACTTGCGTCTGTTCCCAGCAAGTACAGTGTATTGGACTGAAGAGGAGCTACTGTTCTTGTGAGTTTCCTAAGCAGAGTTGAACCAGATATGGCCCGTGTGTGTAGTAAGCACAGTTCTTTTGTTCTGAGCAAGCTCACTGTTCGGACCCCATAGGAAACACAGTAGAGTAGAAGAGTGCTCTTTTCTCAAAAGCAGAGTGTGTTTCTTGAAGGCGAGCTAGCGTTTGTTTCCCAGTCCTAAATGGAGTTGAATCACATGCAGTTTGTGTTCCTCAGAGCAAGAGTTGTTTTCTGTTAAGGAAAGTCACTATTGCGCTCTCATTGCCATACACAGTGCAAATAGCACTCGCGTCTGTTCCCAGCAAGTACAGTGTATTGGACTGAAGAGGAGCTACTGTTCTTGTCAGTTTCCTAAGCAGAGTTGAACTAGTTATGGCCCGTTTGTAGGAAGCACAGTTCTTTTGTTCTGAGCAAGTTCACTGTTCTGGCCTTATAGGAAACACAGTAGAGTAGAAGAGTGCTCTTTTCTCAAAAGCAGAGTGTCTTTCTTGTGAGCAGAGCTAGCGTTTGTTTCCCAGTCCTAAATGGAGTTGAATCACATGCAGTTTCAGGTCCTACGAACAAGAGTTGTTTTCTGGTAAGGAAAGTCACATTGCGCTCCCATTGCCATGCACTGTGCAAATAGCACTCGCGTCTGTTCCCAGCAAGTACAGTGTATTGGACTGAAGAGGATCTACTGTTCTTGTCAGGTTCTTAAGCAGACTTGAACTAAATATGGCCGTGTGTGTAGGAAGCAGACTTTTTTGTTCTGAGCAAGCTCACTGTTCGGACCCCGTAGGAAACACAATAGAGTAGAAGAGTGCCCTTTTCTCAAAAGCAGAGTATGTTCCTTGTAAGGCGAGCTAGCATTTTTTTTCCCAGTCCTAAATGGAGTTGAATCACATCCAGTTTCTGGTCCTATGAGCAAGAGTTGTTTTCTGGTAAGGAAAGACACTATTGCGCTCCCATTCCCATACATACTGCAAATAGCACTCGCGTCTGTTCCCAGCAAGTACAGTGTATTGGACTGAAAAGGAGCTACTGTTCTTGTCATTTTCATAAGAGGAGTTGAACCAGATATATCCCATGTGTGTAGAAAGCACAGTTCTTTTGTTCTGAGAAAGCACACTACGCGGACATCATAGGAAACACAGTAGAGAAGATGAGTGCTCTATTCTCAAAATTTGATTGTTTTTCTTGAAAGTCGAGCTAGTGTTTGTTTCCCAGTCAGAAATGGAGTTGAGTCCCATGCAGTTTCTGGTACTACGAGCAAGAGTTGTTTTCTGGTAAGAAGAGTCACTATTGGGCTCCCATTGCCATACACAGTGCAAATAGCACTCGCGTCTGTTCCCAGCAATTACAGTGTATTGGACTGAAGAGCAGCTACTGTTCTTGTCAGTTTCCTAAGCAGAGTTGAACTAGATATGGCCCGTGTGTGTAGGAAGCACAGTTCTTTTGTTCTGAGCAAGCTCACAGTTCGGACACCGTAGGAAACACAATAGAGTAGAAGAGTGCCCTTTTCTCAAAAGCAGAGTGTGTTTCCTGTAAGGCGAGACAGCGTTTGTTACACAGTACTAAATGGAGTTGAATCCCATGCAGTTTGTGGTCCTACGAGCAAGAGTTGTTTTCTGGTAAGAAGAGTCACTATTGCGCTCCCATTGTAATACACAGGGCAAATAGCACAGGCATCTGTTCCCAGCATGTACAGTGTATTGGACTGAAGAGGAGCTACTGTTCTTGTCAGTTTCCTAAGCAGAGTTGAAAGAGATATCTCCCGTGTGTGTAGGAAGCACAGTTCTTTTGTTCTGAGCAAGCTCACAGTTCGGACCCCGTAGGAAACACAATAGAGTAGAAGAGTGCCCTTTTCTCAAAAGCAGAGTGTGTTTATTGTAAGGCGAGCTAGCGTTTGTTTCCCAGTCCTAAATGGAGTTGAATCACATGCAGTTTCTGGTCCTACGAGCAAGAGTTGTTTTCTGGTAAGAAGAGTCAATATTGCGCTCCCATTGGCATACACAGGGCAAATAGCACTGGCATCTGTTCCCAGCATGTACGGTGTATTGGACTGAAGAGGATCTACTGTTCTTTTCAGTTTTCTAAGCAAAATTGAACTAGATATGGCCGTGTGTGTAGGAAACACAGTTCTCTTGTTCTGTTCAAGCTCACTGTTCTGGCACTATAGGAAGCACAGTAGAGTAGAAGAGTGCTCTTTTCTCAAAAGCAGAGTGTGTTTCTTGTAAGGCGAGCTAGCGTTTGTTTCCCTGTCCTAAATGGAGTTGAATCACATCCAATTTCTGGTCCTATGAGCAAGAGTTGTTTTCTGGTAAGGAAAGTCACTATTGCGCTCCCATTGCCATACATAGTGCAAATAGCACTCTTGTCTGTTCCCAGCAAGTACAGTGTATTGGACTGAAGAGGAGCTACTCTTCTTGTCATTTTCCTAAAAGGAGTTGAACTAGATATGGCTCGTGTGTGTAGGAAGCACAGTTCTTTTGTTCTGAGAAAGCACACTGTGCGGACACCATAGGAAACACAGTAGAGTAGATGAGTGCTCTTTTCTCAAAATTAAATTGTGTTTCTTGAAAGGCGAGCTAGTATTTGCTTCCCAGTCAAAAATTGAGTTGAATCCCATGCCGTTTCTGGTCCTACGAGCAAGAGTTTTTTTCTGGTAAGAAGAGTCACTATTGCGCTCCCATTGTCATACACAGTGCAAATAGTATTGGCGTCTGTTCCCAGCAAGTACGGTGTATTGGACTGAAGAGCAGCTACTGTTCTTGTCAGTTTCCTAAGCAGAGTATAACTAGATATGGCCCGTGTGTGTAGGAAGCACAGTTCATTTGTTCTTAGCAAGATCACTGTTCGGACCCCTTAGGAAACACTGTAGAGTAGAAAAGTGCTCTTTTCTCAAAAGCAGAGTGCGTTTCTTGAAAGGCAAGCTAGTGTTTGTTTCCCAGTCAGAAATGGAATTGAATCCCGTGCAGTTTCTGGTCCTACGAGCAAGAGTTTTTTTCTGGTAAGAAGAGTCACTATTGCGCTCCCATTGCCATACACAGTCAAATAGCACTGGCGTCTGTTCCCTGCATGTACAGAGTATTGGACTGAATAGGAGCTCCTGTTCTTGTCAGATTCCTAAGCAGAGTTGAACTAGATATGTCACCTGTGTGTAGGAAGCACATTTCTTTTGTTCTGAGCAAGTTCACTGTTCTGGCCCTATAGGAAACACAGTAGAGTAGAAGAGTGCTCTTTTCTCAAAAGCAGAGTGTGTTTCTTGTAAGGCGAGCTAGCGTTTCTTTCCCAGTCCTAAATCGAGTTGAATCACATGCAGTTTCTTGTCCTACGAACAAGAGTTGTTTTCTGGTAAGAAGAGTCACTATTGCGCTCCCATTGTCATACACAGGGCAAATAGCACTGGCGTCTGTTCCCAGCATGTACAGTGTATTGGACTGAAGAGGTTCTACTGTTCTTGTCAGTTTCTTAAGTAGAATTGAACTAGATATGGCCCGTGTGTGTAGGAAGCACAGTTTTTGTGTTCTGAGCAAGCTCACTGTTCGGAACACATAGGAAACACAGTAGAGTAGAAGAGTACTCTTTTCTCAAAAGCAGAGTGTGTTTCTTGGAAGTCGAGCTAGTGTTTGTTTCCTAGTCCTAAATGGAGTTGAGTCACATGCAGTTTTTTGTCCTACGAGCAACAGTTGTTTTCTGATAAGACAAGTCACTATTGTGCTCCAATTGCCATACACAGTGCAAATAGCACTCGCGTATGTTCCCTGCAAGTACAGTGTATTGGACTGAAGAGGAGCTACTGTTCTTGTCAGTTTCCTAAGCAGAGTTGAACTAGATATGGCCCGTGTGTGTAGTAAGCACAGTTCTTTTGTTCTGAGCAAGCTCACTGTTCGGACCCCATAGGAAACACAGTAGAGTAGAAGAGTGCTCTTTTCTCAAAAGCAGAGTGTGTTTCTTGTAAGGCGAGCTAGCGTTTGTTTCCCAGTCCTAAATGGAGTTGAATCACATGCAGTTTGTGTTCCTCAGAGCAAGAGTTGTTTTCTGTTAAGGAAAGTCACTATTGCGCTCTCATTGCCATACACAGTGCAAATAGCACTCGCGTCTGTTCCCAGCAAGTACAGTGTACTGGACTGAAGAGGAGCTACTGTTCTTGTCAGTTTCCTAAGCAGAGTTGAACTAGTTATGGCCCGTTTGTAGGAAGCACAGTTCTTTTGTTCTGAGCAAGTTCACTGTTCTGGCCTTATAGGAAACACAGTAGAGTAGAAGAGTGCTCTTTTCTCAAAAGCAGAGTGTCTTTCTTGTGAGCAGAGCTAGCGTTTGTTTCCCAGTCCTAAATGGAGTTGAATCACATGCAGTTTCAGGTCCTACGAACAAGAGTTGTTTTCTGGTAAGGAAAGTCACATTGCGCTCCCATTGCCATACACTGTGCAAATAGCACTCGCGTCTGTTCCCAGCAAGTACAGTGTATTGGACTGAAGAGGATCTACTGTTCTTGTCAGGTTCCTAAGCAGACTTGAACTAAATATGGCCGTGTGTGTAGGAAGCAGACTTTTTTGTTCTGAGCAAGCTCACTGTTCGGACCCCGTAGGAAACACAATAGAGTAGAAGAGTGCCCTTTTCTCAAAAGCAGAGTGTGTTCCTTGTAAGGCGAGCTAGCATTTTTTTTCCCAGTCCTAAATGGAGTTGAATCACATCCAGTTTCTGGTCCTATGAGCAAGAGTTGTTTTCTGGTAAGGAAAGACACTATTGCGCTCCCATTCCCATACATACTGCAAATAGCACTTGCGTCTGTTCCCAGCAAGTACAGTGTATTGGACTGAAAAGGAGCTACTGTTCTTGTCATTTTCATAAGAGGAGTTGAACCAGATATATCCCATGTGTGTAGAAAGCACAGTTCTTTTGTTCTGAGAAAGCACACTACGCGGACATCATAGGAAACACAGTAGAGAAGATGAGTGCTCTATTCTCAAAATTTGATTGTTTTTCTTGAAAGTCGAGCTAGTGTTTGTTTCCCAGTCAGAAATGGAGTTGAGTCCCATGCAGTTTCTGGTACTACGAGCAAGAGTTGTTTTCTGGTAAGAAGAGTCACTATTGGGCTCCCATTGCCATACACAGTGCAAATAGCACTCGCGTCTGTTCCCAGCAATTACAGTGTATTGGACTGAAGAGCAGCTACTGTTCTTGTCAGTTTCCTAAGCAGAGTTGAACTAGATATGGCCCGTGTGTGTAGGAAGCACAGTTCTTTTGTTCTGAGCAAGCTCACAGTTCGGACCCCGTAGGAAACACAATAGAGTAGAAGAGTGCCCTTTTCTCAAAAGCAGAGTGTGTTTCCTGTAAGGCGAGACAGCGTTTGTTACACAGTACTAAATGGAGTTGAATCACATGCAGTTTCTGGTCCTATGAGCAAGAGTTGTTTTCTGGTAAGGAAAGTCACTATTGCGCTCCCATTCCCATTCATAGTGCAAATAGCACTCGCGTCTGTTCCCAGCAAGTACAGTGTATTGGACTGAACAGGAACTACTATTCTTTTCAGTTTCCTAAGCAGAGTTGAACTAGATATGGCTCGTATGTGTAGGAAGCACAGTTCTTTTGTTCTGAGAAAGCACACTGTGCGGACACCATCGGAATCACAGTAGAGTAGATGAGAGCTCTTTTCTCAAAAGCAGAGTGTGTTTCTTGTAAGGTGAGCTAGCGTTTTTTTCCCAGTCCTAAATGGAGTTGAATCACATGCAGTTTCTGGTCCTACGAGCAAGAGTTGTTTTCTGGTAAGAAGAGTCAATATTGCGCTCCCATTGGCATACACAGGGCAAATAGCACTGGCATCTGTTCCCAGCATGTACGGTGTATTGGACTGAAGAGGATCTACTGTTCTTTTCAGTTTTCTAAGCAAAATTGAACTAGATATGGCCGTGTGTGTAGGAAACACAGTTCTCTTGTTCTGTTCAAGCTCACTGTTCTGGCACTATAGGAAACACAGTAGAGTAGAAGAGTGCTCTTTTCTCAAAAGCAGAGTGTGTTTCTTGTAAGGCGAGCTAGCGTTTGTTTCCCTGTCCTAAATGGAGTTGAATCACATCCAATTTCTGGTCCTATGAGCAAGAGTTGTTTTCTGGTAAGGAAAGTCACTATTGCGCTCCCATTGCCATACATAGTGCAAATAGCACTCTTGTCTGTTCCCAGCAAGTACAGTGTATTGGACTGAAGAGGAGCTTCTCTTCTTGTCATTTTCCTAAAAGGAGTTGAACTAGATATGGCTCGTGTGTGTAGGAAGCACAGTTCTTTTGTTCTGAGAAAGCACACTGTGCGGACACCATAGGAAACACAGTAGAGTAGATGAGTGCTCTTTTCTCAAAATTAAATTGTGTTTCTTGAAAGGTGAGCTAGTATTTGCTTCCCAGTCAAAAATGGAGTTGAATCCCATGCCGTTTCTGGTCCTACGAGCAAGAGTTTTTTTCTGGTAAGAAGAGTCACTATTGCGCTCCCATTGTCATACACAGTGCAAATAGTATTGGCGTCTGTTCCCAGCAAGTACGGTGTATTGGACTGAAGAGCAGCTACTGTTCTTGTCAGTTTCCTAAGCAGAGTATAACTAGATATGGCCCGTGTGTGTAGGAAGCACAGTTCATTTGTTCTTAGCAAGATCACTGTTCGGACCCCATAGGAAACACTGTAGAGTAGAAAAGTGCTCTTTTCTCTAAAGCAAAGTGCGTTTCTTGAAAGGCGAGCTAGTTTTTGTTTCCCAGTCAGAAATGGAATTGAATCCCGTGCAGTTTCTGGTCCTACGAGCAAGAGTTTTTTTCTGGTAAGAAGAGTCACTATTGCGCTCCCATTGCCATACACAGTCAAATAGCACTGGCGTCTGTTCCCTGCATGTACAGAGTATTGGACTGAATAGGAGCTCCTGTTCTTGTCAGATTCCTAAGCAGAGTTGAACTAGATATGTCCCCTGTGTGTAGGAAGCACATTTCTTTTGTTCTGAGCAAGTTCACTGTTCTGGCCCTATAGGAAACACAGTAGAGTAGAAGAGTGCTCTTTTCTCAAAAGCAGAGTGTGTTTCTTGTAAGGCGAGCTAGCGTTTCTTTCCCAGTCCTAAATCGAGTTGAATCACATGCAGTTTCTTGTCCTACGAACAAGAGTTGTTTTCTGGTAAGAAGAGTCACTATTGCGCTCCCATTGTCATACACAGGGCAAATAGCACTGGCGTCTGTTCCCAGCATGTACAGTGTATTGGACTGAAGAGGTTCTACTGTTCTTGTCAGTTTCTTAAGTAGAATTGAACTAGATATGGCCCGTGTGTGTAGGAAGCACAGTTTTTGTGTTCTGAGCAAGCTCACTGTTCGGAACACATAGGAAACACAGTAGAGTAGAAGAGTACTCTTTACTCAAAAGCAGAGTGTGTTTCTTGGAAGTCGAGCTAGTGTTTGTTTCCTAGTCCTAAATGGAGTTGAGTCACATGCAGTTTTTTGTCCTACGAGCAACAGTTGTTTTCTGATAAGACAAGTCACTATTGTGCTCCAATTGCCATACACAGTGCAAATAGCACTCGCGTATGTTCCCTGCAAGTACAGTGTATTGGACTGAAGAGGAGCTACTGTTCTTGTCAGTTTCCTAAGCAGAGTTGAACTAGATATGGCCCGTGTGTGTAGGAGGCACAGTTCTTATGTTCTGAGCAAGCTCACTGTTCTGGCCCTATAGGAAATACAGTAGAGTAGAAGAGTGCTCTTTTCTCAAAAGCAGAGTGTGTTTCTTGTAAAGCGAGCTAGAGTTTGTTTCCCAGTCCTAAATGGAGTTGAATCACATGCAGTTTCTGGTCCTACGAACAAGAGTTGTTTTCTGGTAAGGAAAGTCACTATTGTGCTCCCATTGCCCTACACAAGGCAAATAGCACTCGCGTCTTTTCCCAGCAAGTACAGTGTATTGGACTGAATAGGAGCTACTGTTCTTGTCAGTTTCCTAAGCAGAGTTGAACTAGATGTGGTCCGTGTGAGTATTAAGCACAGTTCTTTTGTTCTGAGCAAGCTCACTGTTTGGACCCCATAGGAAACACAGTAGAGTAGAAGAGTGCTATTCCTCTAAATCAGAGTGTGTTTCTTATAGGCGGGCTAGCATTTGTTTCCCAGTCCTAAATGGAGTGGAATCACATGCAGTTTCTAGTCCTACGAGCAAGAGTTGTTTTCTGGTAAGGAAAGTCACTATTGCGCTCCCTTTGGCATACACAGTGCAAATAGCACATGCGTCTGTTCCCAGCAAGTACAGTGTATTGGACTGAAGAGGAGCTACTGTTCTTGTCAGTTTCCTAAGCAGAGTTGAACTAGATATGGTCCGTGAGTGTAGGAAGCACAGTTCTTTTGTTCTGAGCAAGCTCACTGTTCTGGCCCCATAGGAAACACAGTAGAGTAGAAGAGTGCTCTTTTCTCAAAAGCAGAGTGTGTTTCTTGTAAGGCGAGCTAGTGTTTGTTTCCCAGTCCTAAATGGAGTTGAATCACATGCAGTTTTTTGTCCTACGAGCAAGAGTTGTTTTCTGGTAAGACGAGTCACTATTGTGCTCCAATTGCCATACACAGTGCAAATAGCACTCGCGTCTATTCCCCAAAAGTACAGTGTCTTGGACTGAAGAGGAGCTACTGTTCTTCCCAGTTTCCTAAGCAGAGTTGAACTAGATATGGCCGGTGTGTGTAGGAAGCACAGTTCTTATGTTCTGAGCAAGCTCACTGTTCAGACCCCATAGGAAGCACAGTAGAGTAGATGAGTGCTCTTTTCTCAAAAGCAGAGTGTGTTTCATGTAAGGCGAGCTAGCATTTGTATCCCAGTCCTAAATGGAGTTGAATCCCATGCAGTTTCTGGTCCTACGAGCAAGAGTTGTTTTCTGGTAAGAAGAGTCACTATTGTGCTCCCATTGTCATACACAGGGCAAATAGCACTGGCGTCTGTTCCCAGCATGTACAGTGTATTGGACTGAAGAGGATCTACTGTTCTTGTCAGTTTCCTAAGCAGAATTGAACTAGATATGGCCGTGTGTGTAGGAGGCACAGTTCTCTTGTTCTGATCAAGCTCACTGTTCTGGCCCTATAGGAAACACAGTAGAGTAGAAGAGTGCTCTTTTCTCAAAAGCAGAGTGTGTTTCTTGTAAGGCGAGCTAGCGTTTGTTTCCCAGTCCTAAATGGAGTTGAATCACTTGCAGTTTCTGGTCCTATGAGCAAGAGTTGTTTTCTGGTAAGGAAAGTCACTATTGCGCTCCCATTGCCATACATAGTGCAAATAGCACTCGCGTCTTTTCCCAGCAAGTACAGTGTATTGGACTGAAGAGGAGGTACTGTTCTTGTCATTTTCCTAAGAGGAGTTGAACTAGATATGGCCCGTGTGTGTAGGAAACACAGTTCTTTTTTTCTGAGAAAGCACACTGTGCGGACACCATAGGAAACACAGTAGAGTAGATGAGTGCTCTTTTCTCAAAATTAGATTGAGTTCCTTGAAAGGCGAGCTAGTATTTACTTCCCAGTCAGAAATGGAGTTGAATCCCATGCAGTTTCTGGTCCTACAAGTAAGAGTTGTTTTCTGGTAAGAAGAGTCACTATTGCGCTCCCATTGCCATACACAGTGCAAATAGCACTTGCGTCTGTTCCCAGCAAGTACAGTGTATTGGACTGAAGAGGAGCTACTGTTCTTGTGAGTTTCCTAAGCAGAGTTGAACCAGATATGGCCCGTGTGTGTAGTAAGCACAGTTCTTTTGTTCTGAGCAAGCTCACTGTTCGGACCCCATAGGAAACACAGTAGAGTAGAAGAGTGCTCTTTTCTCAAAAGCAGAGTGTGTTTCTTGAAGGCGAGCTAGCGTTTGTTTCCCAGTCCTAAATGGAGTTGAATCACATGCAGTTTGTGTTCCTCAGAGCAAGAGTTGTTTTCTGTTAAGGAAAGTCACTATTGCGCTCTCATTGCCATACACAGTGCAAATAGCACTCGCGTCTGTTCCCAGCAAGTACAGTGTATTGGACTGAAGAGGAGCTACTGTTCTTGTCAGTTTCCTAAGCAGAGTTGAACTAGTTATGGCCCGTTTGTAGGAAGCACAGTTCTTTTGTTCTGAGCAAGTTCACTGTTCTGGCCTTATAGGAAACACAGTAGAGTAGAAGAGTGCTCTTTTCTCAAAAGCAGAGTGTCTTTCTTGTGAGCAGAGCTAGCGTTTGTTTCCCAGTCCTAAATGGAGTTGAATCACATGCAGTTTCAGGTCCTACGAACAAGAGTTGTTTTCTGGTAAGGAAAGTCACATTGCGCTCCCATTGCCATACACTGTGCAAATAGCACTCGCGTCTGTTCCCAGCAAGTACAGTGTATTGGACTGAAGAGGATCTACTGTTCTTGTCAGGTTCCTAAGCAGACTTGAACTAAATATGGCCGTGTGTGTAGGAAGCAGACTTTTTTGTTCTGAGCAGGCTCACTGTTCGGACCCCGTAGGAAACACAATAGATTAGAAGAGTGCCCTTTTCTCAAAAGCAGAGTGTGTTCCTTGTAAGGCGAGCTAGCATTTTTTTTCCCAGTCCTAAATGGAGTTGAATCACATCCAGTTTCTGGTCCTATGAGCAAGAGTTGTTTTCTGGTAAGGAAAGACACTATTGCGCTCCCATTCCCATACATACTGCAAATAGCACTCGCGTCTGTTCCCAGCAAGTACAGTGTATTGGACTGAAAAGGAGCTACTGTTCTTGTCATTTTCATAAGAGGAGTTGAACCAGATATATCCCATGTGTGTAGAAAGCACAGTTCTTTTGTTCTGAGAAAGCACACTACGCGGACATCATAGGAAACACAGTAGAGAAGATGAGTGCTCTATTCTCAAAATTTGATTGTTTTTCTTGAAAGTCGAGCTAGTGTTTGTTTCCCAGTCAGAAATGGAGTTGAGTCCCATGCAGTTTCTGGTACTACGAGCAAGAGTTGTTTTCTGGTAAGAAGAGTCACTATTGGGCTCCCATTGCCATACACAGTGCAAATAGCACTCGCGTCTGTTCCCAGCAATTACAGTGTATTGGACTGAAGAGCAGCTACTGTTCTTGTCAGTTTCCTAAGCAGAGTTGAACTAGATATGGCCCGTGTGTGTAGGAAGCACAGTTCTTTTGTTCTGAGCAAGCTCACAGTTCGGACCCCGTAGGAAACACAATAGAGTAGAAGAGTGCCCTTTTCTCAAAAGCAGAGTGTGTTTCCTGTAAGGCGAGACAGCGTTTGTTACACAGTACTAAATGGAGTTGAATCCCATGCAGTTTGTGGTCCTACGAGCAAGAGTTGTTTTCTGGTAAGAAGAGTCACTATTGCGCTCCCATTGTAATACACAGGGCAAATAGCACAGGCATCTGTTCCCAGCATGTACAGTGTATTGGACTGAAGAGGAGCTACTGTTCTTGTCAGTTTCCTAAGCAGAGTTGAAAGAGATATCGCCCGTGTGTGTAGGAAGCACAGTTCTTTTGTTCTGAGCAAGCTCACAGTTCGGACCCCGTAGGAAACACAATAGAGTAGAAGAGTGCCCTTTTCTCAAAAGCAGAGTGTGTTTATTGTAAGGCGAGCTAGCGTTTGTTTCCCAGTCCTAAATGGAGTTGAATCACATGCAGTTTCTGGTCCTATGAGCAAGAGTTGTTTTCTGGTAAGGAAAGTCACTATTGCGCTCCCATTCCCATTCATAGTGCAAATAGCACTCGCGTCTGTTCCCAGCAAGTACAGTGTATTGGACTGAACAGGAACTACTATTCTTTTCAGTTTCCTAAGCAGAGTTGAACTAGATATGGCTCGTATGTGTAGGAAGCACAGTTCTTTTGTTCTGAGAAAGCACACTGTGCGGACACCATCAGAATCACAGTAGAGTAGATGAGAGCTCTTTTCTCAAAAGCAGAGTGTGTTTCTTGTAAGGTGAGCTAGCGTTTTTTTCCCAGTCCTAAATGGAGTTGAATCACATGCAGTTTCTGGTCCTACGAGCAAGAGTTGTTTTCTGGTAAGAAGAGTCAATATTGCGCTCCCATTGGCATACACAGGGCAAATAGCACTGGCATCTGTTCCCAGCATGTACGGTGTATTGGACTGAAGAGGATCTACTGTTCTTTTCAGTTTTCTAAGCAAAATTGAACTAGATATGGCCGTGTGTGTAGGAAACACAGTTCTCTTGTTCTGTTCAAGCTCACTGTTCTGGCACTATAGGAAACACAGTAGAGTAGAAGAGTGCTCTTTTCTCAAGCAGAGTGTGTTTCTTGTAAGGCGAGCTAGCGTTTGTTTCCCTGTCCTAAATGGAGTTGAATCACATCCAATTTCTGGTCCTATGAGCAAGAGTTGTTTTCTGGTAAGGAAAGTCACTATTGCGCTCTCATTGCCATACATAGTGCAAATAGCACTCTTGTCTGTTCCCAGCAAGTACAGTGTATTGGACTGAAGAGGAGCTTCGCTTCTTGTCATTTTCCTAAAAGGAGTTGAACTAGATATGGCTCGTGTGTGTAGGAAGCACAGTTCTTTTGTTCTGAGAAAGCACACTGTGCGGACACCATAGGAAACACAGTAGAGTAGATGAGTGCTCTTTTCTCAAAATTAAATTGTGTTTCTTGAAAGGCGAGCTAGTATTTGCTTCCCAGTCAAAAATGGAGTTGAATCCCATGCCGTTTCTGGTCCTACGAGCAAGAGTTTTTTTCTGGTAAGAAGAGTCACTATTGCGCTCCCATTGTCATACACAGTGCAAATAGTATTGGCGTCTGTTCCCAGCAAGTACGGTGTATTGGACTGAAGAGCAGCTACTGTTCTTGTCAGTTTCCTAAGCAGAGTATAACTAGATATGGCCCGTGTGTGTAGGAAGCACAGTTCATTTGTTCTTAGCAAGATCACTGTTCGGACCCCATAGGAAACACTGTAGAGTAGAAAAGTGCTCTTTTCTCAAAAGCAGAGTGCGTTTCTTGAAAGGCGAGCTAGTGTTTGTTTCCCAGTCAGAAATGGAATTGAATCCCGTGCAGTTTCTGGTCCTACGAGCAAGAGTTTTTTTCTGGTAAGAAGAGTCACTATTGCGCTCCCATTGCCATACACAGTCAAATAGCACTGGCGTCTGTTCCCTGCATGTACAGAGTATTGGACTGAATAGGAGCTCCTGTTCTTGTCAGATTCCTAAGCAGAGTTGAACTAGATATGTCCCCTGTGTGTAGGAAGCACATTTCTTTTGTTCTGAGCAAGTTCACTGTTCTGGCCCTATAGGAAACACAGTAGAGTAGAAGAGTGCTCTTTTCTCAAAAGCAGAGTGTGTTTCTTGTAAGGCGAGCTAGCGTTTCTTTCCCAGTCCTAAATCGAGTTGAATCACATGCAGTTTCTTGTCCTACGAACAAGAGTTGTTTTCTGGTAAGAAGAGTCACTATTGCGCTCCCATTGTAATACACAGGGCAAATAGCACTGGCGTCTGTTCCCAGCATGTACAGTGTATTGGACTGAAGAGGTTCTACTGTTCTTGTCAGTTTCCTAAGTAGAATTGAACTAGATATGGCCTGTGTGTGTAGGAAGCACAGTTTTTGTGTTCTGAGCAAGCTCACTGTTCGGAACACATAGGAAACACAGTAGAGTAGAAGAGTACTCTTTACTCAAAAGCAGAGTGTGTTTCTTGGAAGTCGAGCTAGTGTTTGTTTCCTAGTCCTAAATGGAGTTGAGTCACATGCAGTTTTTTGTCCTACGAGCAACAGTTGTTTTCTGATAAGACAAGTCACTATTGTGCTCCAATTGCCATACACAGTGCAAATAGCACTCGCGTATGTTCCCTGCAAGTACAGTGTATTGGACTGAAGAGGAGCTACTGTTCTTGTCAGTTTCCTAAGCAGAGTTGAACTAGATATGGCCCGTGTGTGTAGGAGGCACAGTTCTTATGTTCTGAGCAAGCTCACTGTTCTGGCCCTATAGGAAATACAGTAGAGTAGAAGAGTGCTCTTTTCTCAAAAGCAGAGTGTGTTTCTTGTAAAGCGAGCTAGAGTTTGTTTCCCAGTCCTAAATGGAGTTGAATCACATGCAGTTTCTGGTCCTACGAACAAGAGTTGTTTTCTGGTAAGGAAAGTCACTATTGTGCTCCCATTGCCCTACACAAGGCAAATAGCACTCGCGTCTTTTCCCAGCAAGTACAGTGTATTGGACTGAATAGGAGCTACTGTTCTTGTCAGTTTCCTAAGCAGAGTTGAACTAGATGTGGTCCGTGTGAGTATTAAGCACAGTTCTTTTGTTCTGAGCAAGCTCACTGTTTGGACCCCATAGGAAACACAGTAGAGTAGAAGAGTGCTATTTCTCTAAATCAGAGTGTGTTTCTTATAGGCGAGCTAGCATTTGTTTCCCAGTCCTAAATGGAGTGGAATCACATGCAGTTTCTAGTCCTACGAGCAAGAGTTGTTTTCTGGTAAGGAAAGTCACTATTGCGCTCCCTTTGGCATACACAGTGCAAATAGCACATGTGTCTGTTCCCAGCAAGTACAGTGTATTGGACTGAAGAGGAGCTACTGTTCTTGTCAGTTTCCTAAGCAGAGTTGAACTAGATATGGTCCGTGAGTGTAGGAAGCACAGTTCTTTTGTTCTGAGCAAGCTCACTGTTCTGGCCCCATAGGAAACACAGTAGAGTAGAAGAGTGCTCTTTTCTCAAAAGCAGAGTGTGTTTCTTGTAAGGCGAGCTAGCGTTTGTTTCCCAGTCCTAAATGGAGTTGAATCACATGCAGTTTTTTGTCCTACGAGCAAGACTTGTTTTCTGGTAAGACGAGTCACTATTGTGCTCCAATTGCCATACACAGTGCAAATAGCACTCGCGTCTATTCCCCAAAAGTACAGTGTCTTGGACTGAAGAGGAGCTACTGTTCTTCCCAGTTTCCTAAGCAGAGTTGAACTAGATATGGCCGGTGTGTGTAGGAAGCACAGTTCTTATGTTCTGAGCAGGCTCACTGTTCAGACCCCATAGGAAGCACAGTAGAGTAGATGAGTGCTCTTTTCTCAAAAGCAGAGTGTGTTTCATGTAAGGCGAGCTAGCATTTGTATCCCAGTCCTAAATGGAGTTGAATCCCATGCAGTTTCTGGTCCTAAGAGCAAGAGTTGTTTTCTGGTAAGAAGAGTCACTATTGTGCTCCCATTCCCATACATACTGCAAATAGCACTCGCGTCTGTTCCCAGCAAGTACAGTGTATTGGACTGAAAAGGAGCTACTGTTCTTGTCATTTTCATAAGAGGAGTTGAACCAGATATATCCCATGTGTGTAGAAAGCACAGTTCTTTTGTTCTGAGAAAGCCAATACGCGGACATCATAGGAAACACAGTAGAGAAGATGAGTGCTATATTCTCAAAATTTGATTGTTTTTCTTGAAAGTCGAGGTAGTGTTTGTTTCCCAGTCAGAAATGGAGTTGAGTCCCATGCAGTTTCTGGTACTACGAGCAAGAGTTGTTTTCTGGTAAGAAGAGTCACTATTGGGCTCCCATTGCCATACACAGTGCAAATAGCACTCGCGTCTGTTCCCAGCAATTACAGTGTATTGGACTGAAGAGCAGCTAATGTTCTTGTCAGTTTCCTAAGCAGAGTTGAACTAGATATGGCCCGTGTGTGTAGGAAGCACAGTTCTTTTGTTCTGAGCAAGCTCACAGTTCGGACCCCGTAGGACAACACAATAGAGTAGAAGAGTGCCCTTTTCTCAAAAGCAGAGTGTGTTTCCTGTAAGGCGAGACAGCGTTTGTTACACAGTACTAAATGGAGTTGAATCCCATGCAGTTTGTGGTCCTACGAGCAAGAGTTGTTTTTTGGTAAGAAGAGTCACTATTGCGCTCCCATTGTAATACACAGGGCAAATAGCACAGGCATCTGTTCCCAGCATGTACAGTGTATTGGACTGAAGAGGAGCTACTGTTCTTGTCAGTTTCCTAAGCAGAGTTGAAAGAGATATCGCCCGTGTGTGTAGGAAGCACAGTTCTTTTGTTCTGAGCAAGCTCACAGTTCAGACCCCGTAGGAAACACAATAGAGTAGAAGAGTGCCCTTTTCTCAAAAGCAGAGTGTGTTTATTGTAAGGCGAGCTAGCGTTTGTTTCCCAGTCCTAAATGGAGTTGAATCACATGCAGTTTCTGGTCCTATGAGCAAGAGTTGTTTTCTGGTAAGGAAAGTCACTATTGCGCTCCCATTCCCATTCATAGTGCAAATAGCACTCGCGTCTGTTCCCAGCAAGTACAGTGTATTGGACTGAACAGGAACTACTATTCTTTTCAGTTTCCTAAGCAGAGTTGAACTAGATATGGCTCGTATGTGTAGGAAGCACAGTTCTTTTGTTCTGAGAAAGCACACTGTGCGGACACCATCGGAATCACAGTAGAGTAGATGAGAGCTCTTTTCTCAAAAGCAGAGTGTGTTTCTTGTAAGGTGAGCTAGCGTTTTTTTCCCAGTCCTAAATGGAGTTGAATCACATGCAGTTTCTGGTCCTACGAGCAAGAGTTGTTTTCTGGTAAGAAGAGTCAATATTGCGCTCCCATTGGCATACACAGGGCAAATAGCACTGGCATCTGTTCCCAGCATGTACGGTGTATTGGACTGAAGAGGATCTACTGTTCTTTTCAGTTTTCTAAGCAAAATTGAACTAGATATGGCCGTGTGTGTAGGAAACACAGTTCTCTTGTTCTGTTCAAGCTCACTGTTCTGGCACTATAGGAAACACAGTAGAGTAGAAGAGTGCTCTTTTCTCAAAAGCAGAGTGTGTTTCTTGTAAGGCGAGCTAGCGTTTGTTTCCCTGTCCTAAATGGAGTTGAATCACATCCAATTTCTGGTCCTATGAGCAAGAGTTGTTTTCTGGTAAGGAAAGTCACTATTGCGCTCCCATTGCCATACATAGTGCAAATAGCACTCTTGTCTGTTCCCAGCAAGTACAGTGTATTGGACTGAAGAGGAGCTTCTCTTCTTGTCATTTTCCTAAAAGGAGTTGAACTAGATATGGCTCGTGTGTGTAGGAAGCACAGTTCTTTTGTTCTGAGAAAGCACACTGTGCGGACACCATAGGAAACACAGTAGAGTAGATGAGTGCTCTTTTCTCAAAATTAAATTGTGTTTCTTGAAAGGCGAGCTAGTATTTGCTTCCCAGTCAAAAATGGAGTTGAATCCCATGCTGTTTCTGGTCCTACGAGCAAGAGTTTTTTTCTGGTAAGAAGAGTCACTATTGCGCTCCCATTGTCATACACAGTGCAAATAGTATTGGCGTCTGTTCCCAGCAAGTACGGTGTATTGGACTGAAGAGCAGCTACTGTTCTTGTCAGTTTCCTAAGCAGAGTATAACTAGATATGGCCCGTGTGTGTAGGAAGCACAGTTCATTTGTTCTTAGCAAGATCACTGTTCGGACCCCATAGGAAACACTGTAGAGTAGAAAAGTGCTCTTTTCTCAAAAGCAGAGTGCGTTTCTTGAAAGGCGAGCTAGTGTTTGTTTCCCAGTCAGAAATGGAATTGAATCCCGTGCAGTTTCTGGTCCTACGAGCAAGAGTTTTTTTCTGGTAAGAAGAGTCACTATTGCGCTCCCATTGCCATACACAGTCAAATAGCACTGGCGTCTGTTCCCTGCATGTACAGAGTATTGGACTGAATAGGAGCTCCTGTTCTTGTCAGATTCCTAAGCAGAGTTGAACTAGATATGTCCCCTGTGTGTAGGAAGCACATTTCTTTTGTTCTGAGCAAGTTCACTGTTCTGGCCCTATAGGAAACACAGTAGAGTAGAAGAGTGCTCTTTTCTCAAAAGCAGAGTGTGTTTCTTGTAAGGCGAGCTAGCGTTTCTTTCCCAGTCCTAAATCGAGTTGAATCACATGCAGTTTCTTGTCCTACGAACAAGAGTTGTTTTCTGGTAAGAAGAGTCACTATTGCGCTCCCATTGTCATACACAGGGCAAATAGCACTGGCGTCTGTTCCCAGCATGTACAGTGTATTGGACTGAAGAGGTTCTACTGTTCTTGTCAGTTTCCTAAGTAGAATTGAACTAGATATGGCCTGTGTGTGTAGGAAGCACAGTTTTTGTGTTCTGAGCAAGCTCACTGTTCGGAACACATAGGAAACACAGTAGAGTAGAAGAGTACTCTTTACTCAAAAGCAGAGTGTGTTTCTTGGAAGTTGAGCTAGTGTTTGTTTCCTAGTCCTAAATGGAGTTGAGTCACATGCAGTTTTTTGTCCTACGAGCAACAGTTGTTTTCTGATAAGACAAGTCACTATTGTGCTCCAATTGCCATACACAGTGCAAATAGCACTCGCGTATGTTCCCTGCAAGTACAGTGTATTGGACTGAAGAGGAGCTACTGTTCTTGTCAGTTTCCTAAGCAGAGTTGAACTAGATATGGCCCGTGTGTGTAGGAGGCACAGTTCTTATGTTCTGAGCAAGCTCACTGTTCTGGCCCTATAGGAAATACAGTAGAGTAGAAGAGTGTTCTTTTCTCAAAAGCAGAGTGTGTTTCTTGTAAAGCGAGCTAGAGTTTGTTTCCCAGTCCTAAATGGAGTTGAATCACATGCAGTTTCTGGTCCTACGAACAAGAGTTGTTTTCTGGTAAGGAAAGTCACTATTGTGCTCCCATTGCCCTACACAAGGCAAATAGCACTCGCGTCTTTTCCCAGCAAGTACAGTGTATTGGACTGAATAGGAGCTACTGTTCTTGTCAGTTTCCTAAGCAGAGTTGAACTAGATGTGGTCCGTGTGAGTATTAAGCACAGTTCTTTTGTTCTGAGCAAGCTCACTGTTTGGACCCCATAGGAAACACAGTAGAGTAGAAGAGTGCTATTTCTCTAAATCAGAGTGTGTTTCTTATAGGCAAGCTAGCATTTGTTTCCCAGTCCTAAATGGAGTGGAATCACATGCAGTTTCTAGTCCTACGAGCAAGAGTTGTTTTCTGGTAAGGAAAGTCACTATTGCGCTCCCTTTGGCATACACAGTGCAAATAGCACATGCGTCTGTTCCCAGCAAGTACAGTGTATTGGACTGAAGAGGAGCTACTGTTCTTGTCAGTTTCCTAAGCAGAGTTGAACTAGATATGGTCCGTGAGTGTAGGAAGCACAGTTCTTTTGTTCTGAGCAAGCTCACTGTTCTGGCCCCATAGGAAACACAGTAGAGTAGAAGAGTGCTCTTTTCTCAAAAGCAGAGTGTGTTTCTTGTAAGGCGAGCTAGCGTTTGTTTTCCAGTCCTAAATGGAGTTGAATCACATGCAGTTTTTTGTCCTACGAGCAAGAGTTGTTTTCTGGTAAGACGAGTCACTATTGTGCTCCAATTGCCATACACAGTGCAAATAGCACTCGCGTCTATTCCCCAAAAGTACAGTGTCTTGGACTGAAGAGGAGCTACTGTTCTTCCCAGTTTCCTAAGCAGAGTTGAACTAGATATGGCCGGTGTGTGTAGGAAGCACAGTTCTTATGTTCTGAGCAAGCTCACTGTTCAGACCCCATAGGAAGCACAGTAGAGTAGATGAGTGCTCTTTTCTCAAAAGCAGAGTGTGTTTCATGTAAGGCGAGCTAGCATTTGTATCCCAGTCCTAAATGGAGTTGAATCCCATGCAGTTTCTGGTCCTACGAGCAAGAGTTGTTTTCTGGTAAGAAGAGTCACTATTGTGCTCCCATTGTCATACACAGGGCAAATAGCACTGGCGTCTGTTCCCAGCATGTACAGTGTATTGGACTGAAGAGGATCTACTGTTCTTGTCAGTTTCCTAAGCAGAATTGAACTAGATATGGCCGTGTGTGTAGGAGGCACAGGTCTCTTGTTCTGATCAAGGTCACTGTTCTGGCCCTATAGGAAACACAGTAGAGTAGAAGAGTGCTCTTTTCTCAAAAGCAGAGTGTGTTTCTTGTAAGGCGAGCTAGCGTTTGTTTCCCAGTCCTAAATGGAGTTGAATCACTTGCAGTTTCTGGTCCTATGAGCAAGAGTTGTTTTCTGGTAAGGAAAGTCACTATTGCGCTCCCATTGCCATACATAGTGCAAATAGCACTCGCGTCTTTTCCCAGCAAGTACAGTGTATTGGACTGAAGAGGAGGTACTGTTCTTGTCATTTTCCTAAGAGGAGTTGAACTAGATATGGCCCGTGTGTGTAGGAAACACAGTTCTTTTTTTCTGAGAAAGCACACTGTGCGGACACCATAGGAAACACAGTAGAGTAGATGAGTGCTCTTTTCTCAAAATTAGATTGAGTTCCTTGAAAGGCGAGCTAGTATTTACTTCCCAGTCAGAAATGGAGTTGAATTCCATGCAGTTTCTGGTCCTACAAGTAAGAGTTGTTTTCTGGTAAGAAGAGTCACTATTGCGCTCCCATTGCCATACACAGTGCAAATAGCACTTGCGTCTGTTCCCAGCAAGTACAGTGTATTGGACTGAAGAGGAGCTACTGTTCTTGTGAGTTTCCTAAGCAGAGTTGAACCAGATATGGCCCGTGTGTGTAGTAAGCACAGTTCTTTTGTTCTGAGCAAGCTCACTGTTCGGACCCCATAGGAAACACAGTAGAGTAGAAGAGTGCTCTTTTCTCAAAAGCAGAGTGTGTTTCTTGTAAGGCGAGCTAGCGTTTGTTTCCCAGTCCTAAATGGAGTTGAATCACATGCAGTTTGTGTTCCTCAGAGCAAGAGTTGTTTTCTGTTAAGGAAAGTCACTATTGCGCTCTCATTGCCATACACAGTGCAAATAGCACTCGCGTCTGTTCCCAGCAAGTACAGTGTATTGGACTGAAGAGGAGCTACTGTTCTTGTCAGTTTCCTAAGCAGAGTTGAACTAGTTATGGCCCGTTTGTAGGAAGCACAGTTCTTTTGTTCTGAGCAAGTTCACTGTTCTGGCCTTATAGGAAACACAGTAGAGTAGAAGAGTGCTCTTTTCTCAAAAGCAGAGTGTCTTTCTTGTGAGCAGAGCTAGCGTTTGTTTCCCAGTCCTAAATGGAGTTGAATCACATGCAGTTTCAGGTCCTACGAACAAGAGTTGTTTTCTGGTAAGGAAAGTCACATTGCGCTCCCATTGCCATACACTGTGCAAATAGCACTCGCGTCTGTTCCCAGCAAGTACAGTGTATTGGACTGAAGAGGATCTACTGTTCTTGTCAGGTTCCTAAGCAGACTTGAACTAAATATGGCCGTGTGTAGGAAGCAGACTTTTTTGTTCTGAGCAAGCTCACTGTTCGGACCCCGTAGGAAACACAATAGAGTAGAAGAGTGCCCTTTTCTCAAAAGCAGAGTGTGTTCCTTGTAAGGCGAGCTAGCATTTTTTTCCCAGTCCTAAATGGAGTTGAATCACATCCAGTTTCTGGTCCTATGAGCAAGAGTTGTTTTCTGGTAAGGAAAGACACTATTGCGCTCCCATTCCCATACATACTGCAAATAGCACTCGCGTCTGTTCCCAGCAAGTACAGTGTATTGGACTGAAAAGGAGCTACTGTTCTTGTCATTTTCATAAGAGGAGTTGAACCAGATATATCCCATGTGTGTAGAAAGCACAGTTCTTTTGTTCTGAGAAAGCACACTACGCGGACATCATAGGAAACACAGTAGAGAAGATGAGTGCTCTATTCTCAAAATTTGATTGTTTTTCTTGAAAGTCGAGCTAGTGTTTGTTTCCCAGTCAGAAATGGAGTTGAGTCCCATGCAGTTTCTGGTACTACGAGCAAGAGTTGTTTTCTGGTAAGAAGAGTCACTATTGGGCTCCCATTGCCATACACAGTGCAAATAGCACTCGCGTCTGTTCCCAGCAATTACAGTGTATTGGACTGAAGAGCAGCTACTGTTCTTGTCAGTTTCCTAAGCAGAGTTGAACTAGATATGGCCCGTGTGTGTAGGAAGCACAGTTCTTTTGTTCTGAGCAAGCTCACAGTTCGGACCCCGTAGGAAACACAATAGAGTAGAAGAGTGCCCTTTTCTCAAAAGCAGAGTGTGTTTCCTGTAAGGCGAGACAGCGTTTGTTACACAGTACTAAATGGAGTTGAATCACATGCAGTTTCTGGTCCTATGAGCAAGAGTTGTTTTCTGGTAAGGAAAGTCACTATTGCGCTCCCATTCCCATTCATAGTGCAAATAGCACTCGCGTCTGTTCCCAGCAAGTACAGTGTATTGGACTGAACAGGAACTACTATTCTTTTCAGTTTCTTAAGCAGAGTTGAACTAGATATGGCTCGTATGTGTAGGAAGCACAGTTCTTTTGTTCTGAGAAAGCACACTGTGCGGACACCATCGGAATCACAGTAGAGTAGATGAGAGCTCTTTTCTCAAAAGCAGAGTGTGTTTCTTGTAAGGTGAGCTAGCGTTTTTTTCCCAGTCCTAAATGGAGTTGAATCACATGCAGTTTCTGGTCCTACGAGCAAGAGTTGTTTTCTGGTAAGAAGAGTCAATATTGCGCTCCCATTGGCATACACAGGGCAAATAGCACTGGCATCTGTTCCCAGCATGTACGGTGTATTGGACTGAAGAGGATCTACTGTTCTTTTCAGTTTTCTAAGCAAAATTGAACTAGATATGGCCGTGTGTGTAGGAAACACAGTTCTCTTGTTCTGTTCAAGCTCACTGTTCTGGCACTATAGGAAACACAGTAGAGTAGAAGAGTGCTCTTTTCTCAAAAGCAGAGTGTGTTTCTTGTAAGGCGAGCTAGCGTTTGTTTCCCTGTCCTAAATGGAGTTGAATCACATCCAATTTCTGGTCCTATGAGCAAGAGTTGTTTTCTGGTAAGGAAAGTCACTATTGTGCTCCCATTGCCATACATAGTGCAAATAGCACTCTTGTCTGTTCCCAGCAAGTACAGTGTATTGGACTGAAGAGGAGCTTCTCTTCTTGTCATTTTCCTAAAAGGAGTTGAACTAGATATGGCTCGTGTGTGTAGGAAGCACAGTTCTTTTGTTCTGAGAAAGCACACTGTGCGGACACCATAGGAAACACAGTAGAGTAGATGAGTGCTCTTTTCTCAAAATTAAATTGTGTTTCTTGAAAGGTGAGCTAGTATTTGCTTCCCAGTCAAAAATGGAGTTGAATCCCATGCCGTTTCTGGTCCTACGAGCAAGAGTTTTTTTCTGGTAAGAAGAGTCACTATTGCGCTCCCATTGTCATACACAGTGCAAATAGTATTGGCGTCTGTTCCCAGCAAGTACGGTGTATTGGACTGAAGAGCAGCTACTGTTCTTGTCAGTTTCCTAAGCAGAGTATAACTAGATATGACCCGTGTGTGTAGGAAGCACAGTTCATTTGTTCTTAGCAAGATCACTGTTCGGACCCCATAGGAAACACTGTAGAGTAGAAAAGTGCTCTTTTCTCAAAAGCAGAGTGCGTTTCTTGAAAGGCGAGCTAGTGTTTGTTTCCCAGTCAGAAATGGAATTGAATCCCGTGCAGTTTCTGGTCCTACGAGCAAGAGTTTTTTTCTGGTAAGAAGAGTCACTATTGCGCTCCCATTGCCATACACAGTCAAATAGCACTGGCGTCTGTTCCCTGCATGTACAGAGTATTGGACTGAATAGGAGCTCCTGTTCTTGTCAGATTCCTAAGCAGAGTTGAACTAGATATGTCCCCTGTGTGTAGGAAGCACATTTCTTTTGTTCTGAGCAAGTTCACTGTTCTGGCCCTATAGGAAACACAGTAGAGTAGAAGAGTGCTCTTTTCTCAAAAGCAGAGTGTGTTTCTTGTAAGGCGAGCTAGCGTTTCTTTCCCAGTCCTAAATCGAGTTGAATCACATGCAGTTTCTTGTCCTACGAACAAGAGTTGTTTTCTGGTAAGAAGAGTCACTATTGCGCTCCCATTGTAATACACAGGGCAAATAGCACTGGCGTCTGTTCCCAGCATGTACAGTGTATTGGACTGAAGAGGTTCTACTGTTCTTGTCAGTTTCCTAAGTAGAATTGAACTAGATATGGCCCGTGTGTGTAGGAAGCACAGTTTTTGTGTTCTGAGCAAGCTCACTGTTCGGAACACATTTTAAACACAGTAGAGTAGAAGAGTACTCTTTACTCAAAAGCAGAGTGTGTTTCTTGGAAGTCGAGCTAGTGTTTGTTTCCTAGTCCTAAATGGAGTTGAGTCACATGCAGTTTTTTGTCCTACGAGCAACAGTTGTTTTCTGATAAGACAAGTCACTATTGTGCTCCAATTGCCATACACAGTGCAAATAGCACTCGCGTATGTTCCCTGCAAGTACAGTGTATTGGACTGAAGAGGAGCTACTGTTCTTGTCAGTTTCCTAAGCAGAGTTGAACTAGATATGGCCCGTGTGTGTAGGAGGCACAGTTCTTATGTTCTGAGCAAGCTCACTGTTCTGGCCCTATAGGAAATACAGTAGAGTAGAAGAGTGCTCTTTTCTCAAAAGCAGAGTGTGTTTCTTGTAAAGCGAGCTAGAGTTTGTTTCCCAGTCCTAAATGGAGTTGAATCACATGCAGTTTCTGGTCCTACGAACAAGAGTTGTTTTCTGGTAAGGAAAGTCACTATTGTGCTCCCATTGCCCTACACAAGGCAAATAGCACTCGCGTCTTTTCCCAGCAAGTACAGTGTATTGGACTGAATAGGAGCTACTGTTCTTGTCAGTTTCCTAAGCAGAGTTGAACTAGATGTGGTCCGTGTGAGTATTAAGCACAGTTCTTTTGTTCTGAGCAAGCTCACTGTTTGGACCCCATAGGAAACACAGTAGAGTAGAAGAGTGCTATTTCTCTAAATCAGAGTGTGTTTCTTATAGGCGAGCTAGCATTTGTTTCCCAGTCCTAAATGGAGTGGAATCACATGCAGTTTCTAGTCCTACGAGCAAGAGTTGTTTTCTGGTAAGGAAAGTCACTATTGCGCTCCCTTTGGCATACACAGTGCAAATAGCACATGTGTCTGTTCCCAGCAAGTACAGTGTATTGGACTGAAGAGGAGCTACTGTTCTTGTCAGTTTCCTAAGCAGAGTTGAACTAGATATGGTCCGTGAGTGTAGGAAGCACAGTTCTTTTGTTCTGAGCAAGCTCACTGTTCTGGCCCCATAGGAAACACAGTAGAGTAGAAGAGTGCTCTTTTCTCAAAAGCAGAGTGTGTTTCTTGTAAGGCGAGCTAGCGTTTGTTTCCCAGTCCTAAATGGAGTTGAATCACATGCAGTTTTTTGTCCTACGAGCAAGAGTTGTTTTCTGGTAAGACGAGTCACTATTGTGCTCCAATTGCCATACACAGTGCAAATAGCACTCGCGTCTATTCCCCAAAAGTACAGTGTCTTGGACTGAAGAGGAGCTACTGTTCTTCCCAGTTTCCTAAGCAGAGTTGAACTATATATGGCCGGTGTGTGTAGGAAGCACAGTTCTTATGTTCTGAGCAAGCTCACTGTTCAGACCCCATAGGAAGCACAGTAGAGTAGATGAGTGCTCTTTTCTCAAAAGCAGAGTGTGTTTCATGTAAGGCGAGCTAGCATTTGTATCCCAGTCCTAAATGGAGTTGAATCCCATGCAGTTTCTGGTCCTACGAGCAAGAGTTGTTTTCTGGTAAGAAGAGTCACTATTGTGCTCCCATTGTCATACACAGGGCAAATAGCACTGGCGTCTGTTCCCAGCATGTACAGTGTATTGGACTGAAGAGGATCTACTGTTCTTGTCAGTTTCCTAAGCAGAATTGAACTAGATATGGCCGTGTGTGTAGGAGGCACAGTTCTCTTGTTCTTATCAAGCTCACTGTTCTGGCCCTATAGGAAACACAGTAGAGTAGAAGAGTGCTCTTTTCTCAAAAGCAGAGTGTGTTTCTTGTAAGGCGAGCTAGCGTTTGTTTCCCAGTCCTAAATGGAGTTGAATCACTTGCAGTTTCTGGTCCTATGAGCAAGAGTTGTTTTCTGGTAAGGAAAGTCACTATTGCGCTCCCATTGCCATACATAGTGCAAATAGCACTCGCGTCTTTTCCCAGCAAGTACAGTGTATTGGACTGAAGAGGAGGTACTGTTCTTGTCATTTTCCTAAGAGGAGTTGAACTAGATATGGCCCGTGTGTGTAGGAAACACAGTTCTTTTTTTCTGAGAAAGCACACTGTGCGGACACCATAGGAAACACAGTAGAGTAGATGAGTGCTCTTTTCTCAAAATTAGATTGAGTTCCTTGAAAGGCGAGCTAGTATTTACTTCCCAGTCAGAAATGGAGTTGAATTCCATGCAGTTTCTGGTCCTACAAGTAAGAGTTGTTTTCTGGTAAGAAGAGTCACTATTGCGCTCCCATTGCCATACACAGTGCAAATAGCACTTGCGTCTGTTCCCAGCAAGTACAGTGTATTGGACTGAAGAGGAGCTACTGTTCTTGTGAGTTTCCTAAGCAGAGTTGAACCAGATATGGCCCGTGTGTGTAGTAAGCACAGTTCTTTTGTTCTGAGCAAGCTCACTGTTCGGACCCCATAGGAAACACAGTAGAGTAGAAGAGTGCTCTTTTCTCAAAAGCAGAGTGTGTTTCTTGTAAGGCGAGCTAGCGTTTGTTTCCCAGTCCTAAATGGAGTTGAATCACATGCAGTTTGTGTTCCTCAGAGCAAGAGTTGTTTTCTGTTAAGGAAAGTCACTATTGCGCTCTCATTGCCATACACAGTGCAAATAGCACTCGCGTCTGTTCCCAGCAAGTACAGTGTATTGGACTGAAGAGGAGCTACTGTTCTTGTCAGTTTCCTAAGCAGAGTTGAACTAGTTATGGCCCGTTTGTAGGAAGCACAGTTCTTTTGTTCTGAGCAAGTTCACTGTTCTGGCCTTATAGGAAACACAGTAGAGTAGAAGAGTGCTCTTTTCTCAAAAGCAGAGTGTCTTTCTTGTGAGCAGAGCTAGCGTTTGTTTCCCAGTCCTAAATGGAGTTGAATCACATGCAGTTTCAGGTCCTACGAACAAGAGTTGTTTTCTGGTAAGGAAAGTCACATTGCGCTCCCATTGCCATACACTGTGCAAATAGCACTCGCGTCTGTTCCCAGCAAGTACAGTGTATTGGACTGAAGAGGATCTACTGTTCTTGTCAGGTTCCTAAGCAGACTTGAACTAAATATGGCCGTGTGTAGGAAGCAGACTTTTTTGTTCTGAGCAAGCTCACTGTTCGGACCCCGTAGGAAACACAATAGAGTAGAAGAGTGCCCTTTTCTCAAAAGCAGAGTGTGTTCCTTGTAAGGCGAGCTAGCATTTTTTTCCCAGTCCTAAGTGGAGTTGAATCACATCCAGTTTCTGGTCCTATGAGCAAGAGTTGTTTTCTGGTAAGGAAAGACACTATTGCGCTCCCATTCCCATACATACTGCAAATAGCACTCGCGTCTGTTCCCAGCAAGTACAGTGTATTGGACTGAAAAGGAGCTACTGTTCTTGTCATTTTCATAAGAGGAGTTGAACCAGATATATCCCATGTGTGTAGAAAGCACAGTTCTTTTGTTCTGAGAAAGCACACTACGCGGACATCATAGGAAACACAGTAGAGAAGATGAGTGCTCTATTCTCAAAATTTGATTGTTTTTCTTGAAAGTCGAGCTAGTGTTTGTTTCCCAGTCAGAAATGGAGTTGAGTCCCATGCAGTTTCTGGTACTACGAGCAAGAGTTGTTTTCTGGTAAGAAGAGTCACTATTGGGCTCCCATTGCCATACACAGTGCAAATAGCACTCGCGTCTGTTCCCAGCAATTACAGTGTATTGGACTGAAGAGCAGCTACTGTTCTTGTCAGTTTCCTAAGCAGAGTTGAACTAGATATGGCCCGTGTGTGTAGGAAGCACAGTTCTTTTGTTCTGAGCAAGCTCACAGTTCGGACCCCGTAGGAAACACAATAGAGTAGAAGAGTGCCCTTTTCTCAAAAGCAGAGTGTGTTTCCTGTAAGGCGAGACAGCGTTTGTTACACAGTACTAAATGGAGTTGAATCACATGCAGTTTCTGGTCCTATGAGCAAGAGTTGTTTTCTGGTAAGGAAAGTCACTATTGCGCTCCCATTCCCATTCATAGTGCAAATAGCACTCGCGTCTGTTCCCAGCAAGTACAGTGTATTGGACTGAACAGGAACTACTATTCTTTTCAGTTTCTTAAGCAGAGTTGAACTAGATATGGCTCGTATGTGTAGGAAGCACAGTTCTTTTGTTCTGAGAAAGCACACTGTGCGGACACCATCGGAATCACAGTAGAGTAGATGAGAGCTCTTTTCTCAAAAGCAGAGTGTGTTTCTTGTAAGGTGAGCTAGCGTTTTTTTCCCAGTCCTAAATGGAGTTGAATCACATGCAGTTTCTGGTCCTACGAGCAAGAGTTGTTTTCTGGTAAGAAGAGTCAATATTGCGCTCCCATTGGCATACACAGGGCAAATAGCACTGGCATCTGTTCCCAGCATGTACGGTGTATTGGACTGAAGAGGATCTACTGTTCTTTTCAGTTTTCTAAGCAAAATTGAACTAGATATGGCCGTGTGTGTAGGAAACACAGTTCTCTTGTTCTGTTCAAGCTCACTGTTCTGGCACTATAGGAAACACAGTAGAGTAGAAGAGTGCTCTTTTCTCAAAAGCAGAGTGTGTTTCTTGTAAGGCGAGCTAGCGTTTGTTTCCCTGTCCTAAATGGAGTTGAATCACATCCAATTTCTGGTCCTATGAGCAAGAGTTGTTTTCTGGTAAGGAAAGTCACTATTGTGCTCCCATTGCCATACATAGTGCAAATAGCACTCTTGTCTGTTCCCAGCAAGTACAGTGTATTGGACTGAAGAGGAGCTTCTCTTCTTGTCATTTTCCTAAAAGGAGTTGAACTAGATATGGCTCGTGTGTGTAGGAAGCACAGTTCTTTTGTTCTGAGAAAGCACACTGTGCGGACACCATAGGAAACACAGTAGAGTAGATGAGTGCTCTTTTCTCAAAATTAAATTGTGTTTCTTGAAAGGTGAGCTAGTATTTGCTTCCCAGTCAAAAATGGAGTTGAATCCCATGCCGTTTCTGGTCCTACGAGCAAGAGTTTTTTTCTGGTAAGAAGAGTCACTATTGCGCTCCCATTGTCATACACAGTGCAAATAGTATTGGCGTCTGTTCCCAGCAAGTACGGTGTATTGGACTGAAGAGCAGCTACTGTTCTTGTCAGTTTCCTAAGCAGAGTATAACTAGATATGACCCGTGTGTGTAGGAAGCACAGTTCATTTGTTCTTAGCAAGATCACTGTTCGGACCCCATAGGAAACACTGTAGAGTAGAAAAGTGCTCTTTTCTCAAAAGCAGAGTGCGTTTCTTGAAAGGCGAGCTAGTGTTTGTTTCCCAGTCAGAAATGGAATTGAATCCCGTGCAGTTTCTGGTCCTACGAGCAAGAGTTTTTTTCTGGTAAGAAGAGTCACTATTGCGCTCCCATTGCCATACACAGTCAAATAGCACTGGCGTCTGTTCCCTGCATGTACAGAGTATTGGACTGAATAGGAGCTCCTGTTCTTGTCAGATTCCTAAGCAGAGTTGAACTAGATATGTCCCCTGTGTGTAGGAAGCACATTTCTTTTGTTCTGAGCAAGTTCACTGTTCTGGCCCTATAGGAAACACAGTAGAGTAGAAGAGTGCTCTTTTCTCAAAAGCAGAGTGTGTTTCTTGTAAGGCGAGCTAGCGTTTCTTTCCCAGTCCTAAATCGAGTTGAATCACATGCAGTTTCTTGTCCTACGAACAAGAGTTGTTTTCTGGTAAGAAGAGTCACTATTGCGCTCCCATTGTAATACACAGGGCAAATAGCACTGGCGTCTGTTCCCAGCATGTACAGTGTATTGGACTGAAGAGGTTCTACTGTTCTTGTCAGTTTCCTAAGTAGAATTGAACTAGATATGGCCCGTGTGTGTAGGAAGCACAGTTTTTGTGTTCTGAGCAAGCTCACTGTTCGGAACACATTTTAAACACAGTAGAGTAGAAGAGTACTCTTTACTCAAAAGCAGAGTGTGTTTCTTGGAAGTCGAGCTAGTGTTTGTTTCCTAGTCCTAAATGGAGTTGAGTCACATGCAGTTTTTTGTCCTACGAGCAACAGTTGTTTTCTGATAAGACAAGTCACTATTGTGCTCCAATTGCCATACACAGTGCAAATAGCACTCGCGTATGTTCCCTGCAAGTACAGTGTATTGGACTGAAGAGGAGCTACTGTTCTTGTCAGTTTCCTAAGCAGAGTTGAACTAGATATGGCCCGTGTGTGTAGGAGGCACAGTTCTTATGTTCTGAGCAAGCTCACTGTTCTGGCCCTATAGGAAATACAGTAGAGTAGAAGAGTGCTCTTTTCTCAAAAGCAGAGTGTGTTTCTTGTAAAGCGAGCTAGAGTTTGTTTCCCAGTCCTAAAT
Source organism: Peromyscus eremicus (assembly GCF_949786415.1). Lineage (NCBI taxonomy): Eukaryota > Metazoa > Chordata > Mammalia > Rodentia > Cricetidae > Peromyscus > Peromyscus eremicus. The sequence goes on from NW_026734360.1 coordinate 59,263, forward strand.
GGAGTTGAATCACATGCAGTTTCTGGTCCTACGAACAAGAGTTGTTTTCTGGTAAGGAAAGTCACTATTGTGCTCCCATTGCCCTACACAAGGCAAATAGCACTCGCGTCTTTTCCCAGCAAGTACAGTGTATTGGACTGAATAGGAGCTACTGTTCTTGTCAGTTTCCTAAGCAGAGTTGAACTAGATGTGGTCCGTGTGAGTATTAAGCACAGTTCTTTTGTTCTGAGCAAGCTCACTGTTTGGACCCCATAGGAAACACAGTAGAGTAGAAGAGTGCTATTTCTCTAAATCAGAGTGTGTTTCTTATAGGCGAGCTAGCATTTGTTTCCCAGTCCTAAATGGAGTGGAATCACATGCAGTTTCTAGTCCTACGAGCAAGAGTTGTTTTCTGGTAAGGAAAGTCACTATTGCGCTCCCTTTGGCATACACAGTGCAAATAGCACATGTGTCTGTTCCCAGCAAGTACAGTGTATTGGACTGAAGAGGAGCTACTGTTCTTGTCAGTTTCCTAAGCAGAGTTGAACTAGATATGGTCCGTGAGTGTAGGAAGCACAGTTCTTTTGTTCTGAGCAAGCTCACTGTTCTGGCCCCATAGGAAACACAGTAGAGTAGAAGAGTGCTCTTTTCTCAAAAGCAGAGTGTGTTTCTTGTAAGGCGAGCTAGCGTTTGTTTCCCAGTCCTAAATGGAGTTGAATCACATGCAGTTTTTTGTCCTACGAGCAAGAGTTGTTTTCTGGTAAGACGAGTCACTATTGTGCTCCAATTGCCATACACAGTGCAAATAGCACTCGCGTCTATTCCCCAAAAGTACAGTGTCTTGGACTGAAGAGGAGCTACTGTTCTTCCCAGTTTCCTAAGCAGAGTTGAACTAGATATGGCCGGTGTGTGTAGGAAGCACAGTTCTTATGTTCTGAGCAAGCTCACTGTTCAGACCCCATAGGAAGCACAGTAGAGTAGATGAGTGCTCTTTTCTCAAAAGCAGAGTGTGTTTCATGTAAGGCGAGCTAGCATTTGTATCCCAGTCCTAAATGGAGTTGAATCCCATGCAGTTTCTGGTCCTACGAGCAAGAGTTGTTTTCTGGTAAGAAGAGTCACTATTGTGCTCCCATTGTCATACACAGGGCAAATAGCACTGGCGTCTGTTCCCAGCATGTACAGTGTATTGGACTGAAGAGGATCTACTGTTCTTGTCAGTTTCCTAAGCAGAATTGAACTAGATATGGCCGTGTGTGTAGGAGGCACAGTTCTCTTGTTCTTATCAAGCTCACTGTTCTGGCCCTATAGGAAACACAGTAGAGTAGAAGAGTGCTCTTTTCTCAAAAGCAGAGTGTGTTTCTTGTAAGGCGAGCTAGCGTTTGTTTCCCAGTCCTAAATGGAGTTGAATCACTTGCAGTTTCTGGTCCTATGAGCAAGAGTTGTTTTCTGGTAAGGAAAGTCACTATTGCGCTCCCATTGCCATACATAGTGCAAATAGCACTCGCGTCTTTTCCCAGCAAGTACAGTGTATTGGACTGAAGAGGAGGTACTGTTCTTGTCATTTTCCTAAGAGGAGTTGAACTAGATATGGCCCGTGTGTGTAGGAAACACAGTTCTTTTTTTCTGAGAAAGCACACTGTGCGGACACCATAGGAAACACAGTAGAGTAGATGAGTGCTCTTTTCTCAAAATTAGATTGAGTTCCTTGAAAGGCGAGCTAGTATTTACTTCCCAGTCAGAAATGGAGTTGAATCCCATGCAGTTTCTGGTCCTACAAGTAAGAGTTGTTTTCTGGTAAGAAGAGTCACTATTGCGCTCCCATTGCCATACACAGTGCAAATAGCACTTGCGTCTGTTCCCAGCAAGTACAGTGTATTGGACTGAAGAGGAGCTACTGTTCTTGTGAGTTTCCTAAGCAGAGTTGAACCAGATATGGCCCGTGTGTGTAGTAAGCACAGTTCTTTTGTTCTGAGCAAGCTCACTGTTCGGACCCCATAGGAAACACAGTAGAGTAGAAGAGTGCTCTTTTCTCAAAAGCAGAGTGTGTTTCTTGAAGGCGAGCTAGCGTTTGTTTCCCAGTCCTAAATGGAGTTGAATCACATGCAGTTTGTGTTCCTCAGAGCAAGAGTTGTTTTCTGTTAAGGAAAGTCACTATTGCGCTCTCATTGCCATACACAGTGCAAATAGCACTCGCGTCTGTTCCCAGCAAGTACAGTGTATTGGACTGAAGAGGAGCTACTGTTCTTGTCAGTTTCCTAAGCAGAGTTGAACTAGTTATGGCCCGTTTGTAGGAAGCACAGTTCTTTTGTTCTGAGCAAGTTCACTGTTCTGGCCTTATAGGAAACACAGTAGAGTAGAAGAGTGCTCTTTTCTCAAAAGCAGAGTGTCTTTCTTGTGAGCAGAGCTAGCGTTTGTTTCCCAGTCCTAAATGGAGTTGAATCACATGCAGTTTCAGGTCCTACGAACAAGAGTTGTTTTCTGGTAAGGAAAGTCACATTGCGCTCCCATTGCCATACACTGTGCAAATAGCACTCGCGTCTGTTCCCAGCAAGTACAGTGTATTGGACTGAAGAGGATCTACTGTTCTTGTCAGGTTCCTAAGCAGACTTGAACTAAATATGGCCGTGTGTGTAGGAAGCAGACTTTTTTGTTCTGAGCAAGCTCACTGTTCGGACCCCGTAGGAAACACAATAGAGTAGAAGAGTGCCCTTTTCTCAAAAGCAGAGTGTGTTCCTTGTAAGGCGAGCTAGCATTTTTTTTCCCAGTCCTAAATGGAGTTGAATCACATCCAGTTTCTGGTCCTATGAGCAAGAGTTGTTTTCTGGTAAGGAAAGACACTATTGCGCTCCCATTCCCATACATACTGCAAATAGCACTCGCGTCTGTTCCCAGCAAGTACAGTGTATTGGACTGAAAAGGAGCTACTGTTCTTGTCATTTTCATAAGAGGAGTTGAACCAGATATATCCCATGTGTGTAGAAAGCACAGTTCTTTTGTTCTGAGAAAGCACACTACGCGGACATCATAGGAAACACAGTAGAGAAGATGAGTGCTCTATTCTCAAAATTTGATTGTTTTTCTTGAAAGTCGAGCTAGTGTTTGTTTCCCAGTCAGAAATGGAGTTGAGTCCCATGCAGTTTCTGGTACTACGAGCAAGAGTTGTTTTCTGGTAAGAAGAGTCACTATTGGGCTCCCATTGCCATACACAGTGTAAATAGCACTCGCGTCTGTTCCCAGCAATTACAGTGTATTGGACTGAAGAGGAGCTACTGTTCTTGTCAGTTTCCTAAGCAGAGTTGAACTAGATATGGCCCGTGTGTGTAGGAAGCACAGTTCTTTTGTTCTGAGCAAGCTCACAGTTCGGACCCCGTAGGAAACACAATAGAGTAGAAGAGTGCCCTTTTCTCAAAAGCAGAGTGTGTTTCCTGTAAGGCGAGACAGCGTTTGTTACACAGTACTAAATGGAGTTGAATCCCATGCAGTTTGTGGTCCTACGAGCAAGAGTTGTTTTCTGGTAAGAAGAGTCACTATTGCGGTCCCATTGTAATACACAGGGCAAATAGCACAGGCATCTATTCCCAGCATGTACAGTGTATTGGACTGAAGAGGAGCTACTGTTCTTGTCAGTTTCCTAAGCAGAGTTGAAAGAGATATCGCCCGTGTGTGTAGGAAGCACAGTTCTTTTGTTCTGAGCAAGCTCACAGTTCGGACCCCGTAGGAAACACAATAGAGTAGAAGAGTGCCCTTTTCTCAAAAGCAGAGTGTGTTTATTGTAAGGCGAGCTAGCGTTTGTTTCCCAGTCCTAAATGGAGTTGAATCACATGCAGTTTCTGGTCCTTTGAGCAAGAGTTGTTTTCTGGTAAGGAAAGTCACTATTGCGCTCCCATTCCCATTCATAGTGCAAATAGCACTCGCGTCTGTTCCCAGCAAGTACAGTGTATTGGACTGAACAGGAACTACTATTCTTTTCAGTTTCCTAAGCAGAGTTGAACTAGATATGGCTCGTATGTGTAGGAAGCACAGTTCTTTTGTTCTGAGAAAGCACACTGTGCGGACACCATCGGAATCACAGTAGAGTAGATGAGAGCTCTTTTCTCAAAAGCAGAGTGTGTTTCTTGTAAGGTGAGCTAGCGTTTTTTTCCCAGTCCTAAATGGAGTTGAATCACATGCAGTTTCTGGTCCTACGAGCAAGAGTTGTTTTCTGGTAAGAAAAGTCAATATTGCGCTCCCATTGGCATACACAGGGCAAATAGCACTGGCATCTGTTCCCAGCATGTACGGTGTATTGGACTGAAGAGGATCTACTGTTCTTTTCAGTTTTCTAAGCAAAATTGAACTAGATATGGCCGTGTGTGTAGGAAACACAGTTCTCTTGTTCTGTTCAAGCTCACTGTTCTGGCACTATAGGAAACACAGTAGAGTAGAAGAGTGCTCTTTTCTCAAAAGCAGAGTGTGTTTCTTGTAAGGCGAGCTAGCGTTTGTTTCCCTGTCCTAAATGGAGTTGAATCACATCCAATTTCTGGTCCTATGAGCAAGAGTTGTTTTCTGGTAAGGAAAGTCACTATTGCGCTCCCATTGCCATACATAGTGCAAATAGCACGCTTGTCTGTTCCCAGCAAGTACAGTGTATTGGACTGAAGAGGAGCTTCTCTTCTTGTCATTTTCCTAAAAGGAGTTGAACTAGATATGGCTCGTGTGTGTAGGAAGCACAGTTCTTTTGTTCTGAGAAAGCACACTGTGTGGACACCATAGGAAACACAGTAGAGTAGATGAGTGCTCTTTTCTCAAAATTAAATTGTGTTTCTTGAAAGGCGAGCTAGTATTTGCATCCCAGTCAAAAATGGAGTTGAATCCCATGCCGTTTCTGGTCCTACGAGCAAGAGTTTTTTTCTGGTAAGAAGAGTCACTATTGCGCTCCCATTGTCATACACAGTGCAAATAGTATTGGCGTCTGTTCCCAGCAAGTACGGTGTATTGGACTGAAGAGCAGCTACTGTTCTTGTCAGTTTCCTAAGCAGAGTATAACTAGATATGGCCCGTGTGTGTAGGAAGCACAGTTCATTTGTTCTTAGCAAGATCACTGTTCGGACCCCATAGGAAACACTGTAGAGTAGAAAAGTGCTCTTTTCTCAAAAGCAGAGTGCGTTTCTTGAAAGGCGAGCTAGTGTTTGTTTCCCAGTCAGAAATGGAATTGAATCCCGTGCAGTTTCTGGTCCTACGAGCAAGAGTTTTTTTCTGGTAAGAAGAGTCACTATTGCGCTCCCATTGCCATACACAGTCAAATAGCACTGGCGTCTGTTCCCTGCATGTACAGAGTATTGGACTGAATAGGAGCTCCTGTTCTTGTCAGATTCCTAAGCAGAGTTGAACTAGATATGTCCCCTGTGTGTAGGAAGCACATTTCTTTTGTTCTGAGCAAGTTCACTGTTCTGGCCCTATAGGAAACACAGTAGAGTAGAAGAGTGCTCTTTTCTCAAAAGCAGAGTGTGTTTCTTGTAAGGCGAGCTAGCGTTTCTTTCCCAGTCCTAAATCGAGTTGAATCACATGCAGTTTCTTGTCCTACGAACAAGAGTTGTTTTCTGGTAAGAAGAGTCACTATTGCGCTCCCATTGTCATACACAGGGCAAATAGCACTGCCTCTGTTCCCAGCATGTACAGTGTATTGGACTGAAGAGGTTCTACTGTTCTTGTCAGTTTACTAAGTAGAATTGAACTAGATATGGCCCGTGTGTGTAGGAAGCACAGTTTTTGTGTTCTGAGCAAGCTCACTGTTCGGAACACATAGGAAACACAGTAGAGTAGAAGAGTACTCTTTTCTCAAAAGCAGAGTGTGTTTCTTGGAAGTCGAGCTAGTGTTTGTTTCCTAGTCCTAAATGGAGTTGAGTCACATGCAGTTTTTTGTCCTACGAGCAACAGTTGTTTTCTGATAAGACAAGTCACTATTGTGCTCCAATTGCCATACACAGTGCAAATAGCACTCGCGTATATTCCCTGCAAGTACAGTGTATTGGACTGAAGAGGAGCTACTGTTCTTGTCAGTTTCCTAAGCAGAGTTGAACTAGATATGGCCCGTGTGTGTAGTAAGCACAGTTATTTTGTTCTGAGCAAGCTCACTGTTTGGACATCATAGGAAACACAGTAGAGTAGAAGAGTGCTCTTTTCTCTAAAGCAGAGTGTGTTTCTTGTAATGCGAGCTAGCGTTTCTTTCCCAGTCCTAAATGGAGTTGAATCACATGCAGTTTCTGGTCCTATGAGCAAGAGTTGTTTTATGGTAAGAAGAATCACTATTGCGCTGCCATTGACATACACAGGACAAATAGCACTCCTGTCTGTTCTCAGCAAGTACAGGGTATTGGACTGAAGAGGAGCTACTGTTCTTCTCAGTTTCCTAAGCAGAGTTGAACTAGATATAGCCCGTGTGTGTAGGAAGCACAGTTCTTTTGTTCTGAGGAAGCTCACTGTTCGGACCTCATAGGAAACACAGTAGAGTAGAAGAGTGCTCTCTTCTCTAAAGCAGAGTATGTTTCTTGTAAGGCGAGTTAGCGTTTGTTTCCCAGTCCAAAATGGAGTTGAATCACATGCAGTTTCTGGTCCTACGAGCAAGAGATGTTTTATGGTAAGAAGAGTCACTATTGCGCTGCCATTGCCATACACAGGACAAATAGCACTGGCGTCTGTTCCCAGCAAGTACAGTGTATTGGATTGAAGAGGATCTACTGTTCTTTCAGGTTCCTAAGCAGAATTGAACTAGATATGGCCGTGAGTGTAGGAAGCACAGTTCTTTTGTTCTGAGCAAGCTCACTGTTTGGACAACATAGGAAACACAGTAGAGTAGAAGAGTGCTCTTTTCTCAAAAGCAGAGTGTGTTTTTATAAGCGAGCTAGCATTTGTTTCCTAGTCCTAAATGGAGTTGAATCACATGCAGTTTCTGGTCCTACGAACAAGAGTTGTTTTCTGGTAAGGAAAGTCACTATTGTGCTCCCATTGCCCTACACAAGGCAAATAGCACTCACGTCTTTTCCCAGCAAGTACAGTGTATTGGACTGAATAGGAGCTACTGTTCTTGTCAGTTTCCTAAGCAGAGTTGAACTATATATGGTCCGTGTGTGTAGCAAGCACAGTTCTTTTGTTCTGAGCAAGCTCATTGTTCTGGCCCTATAGGAAACACAGTAGAGTAGAAGAGTGCTCTTTTCTCAACAGCAGAGTGTGTTTCTTGTAAAGCGAGCTAGAGTTTGTTTCCCAGTCCTAAATGGAGTTGAATCACATGCAGTCTCTGGTCCTACGAGCAAGAGTTGTTTTCTGGTAAGAAGAGTCACTATTGCGCTGCCTATGCCATACACAGGACAAATAGCACTGGCGTCTGTTTCCAGCAAGTACAGTGTATTGGACTGAAGAGGATCTACTGTTCTTGTCAGGTTCCTAAGCAGACTTGAACTAGATATGGCCGTGTGTGTAGGAAGCACAGTTTTTTTGTTCTGTGCAAGGTCACTTTTCGGAACACATAGGAAACACAGTAGAGTAGAAGAGTGCTCTTTTCTCAAAAGCAGAGTGTGTTTCTTGGAAGTCGACCTAGCGTTTGTTTCCCAGTCCTAAATGGAGTTGAGTCACATGCAGTTTTTTTTCCTACGAGCAAGAGTTTTTTTCTGGTAAGACAAGTCACTATAAGGCTCCAATTGCCATACACAGTGCAAATAGCACCGCGTCTGTTCCCAGCAAGTACAGTGTATTAGACGGAAGAGGAGCTACTGTTCTTGCCAGTTTCCTAAGCAGAGTTGAACTTGTTATGGCCCTGTGTAGGAAGCGCAGTTCTTTTGTTCTGAGCAAGGTCAATGTTCTGGCCCTATAGTAAATACAGTAGAGTAGAAGAGTGCTCTTTTCTCTAAAGCAGAGTGTGTTTCTTGTAAGGCGAGCTAGCGTTTGTTTCCCAGTCCTAAATGGAGTTGAATCACATGCAGTTTCTAGTACTATGAGCAAGAGTTGTTTTATGGTAAGAAGAGTCATTATTGCTCTGCCATTGCCATACACAGGACAAATAGCACTGGCGTCTGTTCCCAGCAAGTACAGTGTAATGGACTGAAGAGGATCTACTGTTCTTGTCAGGTTCCTAAGCAGACTTGAACTAGATATGGCCGTGTGTGTAGGAAGCACAGTTTTTTTGTTCTGAGCAAGCTCACTGTTCGGAACACATAGGAAACACAGTAGAGTAGAAGAGTGCTCTTTTCTCAAAAGCAGAGTGTGTTTCTTGGAAGTCGAGCTAGCGTTTGTTTCCCAGTCCTAAATGGAGTTGAGTCACATGCATTTTTTGTCCTATGAACAAGAGTTGTTTTCTGGTAAGAAAAGTCACTATTGTGCTCCAATTACCATACACAGTGCAAATAGCAATCACGTCTGTTCCCCGCAAGTACAGTGTATTGGACTGAAGAGGAGCTAGAGTTCTTGTCAGTTTCCTAAGCAGAGTTGAACTAGATATGTCCCGTGTGTAGGAAGCACAGTTGTTTTGTTCTGAGCAAGCTCACTGTTCGGACCCCATAGGAAACAGAGTAGAGTAGAAGAGTGCTCTTTTCTCAAAAGCAGAGTGTGTTTCATGTAAGGCGAGCTAGCATTTGTTTCCCAGTCCTAATGGAGTTGAATCACATGCAGTTTCTTGTCCTACGAGCAAGAGTTGTTTTCTGGTAAGGAAAGTCACTATTGCGCTCCCATTGCCATACACAGTACAAATAGCACTGTTGTCTGTTCCCAGCAGTATAGTGTATCGGACTGAAGAGGAGCTACTGTTCTTGTCAGTTTCCTAAGCAGAGTTGAACTAGATATGGCCCGTGTGTGTAGAAAGCATAGTTCTTTTGTTCTGAGCAAGCTCACTGTTCAGACCCCATAGGAAACACAGTAGAGGAGAAGAGTGCTCTTTTCTCAAAAGCAGAGTGTGTTTCTTGTAAGGCGAGCTAGCGTTTGTTTCCCAGTCCTAAATGGATTTGAGTCACATGCAGTTTCTGGTCCTAAGAACAAGAGTTGTTTTCTGGAAAGGAAAGTCACTATTGCGCGCCCATTGCCTTACACAAGGCAAATAGCACTCGCGTCTTTTCACAGCAAGTACAGTGTATTGGACTGAATAGGAGTTACTGTTCTTGTCAGTTTCCTAAGTAGAGTTGAACTAGATATGGCCCGTGTGTGTAGGAAGCACAGTTCTTTTGTTCTGAGCAAGCTCACTGTTCTGGCCCTATAGGAAACACAGCAGAGTAGAAGAGTGCTCTTTTCTCTAAAGCAGAGTGTGTTTCTGTAAGGTGAGCTAGCTTTTGTTTCCCAGTCCTAATGGAGTTGAATCACATGCAGTTTCTGGTCCTACGAGCAAGAGTTGTTTTCTGGTAAGGAAAGTCACTATTGCGCTCCCATTGACATACATAGTGCAAATAGATCTCCCGTCTGTTCCCAGCAAGTACAGTGTATCGGACTGAAGAGGAGCTACTGTTCTTGTCAGTTTCCTAAGCAGAGTTGAAATAGATATGGCCGTGTGTGTAGGAAGCACAGTTCTTTTGTTCTGAGCAAGCTCAGTGTTCGGACCCCATAGGAAACACAGTTGAGTAGAAGAGTGCTCTTTTCTCAAAAGCAGAGTGTGTTTCCAGTAAGGCGAGCTAGCGTTTGTTTCCTAGTCCTAAATGGAGTTGAGTCACATGCAGGTTTTTGTCCTACGAGCAAGAGTTGTTTTCTGGTAGGATGAGTCACTATTGTGCTCCAATTGCCATACACAGTGCAAATAGCATTCGCGTCTGTTCCCTGCAAGTACAGTGTATCGGACTGAAGAGGAGCTACTGTTCTTGTCAGTTTCCTAAGCAGAGTTGAACTAGATATGGCCCGTGTGTAGGAAGCACAGTTCTTTGTTCTGAGCAAGCTCAGTGTTATGGCCCTATAGGAAACACAGTAGAGTAGAAGAGTGCTCTTTTCTCTAAAGCAGAGTGTGTTTCTGTAAGGTGAGATAGCTTTTGTTTCCCAGTCCTAAATGGAGTTGAATCACATGCAGTTTCTGGTCCTACGATCAAGAGTTGTTTTATGGTAAAAAGAGTCACTATTATGCTGCCATTGCCATACACAGGACAAATAGCACTGGCTCTGTTCCCAGCACGTAGAGTGTATTGGACTGAAGAGTATCTACTGTTATTGTCAGGTTCCTAAGCAGAATTGAACTAGATATGGCCATGTGTGTAGGAAGCACAGTTCTTTTGTTCTGAGCAAGCTCACTGTTCGGACACCATAGGAAACACAGTAGAGTACACGAGTGCTCTTTTCTCAAAAGCAGAGTGTGTTTTTGTAAGGCGAGCTAGCGTTTGTTTCCTAGTCCTAAATGGAGTTGAATCACATGCAGTTTCTGGTCCTACGAGCAAGAGTTGTTTTCTGGTAAGGAAAGTCACTATTGCGACCCATTACCCTATACAAGGCAAATAGCACTCGAGTCTTTTCCCAGCAAGTACAGTGTATTGGAGTGAATAGGATCTACTGTTCTTGTCAGTTTCCTAAGCAGAGTTGAACTAGATATGGTCCGTATGTGTAGGAAGCACAGTTCTTTTGTTCTGAGCAATCTCACTGTTTGGATCTCATAGGAAACACTGGAGAGTAAAAGAGTGCTCTTTTCTCTAAAGCAGAGTGTGTTTTTGTAAGGCGAGCTAGCATTTGTTTCCCAGTCCTAAATGGAGTGGAATCACATGAAGTTTCTGGTCCTACGAGCAAGAGTTGTTTTCTGGTAAGGAAATTCACTATTGCGCTACCATTGTCATACACAGTGCAAATAGCCCTCCCGTCTGTTCCCAGCAAGTACAGTGTATTGGACTGAAGAGGAGCTACTGTTCTTCTCAGTTTCCTAAGCAGAGTTGAACTAGATATGGTCCGTGTGTGTAGCAAGCACAGTTCTTTTTTTCTGAGCAAGCTCACCTTTCTGGCCCTATAGGAAACACAGTAGAGAAGAGTGCTCTTTTCTCAAAATCAGAGTGTGTTTCTTGTAAAGCGAGCTAGAGTTTGTTTCCCAGTCCTAAATGGAGTTGAATCACATGCAGTTTCTGGTCCTACGAGCAAGAGTTGTTTTCTGGTAAGAAGAGTCACTATTGCGCTGTCATTGACATACACAGGACAAATAGCACTGGCGTCTGTTCCCAGCAAGTACAGTGTATTGGACTGAAGAGGATCTACGGTTCTTGTCAGGTTCCTAAGCAGACTTGAACTAGATATGGCCGTGTGAGTAGGAAGCACTGTTTTTTTGCTCTGAGCAAGCTCACTCTTCGGAACACAGGAAACACAGTAGAGTAGAAGAGTGCTCTTTTCTCAAAAGCAGAGTGTGTTTCTTGGAAGTTGAGATAGCGTTTGTTTCCCAGTCCTAAATGGAGTTGAGTCACATGCAGTTTTTTGTCCAACGAGCAAGAGTTGTTTTCTGGTAAGACAAGTCACTATTGTGCTGCAATTGCCATACACAGTGCAAATATCACTCGCTTCTGTTCCCCACAAGTACAGTGTATCGGACTGAAGAGGAGCTACTGTTCTTGTCAGTTTCCTAAGCAGAGTTGAACTAGATATGGCCCGTGTGTGTAGGAGGCACAGTTCTTATGTTCTGAGCAAGCTCACTGTTCTGGCCCTATAGGAAATACAGTAGAGTAGAAGAGTGCTCTTTTCTCAAAAGCAGAGTGTGTTTCTTGTAAAGCGAGCTAGAGTTTGTTTCCCAGTCCTAAATGGAGTTGAATCACATGCAGTTTCTGGTCCTACGAACAAGAGTTGTTTTCTGGTAAGGAAAGTCACTATTGTGCTCCCATTGCCCTACACAAGGCAAATAGCACTCGCGTCTTTTCCCAGCAAGTACAGTGTATTGGACTGAATAGGAGCTACTGTTCTTGTCAGTTTCCTAAGCAGAGTTGAACTAGATGTGGTCCGTGTGAGTATTAAGCACAGTTCTTTTGTTCTGAGCAAGCTCACTGTTTGGACCCCATAGGAAACACAGTAGAGTAGAAGAGTGCTATTTCTCTAAATCAGAGTGTGTTTCTTATAGGCGAGCTAGCATTTGTTTCCCAGTCCGAAATGGAGTGGAATCACATGCAGTTTCTAGTCCTACGAGCAAGAGTTGTTTTCTGGTAAGGAAAGTCACTATTGCGCTCCCTTTGGCATACACAGTGCAAATAGCACATGCGTCTGTTCCCAGCAAGTACAGTGTATTGGACTGAAGAGGAGCTACTGTTCTTGTCAGTTTCCTAAGCAGAGTTGAACTAGATATGGTCCGTGAGTGTAGGAAGCACAGTTCTTTTGTTCTGAGCAAGCTCACTGTTCTGGCCCCATAGGAAACACAGTAGAGTAGAAGAGTGCTCTTTTCTCAAAAGCACAGTGTGTTTCTTGTAAGGCGAGCTAGCGTTTGTTTCCCAGTCCTAAATGGAGTTGAATCACATGCAGTTTTTTGTCCTACGAGCAAGAGTTGTTTTCTGGTAAGACGAGTCACTATTGTGCTCCAATTGCCATACACAGTGCAAATAGCACTCGCGTCTATTCCCCAAAAGTACAGTGTCTTGGACTGAAGAGGAGCTACTGTTCTTCCCAGTTTCCTAAGCAGAGTTGAACTAGATATGGCCGGTGTGTGTAGGAAGCACAGTTCTTATGTTCTGAGCAAGCTCACTGTGCAGACCCTATAGGAAGCACAGTAGAGTAGATGAGTGCTCTTTTCTCAAAAGCAGAGTGTGTTTCATGTAAGGCGAGCTAGCATTTGTATCCCAGTCCTAAATGGAGTTGAATCCCATGCAGTTTCTGGTCCTACGCGCAAGAGTTGTTTTCTGGTAAGAAGAGTCACTATTGTGCTCCCATTGTCATTCACAGGGCAAATAGCACTGGCGTCTGTTCCCAGCATGTACAGTGTATTGGACTGAAGAGGATCTACTGTTCTTGTCAGTTTCCTAAGCAGAATTGAACTAGATATGGCCGTGTGTGTAGGAGGCACAGTTCTCTTGTTCTGATCAAGCTCACTGTTCTGGCCCTATAGGAAACACAGTAGAGTAGAAGAGTGCTCTTTTCTCAAAAGCAGAGTGTGTTTCTTGTAAGGCGAGCTAGCGTTTGTTTCCCAGTCCTAAATGGAGTTGAATCACTTGCAGTTTCTGGTCCTATGAGCAAGAGTTGTTTTCTGGTAAGGAAAGTCACTATTGCGCTCCCATTGCCATACATAGTGCAAATAGCACTCGCGTCTTTTCCCAGCAAGTACAGTGTATTGGACTGAAGAGGAGGTACTGTTCTTGTCATTTTCCTAAGAGGAATTGAACTAGATATGGCCCGTGTGTGTAGGAAACACAGTTCTTTTTTTCTGAGAAAGCACACTGTGCGGACACCATAGGAAACACAGTAGAGTAGATGAGTGCTCTTTTCTCAAAATTAGATTGAGTTCCTTGAAAGGCGAGCTAGTATTTACTTCCCAGTGAGAAATGGAGTTGAATCCCATGCAGTTTCTGGTCCTACAAGTAAGAGTTGTTTTCTGGTAAGAAGAGTCACTATTGCCCTCCCATTGCCATACACAGTGCAAATAGCACTTGCGTCTGTTCCCAGCAAGTACAGTGTATTGGACTGAAGAGGAGCTACTGTTCTTGTGAGTTTCCTAAGCAGAGTTGAACCAGATATGGCCCGTGTGTGTAGTAAGCACAGTTCTTTTGTTCTGAGCAAGCTCACTGTTCGGACCCCATAGGAAACACAGTAGAGTAGAAGAGTGCTCTTTTCTCAAAAGCAGAGTGTGTTTCTTGAAGGCGAGCTAGCGTTTGTTTCCCAGTCCTAAATGGAGTTGAATCACATGCAGTTTGTGTTCCTCAGAGCAAGAGTTGTTTTCTGTTAAGGAAAGTCACTATTGCGCTCTCATTGCCATACACAGTGCAAATAGCACTCGCGTCTGTTCCCAGCAAGTACAGTGTATTGGACTGAAGAGGAGCTACTGTTCTTGTCAGTTTCCTAAGCAGAGTTGAACTAGTTATGGCCCGTTTGTAGGAAGCACAGTTCTTTTGTTCTGAGCAAGTTCACTGTTCTGGCCTTATAGGAAACACAGTAGAGTAGAAGAGTGCTCTTTTCTCAAAAGCAGAGTGTCTTTCTTGTGAGCAGAGCTAGCGTTTGTTTCCCAGTCCTAAATGGAGTTGAATCACATGCAGTTTCAGGTCCTACGAACAAGAGTTGTTTTCTGGTAAGGAAAGTCACATTGCGCTCCCATTGCCATGCACTGTGCAAATAGCACTCGCGTCTGTTCCCAGCAAGTACAGTGTATTGGACTGAAGAGGATCTACTGTTCTTGTCAGGTTCTTAAGCAGACTTGAACTAAATATGGCCGTGTGTGTAGGAAGCAGACTTTTTTGTTCTGAGCAAGCTCACTGTTCGGACCCCGTAGGAAACACAATAGAGTAGAAGAGTGCCCTTTTCTCAAAAGCAGAGTATGTTCCTTGTAAGGCGAGCTAGCATTTTTTTTCCCAGTCCTAAATGGAGTTGAATAACATCCAGTTTCTGGTCCTATGAGCAAGAGTTGTTTTCTGGTAAGGAAAGACACTATTGCGCTCCCATTCCCATACATACTGCAAATAGCACTCGCGTCTGTTCCCAGCAAGTACAGTGTATTGGACTGAAAAGGAGCTACTGTTCTTGTCATTTTCATAAGAGGAGTTGAACCAGATATATCCCATGTGTGTAGAAAGCACAGTTCTTTTGTTCTGAGAAAGCACACTACGCGGACATCATAGGAAACACAGTAGAGAAGATGAGTGCTCTATTCTCAAAATTTGATTGTTTTTCTTGAAAGTCGAGCTAGTGTTTGTTTCCCAGTCAGAAATGGAGTTGAGTCCCATGCAGTTTCTGGTACTACGAGCAAGAGTTGTTTTCTGGTAAGAAGAGTCACTATTGGGCTCCCATTGCCATACACAGTGCAAATAGCACTCGCGTCTGTTCCCAGCAATTACAGTGTATTGGACTGAAGAGCAGCTACTGTTCTTGTCAGTTTCCTAAGCAGAGTTGAACTAGATATGGCCCGTGTGTGTAGGAAGCACAGTTCTTTTGTTCTGAGCAAGCTCACAGTTCGGACACCGTAGGAAACACAATAGAGTAGAAGAGTGCCCTTTTCTCAAAAGCAGAGTGTGTTTCCTGTAAGGCGAGACAGCGTTTGTTACACAGTACTAAATGGAGTTGAATCCCATGCAGTTTGTGGTCCTACGAGCAAGAGTTGTTTTCTGGTAAGAAGAGTCACTATTGCGCTCCCATTGTAATACACAGGGCAAATAGCACAGGCATCTGTTCCCAGCATGTACAGTGTATTGGACTGAAGAGGAGCTACTGTTCTTGTCAGTTTCCTAAGCAGAGTTGAAAGAGATATCGCCCGTGTGTGTAGGAAGCACAGTTCTTTTGTTCTGAGCAAGCTCACAGTTCGGACCCCGTAGGAAACACAATAGAGTAGAAGAGTGCCCTTTTCTCAAAAGCAGAGTGTGTTTATTGTAAGGCGAGCTAGCGTTTGTTTCCCAGTCCTAAATGGAGTTGAATCACATGCAGTTTCTGGTCCTACGAGCAAGAGTTGTTTTCTGGTAAGAAGAGTCAATATTGCGCTCCCATTGGCATACACAGGGCAAATAGCACTGGCATCTGTTCCCAGCATGTACGGTGTATTGGACTGAAGAGGATCTACTGTTCTTTTCAGTTTTCTAAGCAAAATTGAACTAGATATGGCCGTGTGTGTAGGAAACACAGTTCTCTTGTTCTGTTCAAGCTCACTGTTCTGGCACTATAGGAAGCACAGTAGAGTAGAAGAGTGCTCTTTTCTCAAAAGCAGAGTGTGTTTCTTGTAAGGCGAGCTAGCGTTTGTTTCCCTGTCCTAAATGGAGTTGAATCACATCCAATTTCTGGTCCTATGAGCAAGAGTTGTTTTCTGGTAAGGAAAGTCACTATTGCGCTCCCATTGCCATACATAGTGCAAATAGCACTCTTGTCTGTTCCCAGCAAGTACAGTGTATTGGACTGAAGAGGAGCTACTCTTCTTGTCATTTTCCTAAAAGGAGTTGAACTAGATATGGCTCGTGTGTGTAGGAAGCACAGTTCTTTTGTTCTGAGAAAGCACACTGTGCGGACACCATAGGAAACACAGTAGAGTAGATGAGTGCTCTTTTCTCAAAATTAAATTGTGTTTCTTGAAAGGCGAGCTAGTATTTGCTTCCCAGTCAAAAATGGAGTTGAATCCCATGCCGTTTCTGGTCCTACGAGCAAGAGTTTTTTTCTGGTAAGAAGAGTCACTATTGCGCTCCCATTGTCATACACAGTGCAAATAGTATTGGCGTCTGTTCCCAGCAAGTACGGTGTATTGGACTGAAGAGCAGCTACTGTTCTTGTCAGTTTCCTAAGCAGAGTATAACTAGATATGGCCCGTGTGTGTAGGAAGCACAGTTCATTTGTTCTTAGCAAGATCACTGTTCGGACCCCTTAGGAAACACTGTAGAGTAGAAAAGTGCTCTTTTCTCAAAAGCAGAGTGCGTTTCTTGAAAGGCAAGCTAGTGTTTGTTTCCCAGTCAGAAATGGAATTGAATCCCGTGCAGTTTCTGGTCCTACGAGCAAGAGTTTTTTTCTGGTAAGAAGAGTCACTATTGCGCTCCCATTGCCATACACAGTCAAATAGCACTGGCGTCTGTTCCCTGCATGTACAGAGTATTGGACTGAATAGGAGCTCCTGTTCTTGTCAGATTCCTAAGCAGAGTTGAACTAGATATGTCACCTGTGTGTAGGAAGCACATTTCTTTTGTTCTGAGCAAGTTCACTGTTCTGGCCCTATAGGAAACACAGTAGAGTAGAAGAGTGCTCTTTTCTCAAAAGCAGAGTGTGTTTCTTGTAAGGCGAGCTAGCGTTTCTTTCCCAGTCCTAAATCGAGTTGAATCACATGCAGTTTCTTGTCCTACGAACAAGAGTTGTTTTCTGGTAAGAAGAGTCACTATTGCGCTCCCATTGTCATACACAGGGCAAATAGCACTGGCGTCTGTTCCCAGCATGTACAGTGTATTGGACTGAAGAGGTTCTACTGTTCTTGTCAGTTTCTTAAGTAGAATTGAACTAGATATGGCCCGTGTGTGTAGGAAGCACAGTTTTTGTGTTCTGAGCAAGCTCACTGTTCGGAACACATAGGAAACACAGTAGAGTAGAAGAGTACTCTTTTCTCAAAAGCAGAGTGTGTTTCTTGGAAGTCGAGCTAGTGTTTGTTTCCTAGTCCTAAATGGAGTTGAGTCACATGCAGTTTTTTGTCCTACGAGCAACAGTTGTTTTCTGATAAGACAAGTCACTATTGTGCTCCAATTGCCATACACAGTGCAAATAGCACTCGCGTATGTTCCCTGCAAGTACAGTGTATTGGACTGAAGAGGAGCTACTGTTCTTGTCAGTTTCCTAAGCAGAGTTGAACTAGATATGGCCCGTGTGTGTAGTAAGCACAGTTCTTTTGTTCTGAGCAAGCTCACTGTTCGGACCCCATAGGAAACACAGTAGAGTAGAAGAGTGCTCTTTTCTCAAAAGCAGAGTGTGTTTCTTGTAAGGCGAGCTAGCGTTTGTTTCCCAGTCCTAAATGGAGTTGAATCACATGCAGTTTGTGTTCCTCAGAGCAAGAGTTGTTTTCTGTTAAGGAAAGTCACTATTGCGCTCTCATTGCCATACACAGTGCAAATAGCACTCGCGTCTGTTCCCAGCAAGTACAGTGTACTGGACTGAAGAGGAGCTACTGTTCTTGTCAGTTTCCTAAGCAGAGTTGAACTAGTTATGGCCCGTTTGTAGGAAGCACAGTTCTTTTGTTCTGAGCAAGTTCACTGTTCTGGCCTTATAGGAAACACAGTAGAGTAGAAGAGTGCTCTTTTCTCAAAAGCAGAGTGTCTTTCTTGTGAGCAGAGCTAGCGTTTGTTTCCCAGTCCTAAATGGAGTTGAATCACATGCAGTTTCAGGTCCTACGAACAAGAGTTGTTTTCTGGTAAGGAAAGTCACATTGCGCTCCCATTGCCATACACTGTGCAAATAGCACTCGCGTCTGTTCCCAGCAAGTACAGTGTATTGGACTGAAGAGGATCTACTGTTCTTGTCAGGTTCCTAAGCAGACTTGAACTAAATATGGCCGTGTGTGTAGGAAGCAGACTTTTTTGTTCTGAGCAAGCTCACTGTTCGGACCCCGTAGGAAACACAATAGAGTAGAAGAGTGCCCTTTTCTCAAAAGCAGAGTGTGTTCCTTGTAAGGCGAGCTAGCATTTTTTTTCCCAGTCCTAAATGGAGTTGAATCACATCCAGTTTCTGGTCCTATGAGCAAGAGTTGTTTTCTGGTAAGGAAAGACACTATTGCGCTCCCATTCCCATACATACTGCAAATAGCACTTGCGTCTGTTCCCAGCAAGTACAGTGTATTGGACTGAAAAGGAGCTACTGTTCTTGTCATTTTCATAAGAGGAGTTGAACCAGATATATCCCATGTGTGTAGAAAGCACAGTTCTTTTGTTCTGAGAAAGCACACTACGCGGACATCATAGGAAACACAGTAGAGAAGATGAGTGCTCTATTCTCAAAATTTGATTGTTTTTCTTGAAAGTCGAGCTAGTGTTTGTTTCCCAGTCAGAAATGGAGTTGAGTCCCATGCAGTTTCTGGTACTACGAGCAAGAGTTGTTTTCTGGTAAGAAGAGTCACTATTGGGCTCCCATTGCCATACACAGTGCAAATAGCACTCGCGTCTGTTCCCAGCAATTACAGTGTATTGGACTGAAGAGCAGCTACTGTTCTTGTCAGTTTCCTAAGCAGAGTTGAACTAGATATGGCCCGTGTGTGTAGTAAGCACAGTTCTTTTGTTCTGAGCAAGCTCACAGTTCGGACCCCGTAGGAAACACAATAGAGTAGAAGAGTGCCCTTTTCTCAAAAGCAGAGTGTGTTTCCTGTAAGGCGAGACAGCGTTTGTTACACAGTACTAAATGGAGTTGAATCACATGCAGTTTCTGGTCCTATGAGCAAGAGTTGTTTTCTGGTAAGGAAAGTCACTATTGCGCTCCCATTCCCATTCATAGTGCAAATAGCACTCGCGTCTGTTCCCAGCAAGTACAGTGTATTGGACTGAACAGGAACTACTATTCTTTTCAGTTTCCTAAGCAGAGTTGAACTAGATATGGCTCGTATGTGTAGGAAGCACAGTTCTTTTGTTCTGAGAAAGCACACTGTGCGGACACCATCGGAATCACAGTAGAGTAGATGAGAGCTCTTTTCTCAAAAGCAGAGTGTGTTTCTTGTAAGGTGAGCTAGCGTTTTTTTCCCAGTCCTAAATGGAGTTGAATCACATGCAGTTTCTGGTCCTACGAGCAAGAGTTGTTTTCTGGTAAGAAGAGTCAATATTGCGCTCCCATTGGCATACACAGGGCAAATAGCACTGGCATCTGTTCCCAGCATGTACGGTGTATTGGACTGAAGAGGATCTACTGTTCTTTTCAGTTTTCTAAGCAAAATTGAACTAGATATGGCCGTGAGTGTAGGAAACACAGTTCTCTTGTTCTGTTCAAGCTCACTGTTCTGGCACTATAGGAAACACAGTAGAGTAGAAGAGTGCTCTTTTCTCAAAAGCAGAGTGTGTTTCTTGTAAGGCGAGCTAGCGTTTGTTTCCATGTCCTAAATGGAGTTGAATCACATCCAATTTCTGGTCCTATGAGCAAGAGTTGTTTTCTGGTAAGGAAAGTCACTATTGCGCTCCCATTGCCATACATAGTGCAAATAGCACTCTTGTCTGTTCCCAGCAAGTACAGTGTATTGGACTGAAGAGGAGCTTCTCTTCTTGTCATTTTCCTAAAAGGAGTTGAACTAGATATGGCTCGTGTGTGTAGGAAGCACAGTTCTTTTGTTCTGAGAAAGCACACTGTGCGGACACCATAGGAAACACAGTAGAGTAGATGAGTGCTCTTTTCTCAAAATTAAATTGTGTTTCTTGAAAGGTGAGCTAGTATTTGCTTCCCAGTCAAAAATGGAGTTGAATCCCATGCCGTTTCTGGTCATACGAGCAAGAGTTTTTTTCTGGTAAGAAGAGTCACTATTGCGCTCCCATTGTCATACACAGTGCAAATAGTATTGGCGTCTGTTCCCAGCAAGTACGGTGTATTGGACTGAAGAGCAGCTACTGTTCTTGTCAGTTTCCTAAGCAGAGTATAACTAGATATGGCCCGTGTGTGTAGGAAGCACAGTTCATTTGTTCTTAGCAAGATCACTGTTCGGACCCCATAGGAAACACTGTAGAGTAGAAAAGTGCTCTTTTCTCAAAAGCAAAGTGCGTTTCTTGAAAGGCGAGCTAGTTTTTGTTTCCCAGTCAGAAATGGAATTGAATCCCGTGCAGTTTCTGGTCCTACGAGCAAGAGTTTTTTTCTGGTAAGAAGAGTCACTATTGCGCTCCCATTGCCATACACAGTCAAATAGCACTGGCGTCTGTTCCCTGCATGTACAGAGTATTGGACTGAATAGGAGCTCCTGTTCTTGTCAGATTCCTAAGCAGAGTTGAACTAGATATGTCCCCTGTGTGTAGGAAGCACATTTCTTTTGTTCTGAGCAAGTTCACTGTTCTGGCCCTATAGGAAACACAGTAGAGTAGAAGAGTGCTCTTTTCTCAAAAGCAGAGTGTGTTTCTTGTAAGGCGAGCTAGCGTTTCTTTCCCAGTCCTAAATCGAGTTGAATCACATGCAGTTTCTTGTCCTACGAACAAGAGTTGTTTTCTGGTAAGAAGAGTCACTATTGCGCTCCCATTGTCATACACAGGGCAAATAGCACTGGCGTCTGTTCCCAGCATGTACAGTGTATTGGACTGAAGAGGTTCTACTGTTCTTGTCAGTTTCTTAAGTAGAATTGAACTAGATATGGCCCGTGTGTGTAGGAAGCACAGTTTTTGTGTTCTGAGCAAGCTCACTGTTCGGAACACATAGGAAACACAGTAGAGTAGAAGAGTACTCTTTACTCAAAAGCAGAGTGTGTTTCTTGGAAGTCGAGCTAGTGTTTGTTTCCTAGTCCTAAATGGAGTTGAGTCACATGCAGTTTTTTGTCCTACGAGCAACAGTTGTTTTCTGATAAGACAAGTCACTATTGTGCTCCAATTGCCATACACAGTGCAAATAGCACTCGCGTATGTTCCCTGCAAGTACAGTGTATTGGACTGAAGAGGAGCTACTGTTCTTGTCAGTTTCCTAAGCAGAGTTGAACTAGATATGGCCCGTGTGTGTAGGAGGCACAGTTCTTATGTTCTGAGCAAGCTCACTGTTCTGGCCCTATAGGAAATACAGTAGAGTAGAAGAGTGCTCTTTTCTCAAAAGCAGAGTGTGTTTCTTGTAAAGCGAGCTAGAGTTTGTTTCCCAGTCCTAAATGGAGTTGAATCACATGCAGTTTCTGGTCCTACGAACAAGAGTTGTTTTCTGGTAAGGAAAGTCACTATTGTGCTCCCATTGCCCTACACAAGGCAAATAGCACTCGCGTCTTTTCCCAGCAAGTACAGTGTATTGGACTGAATAGGAGCTACTGTTCTTGTCAGTTTCCTAAGCAGAGTTGAACTAGATGTGGTCCGTGTGAGTATTAAGCACAGTTCTTTTGTTCTGAGCAAGCTCACTGTTTGGACCCCATAGGAAACACAGTAGAGTAGAAGAGTGCTATTCCTCTAAATCAGAGTGTGTTTCTTATAGGCGGGCTAGCATTTGTTTCCCAGTCCTAAATGGAGTGGAATCACATGCAGTTTCTAGTCCTACGAGCAAGAGTTGTTTTCTGGTAAGGAAAGTCACTATTGCGCTCCCTTTGGCATACACAGTGCAAATAGCACATGCGTCTGTTCCCAGCAAGTACAGTGTATTGGACTGAAGAGGAGCTACTGTTCTTGTCAGTTTCCTAAGCAGAGTTGAACTAGATATGGTCCGTGAGTGTAGGAAGCACAGTTCTTTTGTTCTGAGCAAGCTCACTGTTCTGGCCCCATAGGAAACACAGTAGAGTAGAAGAGTGCTCTTTTCTCAAAAGCAGAGTGTGTTTCTTGTAAGGCGAGCTAGTGTTTGTTTCCCAGTCCTAAATGGAGTTGAATCACATGCAGTTTTTTGTCCTACGAGCAAGAGTTGTTTTCTGGTAAGACGAGTCACTATTGTGCTCCAATTGCCATACACAGTGCAAATAGCACTCGCGTCTATTCCCCAAAAGTACAGTGTCTTGGACTGAAGAGGAGCTACTGTTCTTCCCAGTTTCCTAAGCAGAGTTGAACTAGATATGGCCGGTGTGTGTAGGAAGCACAGTTCTTATGTTCTGAGCAAGCTCACTGTTCAGACCCCATAGGAAGCACAGTAGAGTAGATGAGTGCTCTTTTCTCAAAAGCAGAGTGTGTTTCATGTAAGGCGAGCTAGCATTTGTATCCCAGTCCTAAATGGAGTTGAATCCCATGCAGTTTCTGGTCCTACGAGCAAGAGTTGTTTTCTGGTAAGAAGAGTCACTATTGTGCTCCCATTGTCATACACAGGGCAAATAGCACTGGCGTCTGTTCCCAGCATGTACAGTGTATTGGACTGAAGAGGATCTACTGTTCTTGTCAGTTTCCTAAGCAGAATTGAACTAGATATGGCCGTGTGTGTAGGAGGCACAGTTCTCTTGTTCTGATCAAGCTCACTGTTCTGGCCCTATAGGAAACACAGTAGAGTAGAAGAGTGCTCTTTTCTCAAAAGCAGAGTGTGTTTCTTGTAAGGCGAGCTAGCGTTTGTTTCCCAGTCCTAAATGGAGTTGAATCACTTGCAGTTTCTGGTCCTATGAGCAAGAGTTGTTTTCTGGTAAGGAAAGTCACTATTGCGCTCCCATTGCCATACATAGTGCAAATAGCACTCGCGTCTTTTCCCAGCAAGTACAGTGTATTGGACTGAAGAGGAGGTACTGTTCTTGTCATTTTCCTAAGAGGAGTTGAACTAGATATGGCCCGTGTGTGTAGGAAACACAGTTCTTTTTTTCTGAGAAAGCACACTGTGCGGACACCATAGGAAACACAGTAGAGTAGATGAGTGCTCTTTTCTCAAAATTAGATTGAGTTCCTTGAAAGGCGAGCTAGTATTTACTTCCCAGTCAGAAATGGAGTTGAATCCCATGCAGTTTCTGGTCCTACAAGTAAGAGTTGTTTTCTGGTAAGAAGAGTCACTATTGCGCTCCCATTGCCATACACAGTGCAAATAGCACTTGCGTCTGTTCCCAGCAAGTACAGTGTATTGGACTGAAGAGGAGCTACTGTTCTTGTGAGTTTCCTAAGCAGAGTTGAACCAGATATGGCCCGTGTGTGTAGTAAGCACAGTTCTTTTGTTCTGAGCAAGCTCACTGTTCGGACCCCATAGGAAACACAGTAGAGTAGAAGAGTGCTCTTTTCTCAAAAGCAG
This sequence comes from Peromyscus eremicus, assembly GCF_949786415.1. Lineage (NCBI taxonomy): Eukaryota > Metazoa > Chordata > Mammalia > Rodentia > Cricetidae > Peromyscus > Peromyscus eremicus. Next base: position 82,612 of record NW_026734360.1, read on the forward strand.
AGTGTGTTTCTTGTAAGGCAAGCTAGCGTTTGTTTCCCAGTCCTAAATGGAGTTGAATCACATGCAGTTTGTGTTCCTCAGAGCAAGAGTTGTTTTCTGTTAAGGAAAGTCACTATTGCGCTCTCATTGCCATACACAGTGCAAATAGCACTCGCGTCTGTTCCCAGCAAGTACAGTGTATTGGACTGAAGAGGAGCTACTGTTCTTGTCAGTTTCCTAAGCAGAGTTGAACTAGTTATGGCCCGTTTGTAGGAAGCACAGTTCTTTTGTTCTGAGCAAGTTCACTGTTCTGGCCTTATAGGAAACACAGTAGAGTAGAAGAGTGCTCTTTTCTCAAAAGCAGAGTGTCTTTCTTGTGAGCAGAGCTAGCGTTTGTTTCCCAGTCCTAAATGGAGTTGAATCACATGCAGTTTCAGGTCCTACGAACAAGAGTTGTTTTCTGGTAAGGAAAGTCACATTGCGCTCCCATTGCCATACACTGTGCAAATAGCACTCGCGTCTGTTCCCAGCAAGTACAGTGTATTGGACTGAAGAGGATCTACTGTTCTTGTCAGGTTCCTAAGCAGACTTGAACTAAATATGGCCGTGTGTGTAGGAAGCAGACTTTTTTGTTCTGAGCAGGCTCACTGTTCGGACCCCGTAGGAAACACAATAGAGTAGAAGAGTGCCCTTTTCTCAAAAGCAGAGTGTGTTCCTTGTAAGGCGAGCTAGCATTTTTTTTCCCAGTCCTAAATGGAGTTGAATCACATCCAGTTTCTGGTCCTATGAGCAAGAGTTGTTTTCTGGTAAGGAAAGACACTATTGCACTCCCATTCCCATACATACTGCAAATAGCACTCGCGTCTGTTCCCAGCAAGTACAGTGTATTGGACTGAAAAGGAGCTACTGTTCTTGTCATTTTCATAAGAGGAGTTGAACCAGATATATCCCATGTGTGTAGAAAGCACAGTTCTTTTGTTCTGAGAAAGCACACTACGCGGACATCATAGGAAACACAGTAGAGAAGATGAGTGCTCTATTCTCAAAATTTGATTGTTTTTCTTGAAAGTCGAGCTAGTGTTTGTTTCCCAGTCAGAAATGGAGTTGAGTCCCATGCAGTTTCTGGTACTACGAGCAAGAGTTGTTTTCTGGTAAGAAGAGTCACTATTGGGCTCCCATTGCCATACACAGTGCAAATAGCACTCGCGTCTGTTCCCAGCAATTACAGTGTATTGGACTGAAGAGCAGCTACTGTTCTTGTCAGTTTCCTAAGCAGAGTTGAACTAGATATGGCCCGTGTGTGTAGGAAGCACAGTTCTTTTGTTCTGAGCAAGCTCACAGTTCGGACCCCGTAGGAAACACAATAGAGTAGAAGAGTGCCCTTTTCTCAAAAGCAGAGTGTGTTTCCTGTAAGGCGAGACAGCGTTTGTTACACAGTACTAAATGGAGTTGAATCACATGCAGTTTCTGGTCCTATGAGCAAGAGTTGTTTTCTGGTAAGGAAAGTCACTATTGCGCTCCCATTCCCATTCATAGTGCAAATAGCACTCGCGTCTGTTCCCAGCAAGTACAGTGTATTGGACTGAACAGGAACTACTATTCTTTTCAGTTTCTTAAGCAGAGTTGAACTAGATATGGCTCGTATGTGTAGGAAGCACAGTTCTTTTGTTCTGAGAAAGCACACTGTGCGGACACCATCGGAATCACAGTAGAGTAGATGAGAGCTCTTTTCTCAAAAGCAGAGTGTGTTTCTTGTAAGGTGAGCTAGCGTTTTTTTCCCAGTCCTAAATGGAGTTGAATCACATGCAGTTTCTGGTCCTACGAGCAAGAGTTGTTTTCTGGTAAGAAGAGTCAATATTGCGCTCCCATTGGCATACACAGGGCAAATAGCACTGGCATCTGTTCCCAGCATGTACGGTGTATTGGACTGAAGAGGATCTACTGTTCTTTTCAGTTTTCTAAGCAAAATTGAACTAGATATGGCCGTGTGTGTAGGAAACACAGTTCTCTTGTTCTGTTCAAGCTCACTGTTCTGGCACTATAGGAAACACAGTAGAGTAGAAGAGTGCTCTTTTCTCAAAAGCAGAGTGTGTTTCTTGTAAGGCGAGCTAGCGTTTGTTTCCCTGTCCTAAATGGAGTTGAATCACATCCAATTTCTGGTCCTATGAGCAAGAGTTGTTTTCTGGTAAGGAAAGTCACTATTGTGCTCCCATTGCCATACATAGTGCAAATAGCACTCTTGTCTGTTCCCAGCAAGTACAGTGTATTGGACTGAAGAGGAGCTTCTCTTCTTGTCATTTTCCTAAAAGGAGTTGAACTAGATATGGCTCGTGTGTGTAGGAAGCACAGTTCTTTTGTTCTGAGAAAGCACACTGTGCGGACACCATAGGAAACACAGTAGAGTAGATGAGTGCTCTTTTCTCAAAATTAAATTGTGTTTCTTGAAAGGTGAGCTAGTATTTGCTTCCCAGTCAAAAATGGAGTTGAATCCCATGCCGTTTCTGGTCCTACGAGCAAGAGTTTTTTTCTGGTAAGAAGAGTCACTATTGCGCTCCCATTGTCATACACAGTGCAAATAGTATTGGCGTCTGTTCCCAGCAAGTACGGTGTATTGGACTGAAGAGCAGCTACTGTTCTTGTCAGTTTCCTAAGCAGAGTATAACTAGATATGACCCGTGTGTGTAGGAAGCACAGTTCATTTGTTCTTAGCAAGATCACTGTTCGGACCCCATAGGAAACACTGTAGAGTAGAAAAGTGCTCTTTTCTCAAAAGCAGAGTGCGTTTCTTGAAAGGCGAGCTAGTGTTTGTTTCCCAGTCAGAAATGGAATTGAATCCCGTGCAGTTTCTGGTCCTACGAGCAAGAGTTTTTTTCTGGTAAGAAGAGTCACTATTGCGCTCCCATTGCCATACACAGTCAAATAGCACTGGCGTCTGTTCCCTGCATGTACAGAGTATTGGACTGAATAGGAGCTCCTGTTCTTGTCAGATTCCTAAGCAGAGTTGAACTAGATATGTCCCCTGTGTGTAGGAAGCACATTTCTTTTGTTCTGAGCAAGTTCACTGTTCTGGCCCTATAGGAAACACAGTAGAGTAGAAGAGTGCTCTTTTCTCAAAAGCAGAGTGTGTTTCTTGTAAGGCGAGCTAGCGTTTCTTTCCCAGTCCTAAATCGAGTTGAATCACATGCAGTTTCTTGTCCTACGAACAAGAGTTGTTTTCTGGTAAGAAGAGTCACTATTGCGCTCCCATTGTAATACACAGGGCAAATAGCACTGGCGTCTGTTCCCAGCATGTACAGTGTATTGGACTGAAGAGGTTCTACTGTTCTTGTCAGTTTCCTAAGTAGAATTGAACTAGATATGGCCCGTGTGTGTAGGAAGCACAGTTTTTGTGTTCTGAGCAAGCTCACTGTTCGGAACACATTTTAAACACAGTAGAGTAGAAGAGTACTCTTTACTCAAAAGCAGAGTGTGTTTCTTGGAAGTCGAGCTAGTGTTTGTTTCCTAGTCCTAAATGGAGTTGAGTCACATGCAGTTTTTTGTCCTACGAGCAACAGTTGTTTTCTGATAAGACAAGTCACTATTGTGCTCCAATTGCCATACACAGTGCAAATAGCACTCGCGTATGTTCCCTGCAAGTACAGTGTATTGGACTGAAGAGGAGCTACTGTTCTTGTCAGTTTCCTAAGCAGAGTTGAACTAGATATGGCCCGTGTGTGTAGGAGGCACAGTTCTTATGTTCTGAGCAAGCTCACTGTTCTGGCCCTATAGGAAATACAGTAGAGTAGAAGAGTGCTCTTTTCTCAAAAGCAGAGTGTGTTTCTTGTAAAGCGAGCTAGAGTTTGTTTCCCAGTCCTAAATGGAGTTGAATCACATGCAGTTTCTGGTCCTACGAACAAGAGTTGTTTTCTGGTAAGGAAAGTCACTATTGTGCTCCCATTGCCCTACACAAGGCAAATAGCACTCGCGTCTTTTCCCAGCAAGTACAGTGTATTGGACTGAATAGGAGCTACTGTTCTTGTCAGTTTCCTAAGCAGAGTTGAACTAGATGTGGTCCGTGTGAGTATTAAGCACAGTTCTTTTGTTCTGAGCAAGCTCACTGTTTGGACCCCATAGGAAACACAGTAGAGTAGAAGAGTGCTATTCCTCTAAATCAGAGTGTGTTTCTTATAGGCGGGCTAGCATTTGTTTCCCAGTCCTAAATGGAGTGGAATCACATGCAGTTTCTAGTCCTACGAGCAAGAGTTGTTTTCTGGTAAGGAAAGTCACTATTGCGCTCCCTTTGGCATACACAGTGCAAATAGCACATGCGTCTGTTCCCAGCAAGTACAGTGTATTGGACTGAAGAGGAGCTACTGTTCTTGTCAGTTTCCTAAGCAGAGTTGAACTAGATATGGTCCGTGAGTGTAGGAAGCACAGTTCTTTTGTTCTGAGCAAGCTCACTGTTCTGGCCCCATAGGAAACACAGTAGAGTAGAAGAGTGCTCTTTTCTCAAAAGCAGAGTGTGTTTCTTGTAAGGCGAGCTAGTGTTTGTTTCCCAGTCCTAAATGGAGTTGAATCACATGCAGTTTTTTGTCCTACGAGCAAGAGTTGTTTTCTGGTAAGACGAGTCACTATTGTGCTCCAATTGCCATACACAGTGCAAATAGCACTCGCGTCTATTCCCCAAAAGTACAGTGTCTTGGACTGAAGAGGAGCTACTGTTCTTCCCAGTTTCCTAAGCAGAGTTGAACTAGATATGGCCGGTGTGTGTAGGAAGCACAGTTCTTATGTTCTGAGCAAGCTCACTGTTCAGACCCCATAGGAAGCACAGTAGAGTAGATGAGTGCTCTTTTCTCAAAAGCAGAGTGTGTTTCATGTAAGGCGAGCTAGCATTTGTATCCCAGTCCTAAATGGAGTTGAATCCCATGCAGTTTCTGGTCCTACGAGCAAGAGTTGTTTTCTGGTAAGAAGAGTCACTATTGTGCTCCCATTGTCATACACAGGGCAAATAGCACTGGCGTCTGTTCCCAGCATGTACAGTGTATTGGACTGAAGAGGATCTACTGTTCTTGTCAGTTTCCTAAGCAGAATTGAACTAGATATGGCCGTGTGTGTAGGAGGCACAGTTCTCTTGTTCTGATCAAGCTCACTGTTCTGGCCCTATAGGAAACACAGTAGAGTAGAAGAGTGCTCTTTTCTCAAAAGCAGAGTGTGTTTCTTGTAAGGCGAGCTAACGTTTGTTTCCCAGTCCTAAATGGAGTTGAATCACTTGCAGTTTCTGGTCCTATGAGCAAGAGTTGTTTTCTGGTAAGGAAAGTCACTATTGCGCTCCCATTGCCATACATAGTGCAAATAGCACTCGCGTCTTTTCCCAGCAAGTACAGTGTATTGGACTGAAGAGGAGGTACTGTTCTTGTCATTTTCCTAAGAGGAGTTGAACTAGATATGGCCCGTGTGTGTAGGAAACACAGTTCTTTTTTTCTGAGAAAGCACACTGTGCGGACACCATAGGAAACACAGTAGAGTAGATGAGTGCTCTTTTCTCAAAATTAGATTGAGTTCCTTGAAAGGCGAGCTAGTATTTACTTCCCAGTCAGAAATGGAGTTGAATCCCATGCAGTTTCTGGTCCTACAAGTAAGAGTTGTTTTCTGGTAAGAAGAGTCACTATTGCGCTCCCATTGCCATACACAGTGCAAATAGCACTTGCGTCTGTTCCCAGCAAGTACAGTGTATTGGACTGAAGAGGAGCTACTGTTCTTGTGAGTTTCCTAAGCAGAGTTGAACCAGATATGGCCCGTGTGTGTAGTAAGCACAGTTCTTTTGTTCTGAGCAAGCTCACTGTTCGGACCCCATAGGAAACACAGTAGAGTAGAAGAGTGCTCTTTTCTCAAAAGCAGAGTGTGTTTCTTGTAAGGCAAGCTAGCGTTTGTTTCCCAGTCCTAAATGGAGTTGAATCACATGCAGTTTGTGTTCCTCAGAGCAAGAGTTGTTTTCTGTTAAGGAAAGTCACTATTGCGCTCTCATTGCCATACACAGTGCAAATAGCACTCGCGTCTGTTCCCAGCAAGTACAGTGTATTGGACTGAAGAGGAGCTACTGTTCTTGTCAGTTTCCTAAGCAGAGTTGAACTAGTTATGGCCCGTTTGTAGGAAGCACAGTTCTTTTGTTCTGAGCAAGTTCACTGTTCTGGCCTTATAGGAAACACAGTAGAGTAGAAGAGTGCTCTTTTCTCAAAAGCAGAGTGTCTTTCTTGTGAGCAGAGCTAGCGTTTGTTTCCCAGTCCTAAATGGAGTTGAATCACATGCAGTTTCAGGTCCTACGAACAAGAGTTGTTTTCTGGTAAGGAAAGTCACATTGCGCTCCCATTGCCATACACTGTGCAAATAGCACTCGCGTCTGTTCCCAGCAAGTACAGTGTATTGGACTGAAGAGGATCTACTGTTCTTGTCAGGTTCCTAAGCAGACTTGAACTAAATATGGCCGTGTGTGTAGGAAGCAGACTTTTTTGTTCTGAGCAGGCTCACTGTTCGGACCCCGTAGGAAACACAATAGAGTAGAAGAGTGCCCTTTTCTCAAAAGCAGAGTGTGTTCCTTGTAAGGCGAGCTAGCATTTTTTTTCCCAGTCCTAAATGGAGTTGAATCACATCCAGTTTCTGGTCCTATGAGCAAGAGTTGTTTTCTGGTAAGGAAAGACACTATTGCACTCCCATTCCCATACATACTGCAAATAGCACTCGCGTCTGTTCCCAGCAAGTACAGTGTATTGGACTGAAAAGGAGCTACTGTTCTTGTCATTTTCATAAGAGGAGTTGAACCAGATATATCCCATGTGTGTAGAAAGCACAGTTCTTTTGTTCTGAGAAAGCACACTACGCGGACATCATAGGAAACACAGTAGAGAAGATGAGTGCTCTATTCTCAAAATTTGATTGTTTTTCTTGAAAGTCGAGCTAGTGTTTGTTTCCCAGTCAGAAATGGAGTTGAGTCCCATGCAGTTTCTGGTACTACGAGCAAGAGTTGTTTTCTGGTAAGAAGAGTCACTATTGGGCTCCCATTGCCATACACAGTGCAAATAGCACTCGCGTCTGTTCCCAGCAATTACAGTGTATTGGACTGAAGAGCAGCTACTGTTCTTGTCAGTTTCCTAAGCAGAGTTGAACTAGATATGGCCCGTGTGTGTAGGAAGCACAGTTCTTTTGTTCTGAGCAAGCTCACAGTTCGGACCCCGTAGGAAACACAATAGAGTAGAAGAGTGCCCTTTTCTCAAAAGCAGAGTGTGTTTCCTGTAAGGCGAGACAGCGTTTGTTACACAGTACTAAATGGAGTTGAATCACATGCAGTTTCTGGTCCTATGAGCAAGAGTTGTTTTCTGGTAAGGAAAGTCACTATTGCGCTCCCATTCCCATTCATAGTGCAAATAGCACTCGCGTCTGTTCCCAGCAAGTACAGTGTATTGGACTGAACAGGAACTACTATTCTTTTCAGTTTCTTAAGCAGAGTTGAACTAGATATGGCTCGTATGTGTAGGAAGCACAGTTCTTTTGTTCTGAGAAAGCACACTGTGCGGACACCATCGGAATCACAGTAGAGTAGATGAGAGCTCTTTTCTCAAAAGCAGAGTGTGTTTCTTGTAAGGTGAGCTAGCGTTTTTTTCCCAGTCCTAAATGGAGTTGAATCACATGCAGTTTCTGGTCCTACGAGCAAGAGTTGTTTTCTGGTAAGAAGAGTCAATATTGCGCTCCCATTGGCATACACAGGGCAAATAGCACTGGCATCTGTTCCCAGCATGTACGGTGTATTGGACTGAAGAGGATCTACTGTTCTTTTCAGTTTTCTAAGCAAAATTGAACTAGATATGGCCGTGTGTGTAGGAAACACAGTTCTCTTGTTCTGTTCAAGCTCACTGTTCTGGCACTATAGGAAACACAGTAGAGTAGAAGAGTGCTCTTTTCTCAAAAGCAGAGTGTGTTTCTTGTAAGGCGAGCTAGCGTTTGTTTCCCTGTCCTAAATGGAGTTGAATCACATCCAATTTCTGGTCCTATGAGCAAGAGTTGTTTTCTGGTAAGGAAAGTCACTATTGTGCTCCCATTGCCATACATAGTGCAAATAGCACTCTTGTCTGTTCCCAGCAAGTACAGTGTATTGGACTGAAGAGGAGCTTCTCTTCTTGTCATTTTCCTAAAAGGAGTTGAACTAGATATGGCTCGTGTGTGTAGGAAGCACAGTTCTTTTGTTCTGAGAAAGCACACTGTGCGGACACCATAGGAAACACAGTAGAGTAGATGAGTGCTCTTTTCTCAAAATTAAATTGTGTTTCTTGAAAGGTGAGCTAGTATTTGCTTCCCAGTCAAAAATGGAGTTGAATCCCATGCCGTTTCTGGTCCTACGAGCAAGAGTTTTTTTCTGGTAAGAAGAGTCACTATTGCGCTCCCATTGTCATACACAGTGCAAATAGTATTGGCGTCTGTTCCCAGCAAGTACGGTGTATTGGACTGAAGAGCAGCTACTGTTCTTGTCAGTTTCCTAAGCAGAGTATAACTAGATATGACCCGTGTGTGTAGGAAGCACAGTTCATTTGTTCTTAGCAAGATCACTGTTCGGACCCCATAGGAAACACTGTAGAGTAGAAAAGTGCTCTTTTCTCAAAAGCAGAGTGCGTTTCTTGAAAGGCGAGCTAGTGTTTGTTTCCCAGTCAGAAATGGAATTGAATCCCGTGCAGTTTCTGGTCCTACGAGCAAGAGTTTTTTTCTGGTAAGAAGAGTCACTATTGCGCTCCCATTGCCATACACAGTCAAATAGCACTGGCGTCTGTTCCCTGCATGTACAGAGTATTGGACTGAATAGGAGCTCCTGTTCTTGTCAGATTCCTAAGCAGAGTTGAACTAGATATGTCCCCTGTGTGTAGGAAGCACATTTCTTTTGTTCTGAGCAAGTTCACTGTTCTGGCCCTATAGGAAACACAGTAGAGTAGAAGAGTGCTCTTTTCTCAAAAGCTGAGTGTGTTTCTTGTAAGGCGAGCTAGCGTTTCTTTCCCAGTCCTAAATCGAGTTGAATCACATGCAGTTTCTTGTCCTACGAACAAGAGTTGTTTTCTGGTAAGAAGAGTCACTATTGCGCTCCCATTGTAATACACAGGGCAAATAGCACTGGCGTCTGTTCCCAGCATGTACAGTGTATTGGACTGAAGAGGTTCTACTGTTCTTGTCAGTTTCCTAAGTAGAATTGAACTAGATATGGCCCGTGTGTGTAGGAAGCACAGTTTTTGTGTTCTGAGCAAGCTCACTGTTCGGAACACATTTTAAACACAGTAGAGTAGAAGAGTACTCTTTACTCAAAAGCAGAGTGTGTTTCTTGGAAGTCGAGCTAGTGTTTGTTTCCTAGTCCTAAATGGAGTTGAGTCACATGCAGTTTTTTGTCCTACGAGCAACAGTTGTTTTCTGATAAGACAAGTCACTATTGTGCTCCAATTGCCATACACAGTGCAAATAGCACTCGCGTATGTTCCCTGCAAGTACAGTGTATTGGACTGAAGAGGAGCTACTGTTCTTGTCAGTTTCCTAAGCAGAGTTGAACTAGATATGGCCCGTGTGTGTAGGAGGCACAGTTCTTATGTTCTGAGCAAGCTCACTGTTCTGGCCCTATAGGAAATACAGTAGAGTAGAAGAGTGCTCTTTTCTCAAAAGCAGAGTGTGTTTCTTGTAAAGCGAGCTAGAGTTTGTTTCCCAGTCCTAAATGGAGTTGAATCACATGCAGTTTCTGGTCCTACGAACAAGAGTTGTTTTCTGGTAAGGAAAGTCACTATTGTGCTCCCATTGCCCTACACAAGGCAAATAGCACTCGCGTCTTTTCCCAGCAAGTACAGTGTATTGGACTGAATAGGAGCTACTGTTCTTGTCAGTTTCCTAAGCAGAGTTGAACTAGATGTGGTCCGTGTGAGTATTAAGCACAGTTCTTTTGTTCTGAGCAAGCTCACTGTTTGGACCCCATAGGAAACACAGTAGAGTAGAAGAGTGCTATTTCTCTAAATCAGAGTGTGTTTCTTATAGGCGAGCTAGCATTTGTTTCCCAGTCCTAAATGGAGTGGAATCACATGCAGTTTCTAGTCCTACGAGCAAGAGTTGTTTTCTGGTAAGGAAAGTCACTATTGCGCTCCCTTTGGCATACACAGTGCAAATAGCACATGTGTCTGTTCCCAGCAAGTACAGTGTATTGGACTGAAGAGGAGCTACTGTTCTTGTCAGTTTCCTAAGCAGAGTTGAACTAGATATGGTCCGTGAGTGTAGGAAGCACAGTTCTTTTGTTCTGAGCAAGCTCACTGTTCTGGCCCCATAGGAAACACAGTAGAGTAGAAGAGTGCTCTTTTCTCAAAAGCAGAGTGTGTTTCTTGTAAGGCGAGCTAGCGTTTGTTTCCCAGTCCTAAATGGAGTTGAATCACATGCAGTTTTTTGTCCTACGAGCAAGAGTTGTTTTCTGGTAAGACGAGTCACTATTGTGCTCCAATTGCCATACACAGTGCAAATAGCACTCGCGTCTATTCCCCAAAAGTACAGTGTCTTGGACTGAAGAGGAGCTACTGTTCTTCCCAGTTTCCTAAGCAGAGTTGAACTAGATATGGCCGGTGTGTGTAGGAAGCACAGTTCTTATGTTCTGAGCAAGCTCACTGTTCAGACCCCATAGGAAGCACAGTAGAGTAGATGAGTGCTCTTTTCTCAAAAGCAGAGTGTGTTTCATGTAAGGCGAGCTAGCATTTGTATCCCAGTCCTAAATGGAGTTGAATCCCATGCAGTTTCTGGTCCTACGAGCAAGAGTTGTTTTCTGGTAAGAAGAGTCACTATTGTGCTCCCATTGTCATACACAGGGCAAATAGCACTGGCGTCTGTTCCCAGCATGTACAGTGTATTGGACTGAAGAGGATCTACTGTTCTTGTCAGTTTCCTAAGCAGAATTGAACTAGATATGGCCGTGTGTGTAGGAGGCACAGTTCTCTTGTTCTTATCAAGCTCACTGTTCTGGCCCTATAGGAAACACAGTAGAGTAGAAGAGTGCTCTTTTCTCAAAAGCAGAGTGTGTTTCTTGTAAGGCGAGCTAGCGTTTGTTTCCCAGTCCTAAATGGAGTTGAATCACTTGCAGTTTCTGGTCCTATGAGCAAGAGTTGTTTTCTGGTAAGGAAAGTCACTATTGCGCTCCCATTGCCATACATAGTGCAAATAGCACTCGCGTCTTTTCCCAGCAAGTACAGTGTATTGGACTGAAGAGGAGGTACTGTTCTTGTCATTTTCCTAAGAGGAGTTGAACTAGATATGGCCCGTGTGTGTAGGAAACACAGTTCTTTTTTTCTGAGAAAGCACACTGTGCGGACACCATAGGAAACACAGTAGAGTAGATGAGTGCTCTTTTCTCAAAATTAGATTGAGTTCCTTGAAAGGCGAGCTAGTATTTACTTCCCAGTCAGAAATGGAGTTGAATCCCATGCAGTTTCTGGTCCTACAAGTAAGAGTTGTTTTCTGGTAAGAAGAGTCACTATTGCGCTCCCATTGCCATACACAGTGCAAATAGCACTTGCGTCTGTTCCCAGCAAGTACAGTGTATTGGACTGAAGAGGAGCTACTGTTCTTGTGAGTTTCCTAAGCAGAGTTGAACCAGATATGGCCCGTGTGTGTAGTAAGCACAGTTCTTTTGTTCTGAGCAAGCTCACTGTTCGGACCCCATAGGAAACACAGTAGAGTAGAAGAGTGCTCTTTTCTCAAAAGCAGAGTGTGTTTCTTGAAGGCGAGCTAGCGTTTGTTTCCCAGTCCTAAATGGAGTTGAATCACATGCAGTTTGTGTTCCTCAGAGCAAGAGTTGTTTTCTGTTAAGGAAAGTCACTATTGCGCTCTCATTGCCATACACAGTGCAAATAGCACTCGCGTCTGTTCCCAGCAAGTACAGTGTATTGGACTGAAGAGGAGCTACTGTTCTTGTCAGTTTCCTAAGCAGAGTTGAACTAGTTATGGCCCGTTTGTAGGAAGCACAGTTCTTTTGTTCTGAGCAAGTTCACTGTTCTGGCCTTATAGGAAACACAGTAGAGTAGAAGAGTGCTCTTTTCTCAAAAGCAGAGTGTCTTTCTTGTGAGCAGAGCTAGCGTTTGTTTCCCAGTCCTAAATGGAGTTGAATCACATGCAGTTTCAGGTCCTACGAACAAGAGTTGTTTTCTGGTAAGGAAAGTCACATTGCGCTCCCATTGCCATACACTGTGCAAATAGCACTCGCGTCTGTTCCCAGCAAGTACAGTGTATTGGACTGAAGAGGATCTACTGTTCTTGTCAGGTTCCTAAGCAGACTTGAACTAAATATGGCCGTGTGTGTAGGAAGCAGACTTTTTTGTTCTGAGCAAGCTCACTGTTCGGACCCCGTAGGAAACACAATAGAGTAGAAGAGTGCCCTTTTCTCAAAAGCAGAGTGTGTTCCTTGTAAGGCGAGCTAGCATTTTTTTTCCCAGTCCTAAATGGAGTTGAATCACATCCAGTTTCTGGTCCTATGAGCAAGAGTTGTTTTCTGGTAAGGAAAGACACTATTGCGCTCCCATTCCCATACATACTGCAAATAGCACTCGCGTCTGTTCCCAGCAAGTACAGTGTATTGGACTGAAAAGGAGCTACTGTTCTTGTCATTTTCATAAGAGGAGTTGAACCAGATATATCCCATGTGTGTAGAAAGCACAGTTCTTTTGTTCTGAGAAAGCACACTACGCGGACATCATAGGAAACACAGTAGAGAAGATGAGTGCTCTATTCTCAAAATTTGATTGTTTTTCTTGAAAGTCGAGCTAGTGTTTGTTTCCCAGTCAGAAATGGAGTTGAGTCCCATGCAGTTTCTGGTACTACGAGCAAGAGTTGTTTTCTGGTAAGAAGAGTCACTATTGGGCTCCCATTGCCATACACAGTGTAAATAGCACTCGCGTCTGTTCCCAGCAATTACAGTGTATTGGACTGAAGAGGAGCTACTGTTCTTGTCAGTTTCCTAAGCAGAGTTGAACTAGATATGGCCCGTGTGTGTAGGAAGCACAGTTCTTTTGTTCTGAGCAAGCTCACAGTTCGGACCCCGTAGGAAACACAATAGAGTAGAAGAGTGCCCTTTTCTCAAAAGCAGAGTGTGTTTCCTGTAAGGCGAGACAGCGTTTGTTACACAGTACTAAATGGAGTTGAATCCCATGCAGTTTGTGGTCCTACGAGCAAGAGTTGTTTTCTGGTAAGAAGAGTCACTATTGCGGTCCCATTGTAATACACAGGGCAAATAGCACAGGCATCTATTCCCAGCATGTACAGTGTATTGGACTGAAGAGGAGCTACTGTTCTTGTCAGTTTCCTAAGCAGAGTTGAAAGAGATATCGCCCGTGTGTGTAGGAAGCACAGTTCTTTTGTTCTGAGCAAGCTCACAGTTCGGACCCCGTAGGAAACACAATAGAGTAGAAGAGTGCCCTTTTCTCAAAAGCAGAGTGTGTTTATTGTAAGGCGAGCTAGCGTTTGTTTCCCAGTCCTAAATGGAGTTGAATCACATGCAGTTTCTGGTCCTTTGAGCAAGAGTTGTTTTCTGGTAAGGAAAGTCACTATTGTGCTCCCATTCCCATTCATAGTGCAAATAGCACTCGCGTCTGTTCCCAGCAAGTACAGTGTATTGGACTGAACAGGAACTACTATTCTTTTCAGTTTCCTAAGCAGAGTTGAACTAGATATGGCTCATATGTGTAGGAAGCACAGTTCTTTTGTTCTGAGAAAGCACACTGTGCGGACACCATCGGAATCACAGTAGAGTAGATGAGAGCTCTTTTCTCAAAAGCAGAGTGTGTTTCTTGTAAGGTGAGCTAGCGTTTTTTTCCCAGTCCTAAATGGAGTTGAATCACATGCAGTTTCTGGTCCTACGAGCAAGAGTTGTTTTCTGGTAAGAAAAGTCAATATTGCGCTCCCATTGGCATACACAGGGCAAATAGCACTGGCATCTGTTCCCAGCATGTACGGTGTATTGGACTGAAGAGGATCTACTGTTCTTTTCAGTTTTCTAAGCAAAATTGAACTAGATATGGCCGTGTGTGTAGGAAACACAGTTCTCTTGTTCTGTTCAAGCTCACTGTTCTGGCACTATAGGAAACACAGTAGAGTAGAAGAGTGCTCTTTTCTCAAAAGCAGAGTGTGTTTCTTGTAAGGCGAGCTAGCGTTTGTTTCCCTGTCCTAAATGGAGTTGAATCACATCCAATTTCTGGTCCTATGAGCAAGAGTTGTTTTCTGGTAAGGAAAGTCACTATTGCGCTCCCATTGCCATACATAGTGCAAATAGCACGCTTGTCTGTTCCCAGCAAGTACAGTGTATTGGACTGAAGAGGAGCTTCTCTTCTTGTCATTTTCCTAAAAGGAGTTGAACTAGATATGGCTCGTGTGTGTAGGAAGCACAGTTCTTTTGTTCTGAGAAAGCACACTGTGTGGACACCATAGGAAACACAGTAGAGTAGATGAGTGCTCTTTTCTCAAAATTAAATTGTGTTTCTTGAAAGGCGAGCTAGTATTTGCATCCCAGTCAAAAATGGAGTTGAATCCCATGCCGTTTCTGGTCCTACGAGCAAGAGTTTTTTTCTGGTAAGAAGAGTCACTATTGCGCTCCCATTGTCATACACAGTGCAAATAGTATTGGCGTCTGTTCCCAGCAAGTACGGTGTATTGGACTGAAGAGCAGCTACTGTTCTTGTCAGTTTCCTAAGCAGAGTATAACTAGATATGGCCCGTGTGTGTAGGAAGCACAGTTCATTTGTTCTTAGCAAGATCACTGTTCGGACCCCATAGGAAACACTGTAGAGTAGAAAAGTGCTCTTTTCTCAAAAGCAGAGTGCGTTTCTTGAAAGGCGAGCTAGTGTTTGTTTCCCAGTCAGAAATGGAATTGAATCCCGTGCAGTTTCTGGTCCTACGAGCAAGAGTTTTTTTCTGGTAAGAAGAGTCACTATTGCGCTCCCATTGCCATACACAGTCAAATAGCACTGGCGTCTGTTCCCTGCATGTACAGAGTATTGGACTGAATAGGAGCTCCTGTTCTTGTCAGATTCCTAAGCAGAGTTGAACTAGATATGTCCCCTGTGTGTAGGAAGCACATTTCTTTTGTTCTGAGCAAGTTCACTGTTCTGGCCCTATAGGAAACACAGTAGAGTAGAAGAGTGCTCTTTTCTCAAAAGCAGAGTGTGTTTCTTGTAAGGCGAGCTAGCGTTTCTTTCCCAGTCCTAAATCGAGTTGAATCACATGCAGTTTCTTGTCCTACGAACAAGAGTTGTTTTCTGGTAAGAAGAGTCACTATTGCGCTCCCATTGTCATACACAGGGCAAATAGCACTGGCGTCTGTTCCCAGCATGTACAGTGTATTGGACTGAAGAGGTTCTACTGTTCTTGTCAGTTTACTAAGTAGAATTGAACTAGATATGGCCCGTGTGTGTAGGAAGCACAGTTTTTGTGTTCTGAGCAAGCTCACTGTTCGGAACACATAGGAAACACAGTAGAGTAGAAGAGTACTCTTTTCTCAAAAGCAGAGTGTGTTTCTTGGAAGTCGAGCTAGTGTTTGTTTCCTAGTCCTAAATGGAGTTGAGTCACATGCAGTTTTTTGTCCTACGAGCAACAGTTGTTTTCTGATAAGACAAGTCACTATTGTGCTCCAATTGCCATACACAGTGCAAATAGCACTCGCGTATATTCCCTGCAAGTACAGTGTATTGGACTGAAGAGGAGCTACTGTTCTTGTCAGTTTCCTAAGCAGAGTTGAACTAGATATGGCCCGTGTGTGTAGGAAGCACAGTTATTTTGTTCTGAGCAAGCTCACTGTTTGGACATCATAGGAAACACAGTAGAGTAGAAGAGTGCTCTTTTCTCTAAAGCAGAGTGTGTTTCTTGTAATGCGAGCTAGCGTTTCTTTCCCAGTCCTAAATGGAGTTGAATCACATGCAGTTTCTGGTCCTATGAGCAAGAGTTGTTTTATGGTAAGAAGAATCACTATTGCGCTGCCATTGACATACACAGGACAAATAGCACTCCTGTCTGTTCTCAGCAAGTACAGGGTATTGGACTGAAGAGGAGCTACTGTTCTTCTCAGTTTCCTAAGCAGAGTTGAACTAGATATAGCCCGTGTGTGTAGGAAGCACAGTTCTTTTGTTCTGAGGAAGCTCACTGTTCGGACCTCATAGGAAACACAGTAGAGTAGAAGAGTGCTCTCTTCTCTAAAGCAGAGTATGTTTCTTGTAAGGCGAGTTAGCGTTTGTTTCCCAGTCCAAAATGGAGTTGAATCACATGCAGTTTCTGGTCCTACGAGCAAGAGATGTTTTATGGTAAGAAGAGTCACTATTGCGCTGCCATTGCCATACACAGGACAAATAGCACTGGCGTCTGTTCCCAGCAAGTACAGTGTATTGGATTGAAGAGGATCTACTGTTCTTTCAGGTTCCTAAGCAGAATTGAACTAGATATGGCCGTGAGTGTAGGAAGCACAGTTCTTTTGTTCTGAGCAAGCTCACTGTTTGGACAACATAGGAAACACAGTAGAGTAGAAGAGTGCTCTTTTCTCAAAAGCAGAGTGTGTTTTTGTAAGCGAGCTAGCATTTGTTTCCTAGTCCTAAATGGAGTTGAATCACATGCAGTTTCTGGTCCTACGAACAAGAGTTGTTTTCTGGTAAGGAAAGTCACTATTGCGCTCCCATTGCCCTACACAAGGCAAATAGCACTCACGTCTTTTCCCAGCAAGTACAGTGTATTGGACTGAATAGGAGCTACTGTTCTTGTCAGTTTCCTAAGCAGAGTTGAACTATATATGGTCCGTGTGTGTAGCAAGCACAGTTCTTTTGTTCTGAGCAAGCTCATTGTTCTGGCCCTATAGGAAACACAGTAGAGTAGAAGAGTGCTCTTTTCTCAACAGCAGAGTGTGTTTCTTGTAAAGCGAGCTAGAGTTTGTTTCCCAGTCCTAAATGGAGTTGAATCACATGCAGTCTCTGGTCCTACGAGCAAGAGTTGTTTTCTGGTAAGAAGAGTCACTATTGCGCTGCCTATGCCATACACAGGACAAATAGCACTGGCGTCTGTTCCCAGCAAGTACAGTGTATTGGACTGAAGAGGATCTACTGTTCTTGTCAGGTTCCTAAGCAGACTTGAACTAGATATGGCCGTGTGTGTAGGAAGCACAGTTTTTTTGTTCTGTGCAAGGTCACTTTTCGGAACACATAGGAAACACAGTAGAGTAGAAGAGTGCTCTTTTCTCAAAAGCAGAGTGTGTTTCTTGGAAGTCGACCTAGCTTTTGTTTCCCAGTCCTAAATGGAGTTGAGTCACATGCAGTTTTTTTTCCTACGAGCAAGAGTTTTTTTCTGGTAAGACAAGTCACTATAAGGCTCCAATTGCCATACACAGTGCAAATAGCACCGCGTCTGTTCCCAGCAAGTACAGTGTATTGGACGGAAGAGGAGCTACTGTTCTTGCCAGTTTCCTAAGCAGAGTTGAACTTGTTATGGCCCTGTGTAGGAAGCGCAGTTCTTTTGTTCTGAGCAAGGTCACTGTTCTGGCCCTATAGTAAATACAGTAGAGTAGAAGAGTGCTCTTTTCTCTAAAGCAGAGTGTGTTTCTTGTAAGGCGAGCTAGCGTTTGTTTCCCAGTCCTAAATGGAGTTGAATCACATGCAGTTTCTAGTACTATGAGCAAGAGTTGTTTTATGGTAAGAAGAGTCATTATTGCTCTGCCATTGCCATACACAGGACAAATAGCACTGGCGTCTGTTCCCAGCAAGTACAGTGTAATGGACTGAAGAGGATCTACTGTTCTTGTCAGGTTCCTAAGCAGACTTGAACTAGATATGGCCGTGTGTGTAGGAAGCACAGTTTTTTTGTTCTGAGCAAGCTCACTGTTCGGAACACATAGGAAACACAGTAGAGTAGAAGAGTGCTCTTTTCTCAAAAGCAGAGTGTGTTTCTTGGAAGTCGAGCTAGCGTTTGTTTCCCAGTCCTAAATGGAGTTGAGTCACATGCATTTTTTGTCCTATGAACAAGAGTTGTTTTCTGGTAAGAAAAGTCACTATTGTGCTCCAATTACCATACACAGTGCAAATAGCACTCACGTCTGTTCCCCGCAAGTACAGTGTATTGGACTGAAGAGGAGCTAGAGTTCTTGTCAGTTTCCTAAGCAGAGTTGAACTAGATATGTCCCGTGTGTAGGAAGCACAGTTGTTTTGTTCTGAGCAAGCTCACTGTTCGGACCCCATAGGAAACAGAGTAGAGTAGAAGAGTGCTCTTTTCTCAAAAGCAGAGTGTGTTTCATGTAAGGCGAGCTAGCATTTGTTTCCCAGTCCTAAATGGAGTTGAATCACATGCAGTTTCTTGTCCTACGAGCAAGAGTTGTTTTCTGGTAAGGAAAGTCACTATTGCGCTCCCATTGCCATACACAGTACAAATAGCACTGTTGTCTGTTCCCAGCAGTATAGTGTATCGGACTGAAGAGGAGCTACTGTTCTTGTCAGTTTCCTAAGCAGAGTTGAACTAGATATGGCCCGTGTGTGTAGAAAGCATAGTTCTTTTGTTCTGAGCAAGCTCACTGTTCAGACCCCATAGGAAACACAGTAGAGGAGAAGAGTGCTCTTTTCTCAAAAGCAGAGTGTGTTTCTTGTAAGGCGAGCTAGCGTTTGTTTCCCAGTCCTAAATGGATTTGAGTCACATGCAGTTTCTGGTCCTAAGAACAAGAGTTGTTTTCTGGAAAGGAAAGTCACTATTGCGCGCCCATTGCCTTACACAAGGCAAATAGCACTCGCGTCTTTTCACAGCAAGTACAGTGTATTGGACTGAATAGGAGTTACTGTTCTTGTCAGTTTCCTAAGTAGAGTTGAACTATATATGGCCCGTGTGTGTAGGAAGCACAGTTCTTTTGTTCTGAGCAAGCTCACTGTTCTGGCCCTATAGGAAACACAGCAGAGTAGAAGAGTGCTCTTTTCTCTAAAGCAGAGTGTGTTTCTGTAAGGTGAGCTAGCTTTTGTTTCCCAGTCCTAATGGAGTTGAATCACATGCAGTTTCTGGTCCTACGAGCAAGAGTTGTTTTCTGGTAAGGAAAGTCACTATTGCGCTCCCATTGACATACATAGTGCAAATAGATCTCCCGTCTGTTCCCAGCAAGTACAGTGTATCGGACTGAAGAGGAGCTACTGTTCTTGTCAGTTTCCTAAGCAGAGTTGAACTAGATATGGCCGTGTGTGTAGGAAGCACAGTTCTTTTGTTCTGAGCAAGCTCAGTGTTCGGACCCCATAGGAAACACAGTTGAGTAGAAGAGTGCTCTTTTCTCAAAAGCAGAGTGTGTTTCCAGTAAGGCGAGCTAGCGTTTGTTTCCTAGTCCTAAATGGAGTTGAGTCACATGCAGGTTTTTGTCCTACGAGCAAGAGTTGTTTTCTGGTAGGATGAGTCACTATTGTGCTCCAATTGCCATACACAGTGCAAATAGCATTCGCGTCTGTTCCCTGCAAGTACAGTGTATCGGACTGAAGAGGAGCTACTGTTCTTGTCAGTTTCCTAAGCAGAGTTGAACTAGATATGGCCCGTGTGTAGGAAGCACAGTTCTTTGTTCTGAGCAAGCTCAGTGTTATGGCCCTATAGGAAACACAGTAGAGTAGAAGAGTGCTCTTTTCTCTAAAGCAGAGTGTGTTTCTGTAAGGTGAGATAGCTTTTGTTTCCCAGTCCTAAATGGAGTTGAATCACATGCAGTTTCTGGTCCTACGATCAAGAGTTGTTTTATGGTAAAAAGAGTCACTATTATGCTGCCATTGCCATACACAGGACAAATAGCACTGGCTCTGTTCCCAGCACGTAGAGTGTATTGGACTGAAGAGTATCTACTGTTATTGTCAGGTTCCTAAGCAGAATTGAACTAGATATGGCCATGTGTGTAGGAAGCACAGTTCTTTTGTTCTGAGCAAGCTCACTGTTCGGACACCATAGGAAACACAGTAGAGTACACGAGTGCTCTTTTCTCAAAAGCAGAGTGTGTTTTTGTAAGGCGAGCTAGCGTTTGTTTCCTAGTCCTAAATGGAGTTGAATCACATGCAGTTTCTGGTCCTACGAGCAAGAGTTGTTTTCTGGTAAGGAAAGTCACTATTGCGACCCATTACCCTATACAAGGCAAATAGCACTCGAGTCTTTTCCCAGCAAGTACAGTGTATTGGAGTGAATAGGATCTACTGTTCTTGTCAGTTTCCTAAGCAGAGTTGAACTAGATATGGTCCGTATGTGTAGGAAGCACAGTTCTTTTGTTCTGAGCAATCTCACTGTTTGGATCTCATAGGAAACACAGGAGAGTAAAAGAGTGCTCTTTTCTCTAAAGCAGAGTGTGTTTTTGTAAGGCGAGCTAGCATTTGTTTCCCAGTCCTAAATGGAGTGGAATCACATGAAGTTTCTGGTCCTACGAGCAAGAGTTGTTTTCTGGTAAGGAAATTCACTATTGCGCTACCATTGTCATACACAGTGCAAATAGCCCTCCCGTCTGTTCCCAGCAAGTACAGTGTATTGGACTGAAGAGGAGCTACTGTTCTTCTCAGTTTCCTAAGCAGAGTTGAACTAGATATGGTCCATGTGTGTAGCAAGCACAGTTCTTTTTTTCTGAGCAAGCTCACCTTTCTGGCCCTATAGGAAACACAGTAGAGAAGAGTGCTCTTTTCTCAAAATCAGAGTGTGTTTCTTGTAAAGCGAGCTAGAGTTTGTTTCCCAGTCCTAAATGGAGTTGAATCACATGCAGTTTCTGGTCCTACGAGCAAGAGTTGTTTTCTGGTAAGAAGAGTCACTATTGCGCTGTCATTGACATACACAGGACAAATAGCACTGGCGTCTGTTCCCAGCAAGTACAGTGTATTGGACTGAAGAGGATCTACGGTTCTTGTCAGGTTCCTAAGCAGACTTGAACTAGATATGGCCGTGTGAGTAGGAAGCACTGTTTTTTTGCTCTGAGCAAGCTCACTCTTCGGAACACAGGAAACACAGTAGAGTAGAAGAGTGCTCTTTTCTCAAAAGCAGAGTGTGTTTCTTGGAAGTTGAGATAGCGTTTGTTTCCCAGTCCTAAATGGAGTTGAGTCACATGCAGTTTTTTGTCCAACGAGCAAGAGTTGTTTTCTGGTAAGACAAGTCACTATTGTGCTGCAATTGCCATACACAGTGCAAATATCACTCGCTTCTGTTCCCCACAAGTACAGTGTATCGGACTGAAGAGGAGCTACTGTTCTTGTCAGTTTCCTAAGCAGAGTTGAACTAGATATGGCCCGTGTGTGTAGGAGGCACAGTTCTTATGTTCTGAGCAAGCTCACTGTTCTGGCCCTATAGGAAATACAGTAGAGTAGAAGAGTGCTCTTTTCTCAAAAGCAGAGTGTGTTTCTTGTAAAGCGAGCTAGAGTTTGTTTCCCAGTCCTAAATGGAGTTGAATCACATGCAGTTTCTGGTCCTACGAACAAGAGTTGTTTTCTGGTAAGGAAAGTCACTATTGTGCTCCCTTTGCCCTACACAAGGCAAATAGCACTCGCGTCTTTTCCCAGCAAGTACAGTGTATTGGACTGAATAGGAGCTACTGTTCTTGTCAGTTTCCTAAGCAGAGTTGAACTAGATGTGGTCCGTGTGAGTATTAAGCACAGTTCTTTTGTTCTGAGCAAGCTCACTGTTTGGACCCCATAGGAAACACAGTAGAGTAGAAGAGTGCTATTTCTCTAAATCAGAGTGTGTTTCTTATAGGCGAGCTAGCATTTGTTTCCCAGTCCTAAATGGAGTGGAATCACATGCAGTTTCTAGTCCTACGAGCAAGAGTTGTTTTCTGGTAAGGAAAGTCACTATTGCGCTCCCTTTGGCATACACAGTGCAAATAGCACATGCGTCTGTTCCCAGCAAGTACAGTGTATTGGACTGAAGAGGAGCTACTGTTCTTGTCAGTTTCCTAAGCAGAGTTGAACTAGATATGGTCCGTGAGTGTAGGAAGCACAGTTCTTTTGTTCTGAGCAAGCTCACTGTTCTGGCCCCATAGGAAACACAGTAGAGTAGAAGAGTGCTCTTTTCTCAAAAGCACAGTGTGTTTCTTGTAAGGCGAGCTAGCGTTTGTTTCCCAGTCCTAAATGGAGTTGAATCACATGCAGTTTTTTGTCCTACGAGCAAGAGTTGTTTTCTGGTAAGACGAGTCACTATTGTGCTCCAATTGCCATACACAGTGCAAATAGCACTCGCGTCTATTCCCCAAAAGTACAGTGTCTTGGACTGAAGAGGAGCTACTGTTCTTCCCAGTTTCCTAAGCAGAGTTGAACTAGATATGGCCGGTGTGTGTAGGAAGCACAGTTCTTATGTTCTGAGCAAGCTCACTGTTCAGACCCTATAGGAAGCACAGTAGAGTAGATGAGTGCTCTTTTCTCAAAAGCAGAGTGTGTTTAATGTAAGGCGAGCTAGCATTTGTATCCCAGTCCTAAATGGAGTTGAATCCCATGCAGTTTCTGGTCCTACGAGCAAGAGTTGTTTTCTGGTAAGAAGAGTCACTATTGTGCTCCCATTGTCATTCACAGGGCAACTAGCACTGGCGTCTGTTCCCAGCATGTACAGTGTATTGGACTGAAGAGGATCTACTGTTCTTGTCAGTTTCCTAAGCAGAATTGAACTAGATATGGCCGTGTGTGTAGGAGGCACAGTTCTCTTGTTCTGATCAAGCTCACTGTTCTGGCCCTATAGGAAACACAGTAGAGTAGAAGAGTGCTCTTTTCTCAAAAGCAGAGTGTGTTTCTTGTAAGGCGAGCTAGCGTTTGTTTCCCAGTCCTAAATGGAGTTGAATCACTTGCAGTTTCTGGTCCTATGAGCAAGAGTTGTTTTCTGGTAAGGAAAGTCACTATTGCGCTCCCATTGCCATACATAGTGCAAATAGCACTCGCGTCTTTTCCCAGCAAGTACAGTGTATTGGACTGAAGAGGAGGTACTGTTCTTGTCATTTTCCTAAGAGGAGTTGAACTAGATATGGCCCGTGTGTGTAGGAAACACAGTTCTTTTTTTCTGAGAAAGCACACTGTGCGGACACCATAGGAAACACAGTAGAGTAGATGAGTGCTCTTTTCTCAAAATTAGATTGAGTTCCTTGAAAGGCGAGCTAGTATTTACTTCCCAGTCAGAAATGGAGTTGAATCCCATGCAGTTTCTGGTCCTACAAGTAAGAGTTGTTTTCTGGTAAGAAGAGTCACTATTGCGCTCCCATTGCCATACACAGTGCAAATAGCACTTGCGTCTGTTCCCAGCAAGTACAGTGTATTGGACTGAAGAGGAGCTACTGTTCTTGTGAGTTTCCTAAGCAGAGTTGAACCAGATATGGCCCGTGTGTGTAGTAAGCACAGTTCTTTTGTTCTGAGCAAGCTCACTGTTCGGACCCCATAGGAAACACAGTAGAGTAGAAGAGTGCTCTTTTCTCAAAAGCAGAGTGTGTTTCTTGAAGGCGAGCTAGCGTTTGTTTCCCAGTCCTAAATGGAGTTGAATCACATGCAGTTTGTGTTCCTCAGAGCAAGAGTTGTTTTCTGTTAAGGAAAGTCACTATTGCGCTCTCATTGCCATACACAGTGCAAATAGCACTCGCGTCTGTTCCCAGCAAGTACAGTGTATTGGACTGAAGAGGAGCTACTGTTCTTGTCAGTTTCCTAAGCAGAGTTGAACTAGTTATGGCCCGTTTGTAGGAAGCACAGTTCTTTTGTTCTGAGCAAGTTCACTGTTCTGGCCTTATAGGAAACACAGTAGAGTAGAAGAGTGCTCTTTTCTCAAAAGCAGAGTGTCTTTCTTGTGAGCAGAGCTAGCGTTTGTTTCCCAGTCCTAAATGGAGTTGAATCACATGCAGTTTCAGGTCCTACGAACAAGAGTTGTTTTCTGGTAAGGAAAGTCACATTGCGCTCCCATTGCCATACACTGTGCAAATAGCACTCGCGTCTGTTCCCAGCAAGTACAGTGTATTGGACTGAAGAGGATCTACTGTTCTTGTCAGGTTCTTAAGCAGACTTGAACTAAATATGGCCGTGTGTGTAGGAAGCAGACTTTTTTGTTCTGAGCAAGCTCACTGTTCGGACCCCGTAGGAAACACAATAGAGTAGAAGAGTGCCCTTTTCTCAAAAGCAGAGTGTGTTCCTTGTAAGGCGAGCTAGCATTTTTTTTCCCAGTCCTAAATGGAGTTGAATCACATCCAGTTTCTGGTCCTATGAGCAAGAGTTGTTTTCTGGTAAGGAAAGACACTATTGCGCTCCCATTCCCATACATACTGCAAATAGCACTCGCGTCTGTTCCCAGCAAGTACAGTGTATTGGACTGAAAAGGAGCTACTGTTCTTGTCATTTTCATAAGAGGAGTTGAACCAGATATATCCCATGTGTGTAGAAAGCACAGTTCTTTTGTTCTGAGAAAGCACACTACGCGGACATCATAGGAAACACAGTAGAGAAGATGAGTGCTCTATTCTCAAAATTTGATTGTTTTTCTTGAAAGTCGAGCTAGTGTTTGTTTCCCAGTCAGAAATGGAGTTGAGTCCCATGCAGTTTCTGGTACTACGAGCAAGAGTTGTTTTCTGGTAAGAAGAGTCACTATTGGGCTCCCATTGCCATACACAGTGCAAATAGCACTCGCGTCTGTTCCCAGCAATTACAGTGTATTGGACTGAAGAGCAGCTACTGTTCTTGTCAGTTTCCTAAGCAGAGTTGAACTAGATATGGCCCGTGTGTGTAGGAAGCACAGTTCTTTTGTTCTGAGCAAGCTCACAGTTCGGACACCGTAGGAAACACAATAGAGTAGAAGAGTGCCCTTTTCTCAAAAGCAGAGTGTGTTTCCTGTAAGGCGAGACAGCGTTTGTTACACAGTACTAAATGGAGTTGAATCCCATGCAGTTTGTGGTACTACGAGCAAGAGTTGTTTTCTGGTAAGAAGAGTCACTATTGCGCTCCCATTGTAAAACACAGGGCAAATAGCACAGGCATCTGTTCCCAGCATGTACAGTGTATTGGACTGAAGAGGAGCTACTGTTCTTGTCAGTTTCCTAAGCAGAGTTGAAAGAGATATCGCCCGTGTGTGTAGGAAGCACAGTTCTTTTGTTCTGAGCAAGCTCACAGTTCGGACCCCGTAGGAAACACAATAGAGTAGAAGAGTGCCCTTTTCTCAAAAGCAGAGTGTGTTTATTGTAAGGCGAGCTAGCGTTTGTTTGCCAGTCCTAAATGGAGTTGAATCACATGCAGTTTCTGGTCCTACGAGCAAGAGTTGTTTTCTGGTAAGAAGAGTCAATATTGCGCTCCCATTGGCATACACAGGGCAAATAGCACTGGCATCTGTTCCCAGCATGTACGGTGTATTGGACTGAAGAGGATCTACTGTTCTTTTCAGTTTTCTAAGCAAAATTGAACTAGATATGGCCGTGTGTGTAGGAAACACAGTTCTCTTGTTCTGTTCAAGCTCACTGTTCTGGCACTATAGGAAGCACAGTAGAGTAGAAGAGTGCTCTTTTCTCAAAAGCAGAGTGTGTTTCTTGTAAGGCGAGCTAGCGTTTGTTTCCCTGTCCTAAATGGAGTTGAATCACATCCAATTTCTGGTCCTATGAGCAAGAGTTGTTTTCTGGTAAGGAAAGTCACTATTGCGCTCCCATTGCCATACATAGTGCAAATAGCACTCGCGTCTTTTCCCAGCAAGTACAGTGTATTGGACTGAAGAGGAGCTATTCTTCTTGTCATTTTCCTAAAAGGAGTTGAACTAGATATGGCTCGTGTGTGTAGGAAGCACAGTTCTTTTGTTCTGAGAAAGCACACTGTGCGGACACCATAGGAAACACAGTAGAGTAGATGAGTGCTCTTTTCTCAAAATTAAATTGTGTTTCTTGAAAGGCGAGCTAGTATTTGCTTCCCAGTCAAAAATGGAGTTGAATCCCATGCCGTTTCTGGTCCTACGAGCAAGAGTTTTTTTCTGGTAAGAAGAGTCACTATTGCGCTCCCATTGTCATACACAGTGCAAATAGTATTGGCGTCTGTTCCCAGCAAGTACGGTGTATTGGACTGAAGAGCAGCTACTGTTCTTGTCAGTTTCCTAAGCAGAGTATAACTAGATATGGCCCGTGTGTGTAGGAAGCACAGTTCATTTGTTCTTAGCAAGATCACTGTTCGGACCCCTTAGGAAACACTGTAGAGTAGAAAAGTGCTCTTTTCTCAAAAGCAGAGTGCGTTTCTTGAAAGGCAAGCTAGTGTTTGTTTCCCAGTCAGAAATGGAATTGAATCCCGTGCAGTTTCTGGTCCTACGAGCAAGAGTTTTTTTCTGGTAAGAAGAGTCACTATTGCGCTCCCATTGCCATACACAGTCAAATAGCACTGGCGTCTGTTCCCTGCATGTACAGAGTATTGGACTGAATAGGAGCTCCTGTTCTTGTCAGATTCCTAAGCAGAGTTGAACTAGATATGTCACCTGTGTGTAGGAAGCACATTTCTTTTGTTCTGAGCAAGTTCACTGTTCTGGCCCTATAGGAAACACAGTAGAGTAGAAGAGTGCTCTTTTCTCAAAAGCAGAGTGTGTTTCTTGTAAGGCGAGCTAGCGTTTCTTTCCCAGTCCTAAATCGAGTTGAATCACATGCAGTTTCTTGTCCTACGAACAAGAGTTGTTTTCTGGTAAGAAGAGTCACTATTGCGCTCCCATTGTCATACACAGGGCAAATAGCACTGGCGTCTGTTCCCAGCATGTACAGTGTATTGGACTGAAGAGGTTCTACTGTTCTTGTCAGTTTCCTAAGTAGAATTGAACTAGATATGGCCCGTGTGTGTAGGAAGCACAGTTTTTGTGTTCTGAGCAAGCTCACTGTTCGGAACACATAGGAAACACAGTAGAGTAGAAGAGTACTCTTTTCTCAAAAGCAGAGTGTGTTTCTTGGAAGTCGAGCTAGTGTTTGTTTCCTAGTCCTAAATGGAGTTGAGTCACATGCAGTTTTTTGTCCTACGAGCAACAGTTGTTTTCTGATAAGACAAGTCACTATTGTGCTCCAATTGCCATACACAGTGCAAATAGCACTCGCGTATGTTCCCTGCAAGTACAGTGTATTGGACTGAAGAGGAGCTACTGTTCTTGTCAGTTTCCTAAGCAGAGTTGAACTAGATATGGCCCGTGTGTGTAGGAAGCACAGTTATTTTGTTCTGAGCAAGCTCACTGTTTGGACATCATAGGAAACACAGTAGAGTAGAAGTGTGCTCTTTTCTCTAAAGCAGAGTGTGTTTCTTGTAATGCGAGCTAGCATTTCTTTCCCAGTCCTAAATGGAGTTGAATCACATGCAGTTTCTGGTCCTACGAGCAAGAGTTGTTTTATGGTAAGAAGAATCACTATTGCGCTGCCATTGACATACACAGGACAAATAGCACTCCTGTCTGTTCTCAGCAAGTACAGGGTATTGGACTGAAGAGGAGCTACTGTTCTTCTCAGTTTCCTAAGCAGAGTTGAACTAGATATAGCCCGTGTGTGTAGGAAGCACAGTTCTTTTGTTCTGAGGAAGCTCACTGTTCGGACCTCATAGGAAACACAGTAGAGTAGAAGAGTGCTCTCTTCTCTAAAGCAGAGTATGTTTCTTGTAAGGCGAGTTAGCGTTTGTTTCCCAGTCCAAAATGGAGTTGAATCACATGCAGTTTCTGGTCCTACGAGCAAGAGATGTTTTATGGTAAGAAGAGTCACTATTGCGCTGCCATTGCCATACACAGGACAAATAGCACTGGCGTCTGTTCCCAGCAAGTACAGTGTATTGGATTGAAGAGGATCTACTGTTCTTTCAGGTTCCTAAGCAGAATTGAACTAGATATGGCCGTGAGTGTAGGAAGCACAGTTCTTTTGTTCTGAGCAAGCTCACTGTTTGGACAACATAGGAAACACAGTAGAGTAGAAGAGTGCTCTTTTCTCAAAAGCAGAGTGTGTTTTTGTAAGCGAGCTAGCATTTGTTTCCTAGTCCTAAATGGAGTTGAATCACATGCAGTTTCTGGTCCTACGAACAAGAGTTGTTTTCTGGTAAGGAAAGTCACTATTGCGCTCCCATTGCCCTACACAAGGCAAATAGCACTCACGTCTTTTCCCAGCAAGTACAGTGTATTGGACTGAATAGGAGCTACTGTTCTTGTCAGTTTCCTAAGCAGAGTTGAACTATATATGGTCCGTGTGTGTAGCAAGCACAGTTCTTTTGTTCTGAGCAAGCTCATTGTTCTGGCCCTATAGGAAACACAGTAGAGTAGAAGAGTGCTCTTTTCTCAACAGCAGAGTGTGTTTCTTGTAAAGCGAGCTAGAGTTTGTTTCCCAGTCCTAAATGGAGTTGAATCACATGCAGTCTCTGGTCCTACGAGCAAGAGTTGTTTTCTGGTAAGAAGAGTCACTATTGCGCTGCCTATGCCATACACAGGACAAATAGCACTGGCGTCTGTTCCCAGCAAGTACAGTGTATTGGACTGAAGAGGATCTACTGTTCTTGTCAGGTTCCTAAGCAGACTTGAACTAGATATGGCCGTGTGTGTAGGAAGCACAGTTTTTTTGTTCTGTGCAATGTCACTTTTCGGAACACATAGGAAACACAGTAGAGTAGAAGAGTGCTCTTTTCTCAAAAGCAGAGTGTGTTTCTTGGAAGTCGAGCTAGCGTTTGTTTCCCAGTCCTAAATGGAGTTGAGTCACATGCAGTTTTTTTTCCTACGAGCAAGAGTTTTTTTCTGGTAAGACAAGTCACTATAAGGCTCCAATTGCCATACACAGTGCAAATAGCACCGTGTCTGTTCCCAGCAAGTACAGTGTATTGGACGGAAGAGGAGCTACTGTTCTTGCCAGTTTCCTAAGCAGAGTTGAACTTGTTATGGCCCTGTGTAGGAAGCGCAGTTCTTTTGTTCTGAGCAAGGTCACTGTTCTGGCCCTATAGTAAATACAGTAGAGTAGAAGAGTGCTCTTTTCTCTAAAGCAGAGTGTGTTTCTTGTAAGGCGAGCTAGCGTTTGTTTCCCAGTCCTAAATGGAGTTGAATCACATGCAGTTTCTAGTACTATGAGCAAGAGTTGTTTTATGGTAAGAAGAGTCATTATTGCTCTGCCATTGCCATACACAGGACAAATAGCACTGGCGTCTGTTCCCAGCAAGTACAGTGTAATGGACTGAAGAGGATCTACTGTTCTTGTCAGGTTCCTAAGCAGACTTGAACTAGATATGGCCGTGTGTGTAGGAAGCACAGTTTTTTTGTTCTGAGCAAGCTCACTGTTCGGAACACATAGGAAACACAGTAGAGTAGAAGAGTGCTCTTTTCTCAAAAGCAGAGTGTGTTTCTTGGAAGTCGAGCTAGCGTTTGTTTCCCAGTCCTAAATGGAGTTGAGTCACATGCATTTTTTGTCCTATGAACAAGAGTTGTTTTCTGGTAAGAAAAGTCACTATTGTGCTCCAATTACCATACACAGTGCAAATAGCACTCACGTCTGTTCCCCGCAAGTACAGTGTATTGGACTGAAGAGGAGCTGGAGTTCTTGTCAGTTTCCTAAGCAGAGTTGAACTAGATATGTCCCGTGTGTCGGAAGCACAGTTGTTTTGTTCTGAGCAAGCTCACTGTTCGGACCCCATAGGAAACAGAGTAGATTAGAAGAGTGCTCTTTTCTCAAAAGCAGAGTGTGTTTCATGTAAGGCGAGCTAGCATTTGTTTCCCAGTCCTAATGGAGTTGAATCACATGCAGTTTCTGGTCCTACGAGCAAGAGTTGTTTTCTGGTAAGGAAAGTCACTATTGCGCTCCCATTGCCATACACAGTACAAATAGCACTGTTGTCTGTTCCCAGCAGTATAGTGTATCGGACTGAAGAGGAGCTACTGTTCTTGTCAGTTTCCTAAGCAGAGTTGAACTAGATATGGCCCGTGTGTGTAGAAAGCATAGTTCTTTTGTTCTGAGCAAGCTCACTGTTCAGACCCCATAGGAAACACAGTAGAGGAGAAGAGTGCTCTTTTCTCAAAAGCAGAGTGTGTTTCTTGTAAGGCGAGCTAGCGTTTGTTTCCCAGTCCTAAATGGATTTGAGTCACATGCAGTTTCTGGTCCTAAGAACAAGAGTTGTTTTCTGGAAAGGAAAGTCACTATTGCGCGCCCATTGCCTTACACAAGGCAAATAGCACTCGCGTCTTTTCACAGCAAGTACAGTGTATTGGACTGAATAGGAGTTACTGTTCTTGTCAGTTTCCTAAGTAGAGTTGAACTAGATATGGCCCGTGTGTGTAGGAAGCACAGTTCTTTTGTTCTGAGCAAGCTCACTGTTCTGGCCCTATAGGAAACACAGCAGAGTAGAAGAGTGCTCTTTTCTCTAAAGCAGAGTGTGTTTCTGTAAGGTGAGCTAGCTTTTGTTTCCCAGTCCTAATGGAGTTGAATCACATGCAGTTTCTGGTCCTACGAGCAAGAGTTGTTTTCTGGTAAGGAAAGTCACTATTGCGCTCCCATTGACATACATAGTGCAAATAGATCTCCCGTCTGTTCCCAGCAAGTACAGTGTATCGGACTGAAGAGGAGCTACTGTTCTTGTCAGTTTCCTTAGCAGAGTTGAACTAGATATGGCCGTGTGTGTAGGAAGCACAGTTCTTTTGTTCTGAGCAAGCTCAGTGTTCGGACCCCATAGGAAACACAGTTGAGTAGAAGAGTGCTCTTTTCTCAAAAGCAGAGTGTGTTTCCAGTAAGGCGAGCTAGCGTTTGTTTCCTAGTCCTAAATGGAGTTGAGTCACATGCAGGTTTTTGTCCTACGAGCAAGAGTTGTTTTCTGGTAGGATGAGTCACTATTGTGCTCCAATTGCCATACACAGGACAAATAGCACTGGCTCTGTTCCCAGCACGTACAGTGTATTGGACTGAAGAGGATCTACTGTTATTGTCAGGTTCCTAAGCAGAATTGAACTAGATATGGCCATGTGTGTAGGAAGCACAGTTCTTTTGTTCTGAGCAAGCTCACTGTTCGGACACCATAGGAAACACAGTAGAGTACACGAGTGCTCTTTTCTCAAAAGCAGAGTGTGTTTTTGTAAGGCGAGCTAGCGTTTGTTTCCTAGTCCTAAATGGAGTTGAATCACATGCAGTTTCTGGTCCTACGAGCAAGAGTTGTTTTCTGGTAAGGAAAGTCACTATTGCGACCCATTACCCTATACAAGGCAAATAGCACTCGAGTCTTTTCCCAGCAAGTACAGTGTATTGGAGTGAATAGGAGCTACTGTTCTTGTCAGTTTCCTAAGCAGAGTTGAACTAGATATGGTCCGTATGTGTAGGAAGCACAGTTCTTTTGTTCTGAGCAAGCTCACTGTTTGGATCTCATAGGAAACACAGGAGAGTAAAAGAGTGCTCTTTTCTCTAAAGCAGAGTGTGTTTTTGTAAGGCGAGCTAGCATTTGTTTCCCAGTCCTAAATGGAGTGGAATCACATGAAGTTTCTGGTCCTACGAGCAAGAGTTGTTTTCTGGTAAGGAAATTCACTATTGCGCTACCATTGTCATACACAGTGCAAATAGCCCTCCCGTCTGTTCCCAGCAAGTACAGTGTATTGGACTGAAGAGGAGCTACTGTTCTTCTCAGTTTCCTAAGCAGAGTTGAACTAGATATGGTCCGTGTGTGTAGCAAGCACAGTTCTTTTTTTCTGAGCAAGCTCACCTTTCTGGCCCTATAGGAAACACAGTAGAGAAGAGTGCTCTTTTCTCAAAATCAGAGTGTGTTTCTTGTAAAGCGAGCTAGAGTTTGTTTCCCAGTCCTAAATGGAGTTGAATCACATGCAGTTTCTGGTCCTACGAGCAAGAGTTGTTTTCTGGTAAGAAGAGTCACTATTGCGCTGTCATTGACATACACAGGACAAATAGCACTGGCGTCTGTTCCCAGCAAGTACAGTGTATTGGACTGAAGAGGATCTACGGTTCTTGTCAGGTTCCTAAGCAGACTTGAACTAGATATGGCCGTGTGAGTAGGAAGCACTGTTTTTTTGCTCTGAGCAAGCTCACTGTTCGGAACACAGGAAACACAGTAGAGTAGAAGAGTGCTCTTTTCTCAAAAGCAGAGTGTGTTTCTTGGAAGTTGAGATAGCGTTTGTTTCCCAGTCCTAAATGGAGTTGAGTCACATGCAGTTTTTTGTCCAACGAGCAAGAGTTGCTTTCTGGTAAGACAAGTCACTATTGTGCTGCAATTGCCATACACAGTGCAAATATCACTCGCTTCTGTTCCCCACAAGTACAGTGTATCGGACTGAAGAGGAGCTACTGTTCTTGTCAGTTTCCTAAGCAGAGTTGAACTAGATATGGCCCGTGTGTGTAGGAGGCACAGTTCTTATGTTCTGAGCAAGCTCACTGTTCTGGCACTATAGGAAATACAGTAGAGTAGAAGAGTGCTCTTTTCTCAAAAGCAGAGTGTGTTTCTTGTAAAGCGAGCTAGAGTTTGTTTCCCAGTCCTAAATGGAGTTGAATCACATGCAGTTTCTGGTCCTACGAACAAGAGTTGTTTTCTGGTAAGGAAAGTCACTATTGTGCTCCCATTGCCCTACACAAGGCAAATAGCACTCGCGTCTTTTCCCAGCAAGTACAGTGTATTGGACTGAATAGGAGCTACTGTTCTTGTCAGTTTCCTAAGCAGAGTTGAACTAGATGTGGTCCGTGTGAGTATTAAGCACAGTTCTTTTGTTCTGAGCAAGCTCACTGTTTGGACCCCATAGGAAACACAGTAGAGTAGAAGAGTGCTATTTCTCTAAATCAGAGTGTGTTTCTTATAGGCGAGCTAGCATTTGTTTCCCAGTCCTAAATGGAGTGGAATCACATGCAGTTTCTAGTCCTACGAGCAAGAGTTGTTTTCTGGTAAGGAAAGTCACTATTGCGCTCCCTTTGGCATACACAGTGCAAATAGCACATGCGTCTGTTCCCAGCAAGTACAGTGTATTGGACTGAAGAGGAGCTACTGTTCTTGTCAGTTTCCTAAGCAGAGTTGAACTAGATATGGTCCGTGAGTGTAGGAAGCACAGTTCTTTTGTTCTGAGCAAGCTCACTGTTCTGGCCCCATAGGAAACACAGTAGAGTAGAAGAGTGCTCTTTTCTCAAAAGCAGAGTGTGTTTCTTGTAAGGCGAGCTAGCGTTTGTTTCCCAGTCCTAAATGGAGTTGAATCACATGCAGTTTTTTGTCCTACGAGCAAGAGTTGTTTTCTGGTAAGACGAGTCACTATTGTGCTCCAATTGCCATACACAGTGCAAATAGCACTCGCGTCTATTCCCCAAAAGTACAGTGTCTTGGACTGAAGAGGAGCTACTGTTCTTCCCAGTTTCCTAAGCAGAGTTGAACTAGATATGGCCGGTGTGTGTAGGAAGCACAGTTCTTATGTTCTGAGCAAGCTCACTGTTCAGACCCCATAGGAAGCACAGTAGAGTAGATGAGTGCTCTTTTCTCAAAAGCAGAGTGTGTTTCATGTAAGGCGAGCTAGCATTTGTATCCCAGTCCTAAATGGAGTTGAATCCCATGCAGTTTCTGGTCCTACGAGCAAGAGTTGTTTTCTGGTAAGAAGAGTCACTATTGTGCTCCCATTGTCATTCACAGGGCAAATAGCACTGGCGTCTGTTCCCAGCATGTACAGTGTATTGGACTGACGAGGATCTACTGTTCTTGTCAGTTTCCTAAGCAGAATTGAACTAGATATGGCCGTGTGTGTAGGAGGCACAGTTCTCTTGTTCTGATCAAGCTCACTGTTCTGGCCCTATAGGAAACACAGTAGAGTAGAAGAGTGCTCTTTTCTCAAAAGCAGAGTGTGTTTCTTGTAAGGCGAGCTAGCGTTTGTTTCCCAGTCCTAAATGGAGTTGAATCACTTGCAGTTTCTGGTCCTATGAGTAAGAGTTGTTTTCTGGTAAGGAAAGTCACTATTGCGCTCCCATTGCCATACATAGTGCAAATAGCACTCGCGTCTTTTCCCAGCAAGTACAGTGTATTGGACTGAAGAGGAGGTACTGTTCTTGTCATTTTCCTAAGAGGAGTTGAACTAGATATGGCCCGTGTGTGTAGGAAACACAGTTCTTTTTTTCTGAGAAAGCAAACTGTGCGGACACCATAGGAAACACAGTAGAGTAGATGAGTGCTCTTTTCTCAAAATTAGATTGAGTTCCTTGAAAGGCGAGCTAGTATTTACTTCCCAGTGAGAAATGGAGTTGAATCCCATGCAGTTTCTGGTCCTACAAGTAAGAGTTGTTTTCTGGTAAGAAGAGTCACTATTGCGCTCCCATTGCCATACACAGTGCAAATAGCACTTGCGTCTGTTCCCAGCAAGTACAGTGTATTGGACTGAAGAGGAGCTACTGTTCTTGTGAGTTTCCTAAGCAGAGTTGAACCAGATATGGCCCGTGTGTGTAGTAAGCACAGTTCTTTTGTTCTGAGCAAGCTCACTGTTCGGACCCCATAGGAAACACAGTAGAGTAGAAGAGTGCTCTTTTCTCAAAAGCAGAGTGTGTTTCTTGTAAGGCGAGCTAGCGTTTGTTTCCCAGTCCTAAATGGAGTTGAATCACATGCAGTTTGTGTTCCTCAGAGCAAGAGTTGTTTTCTGTTAAGGAAAGTCACTATTGCGCTCTCATTGCCATACACAGTGCAAATAGCACTCGCGTCTGTTCCCAGCAAGTACAGTGTATTGGACTGAAGAGGAGCTACTGTTCTTGTCAGTTTCCTAAGCAGAGTTGAACTAGTTATGGCCCGTTTGTAGGAAGCACAGTTCTTTTGTTCTGAGCAAGTTCACTGTTCTGGCCTTATAGGAAACACAGTAGAGTAGAAGAGTGCTCTTTTCTCAAAAGCAGAGTGTCTTTCTTGTGAGCAGAGCTAGCGTTTGTTTCCCAGTCCTAAATGGAGTTGAATCACATGCAGTTTCAGGTCCTACGAACAAGAGTTGTTTTCTGGTAAGGAAAGTCACATTGCGCTCCCATTGCCATACACTGTGCAAATAGCACTCGCGTCTGTTCCCAGCAAGTACAGTGTATTGGACTGAAGAGGATCTACTGTTCTTGTCAGGTTCTTAAGCAGACTTGAACTAAATATGGCCGTGTGTGTAGGAAGCAGACTTTTTTGTTCTGAGCAAGCTCACTGTTCGGACCCCGTAGGAAACACAATAGAGTAGAAGAGTGCCCTTTTCTCAAAAGCAGAGTGTGTTCCTTGTAAGGCGAGCTAGCATTTTTTTTCCCAGTCCTAAATGGAGTTGAATCACATCCAGTTTCTGGTCCTATGAGCAAGAGTTGTTTTCTGGTAAGGAAAGACACTATTGCGCTCCCATTCCCATACATACTGCAAATAGCACTCGCGTCTGTTCCCAGCAAGTACAGTGTATTGGACTGAAAAGGAGCTACTGTTCTTGTCATTTTCATAAGAGGAGTTGAACCAGATATATCCCATGTGTGTAGAAAGCACAGTTCTTTTGTTCTGAGAAAGCACACTACGCGGACATCATAGGAAACACAGTAGAGAAGATGAGTGCTCTATTCTCAAAATTTGATTGTTTTTCTTGAAAGTCGAGCTAGTGTTTGTTTCCCAGTCAGAAATGGAGTTGAGTCCCATGCAGTTTCTGGTACTACGAGCAAGAGTTGTTTTCTGGTAAGAAGAGTCACTATTGGGCTCCCATTGCCATACACAGTGCAAATAGCACTCGCGTCTGTTCCCAGCAATTACAGTGTATTGGACTGAAGAGCAGCTACTGTTCTTGTCAGTTTCCTAAGCAGAGTTGAACTAGATATGGCCCGTGTGTGTAGGAAGCACAGTTCTTTTGTTCTGAGCAAGCTCACAGTTCGGACCCCGTAGGAAACACAATAGAGTAGAAGAGTGCCCTTTTCTCAAAAGCAGAGTGTATTTCCTGTAAGGCGAGACAGCGTTTGTTACACAGTACTAAATGGAGTTGAATCCCATGCAGTTTGTGGTCCTACGAGCAAGAGTTGTTTTCTGGTAAGAAGAGTCACTATTGCGCTCCCATTGTAATACACAGGGCAAATAGCACAGGCATCTGTTCCCAGCATGTACAGTGTATTGGACTGAAGAGGAGCTACTGTTCTTGTCAGTTTCCTAAGCAGAGTTGAACTAGATGTGGTCCGTGTGAGTATTAAGCACAGTTCTTTTGTTCTGAGCAAGCTCACTGTTTGGACCCCATAGGAAACACAGTAGAGTAGAAGAGTGCTATTTCTCTAAATCAGAGTGTGTTTCTTATAGGCGAGCTAGCATTTGTTTCCCAGTCCTAAATGGAGTGGAATCACATGCAGTTTCTAGTCCTACGAGCAAGAGTTGTTTTCTGGTAAGGAAAGTCACTATTGCGCTCCCTTTGGCATACACAGTGCAAATAGCACATGCGTCTGTTCCCAGCAAGTACAGTGTATTGGACTGAAGAGGAGCTACTGTTCTTGTCAGTTTCCTAAGCAGAGTTGAACTAGATATGGTCCGTGAGTGTAGGAAGCACAGTTCTTTTGTTCTGAGCAAGCTCACTGTTCTGGCCCCATAGGAAACACAGTAGAGTAGAAGAGTGCTCTTTTCTCAAAAGCAGAGTGTGTTTCTTGTAAGGCGAGCTAGCGTTTGTTTCCCAGTCCTAAATGGAGTTGAATCACATGCAGTTTTTTGTCCTACGAGCAAGAGTTGTTTTCTGGTAAGACGAGTCACTATTGTGCTCCAATTGCCATACACAGTGCAAATAGCACTCGCGTCTATTCCCCAAAAGTACAGTGTCTTGGACTGAAGAGGAGCTACTGTTCTTCCCAGTTTCCTAAGCAGAGTTGAACTAGATATGGCCGGTGTGTGTAGGAAGCACAGTTCTTAGGTTCTGAGCAAGCTCACTGTTCAGACCCCATAGGAAGCACAGTAGAGTAGATGAGAGCTCTTTTCTCAAAAGCAGAGTGTGTTTCATGTAAGGCGAGCTAGCATTTGTATCCCAGTCCTAAATGGAGTTGAATCCCATGCAGTTTCTGGTCCTACGAGCAAGAGTTGTTTTCTGGTAAGAAGAGTCACTATTGTGCTCCCATTGTCATTCACAGGGCAAATAGCACTGGCGTCTGTTCCCAGCATGTACAGTGTATTGGACTGAAGAGGATCTACTGTTCTTGTCAGTTTCCTAAGCAGAATTGAACTAGATATGGCCGTGTGTGTAGGAGGCACAGTTCTCTTGTTCTGATCAAGCTCACTGTTCTGGCCCTATAGGAAACACAGTAGAGTAGAAGAGTGCTCTTTTCTCAAAAGCAGAGTGTGTTTCTTGTAAGGCGAGCTAGCGTTTGTTTCCCAGTCCTAAATGGAGTTGAATCACTTGCAGTTTCTGGTCCTATGAGTAAGAGTTGTTTTCTGGTAAGGAAAGTCACTATTGCGCTCCCATTGCCATACATAGTGCAAATAGCACTCGCGTCTTTTCCCAGCAAGTACAGTGTATTGGACTGAAGAGGAGGTACTGTTCTTGTCATTTTCCTAAGAGGAGTTGAACTAGATATGGCCCGTGTGTGTAGGAAACACAGTTCTTTTTTCTGAGAAAGCAAACTGTGCGGACACCATAGGAAACACAGTAGAGTAGATGAGTGCTCTTTTCTCAAAATTAGATTGAGTTCCTTGAAAGGCGAGCTAGTATTTACTTCCCAGTGAGAAATGGAGTTGAATCCCATGCAGTTTCTGGTCCTACAAGTAAGAGTTGTTTTCTGGTAAGAAGAGTCACTATTGTGCTCCCATTTCCATACACAGTGCAAATAGCACTTGCGTCTGTTCCCAGCAAGTACAGTGTATTGGACTGAAGAGGAGCTACTGTTCTTGTGAGTTTCCTAAGCAGAGTTGAACCAGATATGGCCCGTGTGTGTAGTAAGCACAGTTCTTTTGTTCTGAGCAAGCTCACTGTTCGGACCCCATAGGAAACACAGTAGAGTAGAAGAGTGCTCTTTTCTCAAAAGCAGAGTGTGTTTCTTGTAAGGCGAGCTAGCGTTTGTTTCCCAGTCCTAAATGGAGTTGAATCACATGCAGTTTGTGTTCCTCAGAGCAAGAGTTGTTTTCTGTTAAGGAAAGTCACTATTGCGCTCTCATTGCCATACACAGTGCAAATAGCACTCGCGTCTGTTCCCAGCAAGTACAGTGTATTGGACTGAAGAGGAGCTACTGTTCTTGTCAGTTTCCTAAGCAGAGTTGAACTAGTTATGGCCCGTTTGTAGGAAGCACAGTTCTTTTGTTCTGAGCAAGTTCACTGTTCTGCCCTTATAGGAAACACAGTAGAGTAGAAGAGTGCTCTTTTCTCAAAAGCAGAGTGTCTTTCTTGTGAGCAGAGCTAGCGTTTGTTTCCCAGTCTTAAATGGAGTTGAATCACATGCAGTTTCAGGTCATACGAACAAGAGTTGTTTTCTGGTAAGGAAAGTCACATTGCGCTCCCATTGCCATACACTGTGCAAATAGCACTCGCGTCTGTTCCCAGCAAGTACAGTGTATTGGACTGAAGAGGATCTACTGTTCTTGTCAGGTTCTTAAGCAGACTTGAACTAAATATGGCCGTGTGTGTAGGAAGCAGACTTTTTTGTTCTGAGCAAGCTCACTGTTCGGACCCCGTAGGAAACACAATAGAGTAGAAGAGTGCCCTTTTCTCAAAAGCAGAGTGTGTTCCTTGTAAGGCGAGCTAGCATTTTTTTTCCCAGTCCTAAATGGAGTTGAATCACATCCAGTTTCTGGTCCTATGAGCAAGAGTTGTTTTCTGGTAAGGAAAGACACTATTGCGATCCCATTCCCATACATACTGCAAATAGCACTCGCGTCTGTTCCCAGCAAGTACAGTGTATTGGACTGAAAAGGAGCTACTGTTCTTGTCATTTTCATAAGAGGAGTTGAACCAGATATATCCCATGTGTGTAGAAAGCACAGTTCTTTTGTTCTGAGAAAGCACACTACGCGGACATCATAGGAAACACAGTAGAGAAGATGAGTGCTCTATTCTCAAAATTTGATTGTTTTTCTTGAAAGTCGAGCTAGTGTTTGTTTCCCAGTCAGAAATGGAGTTGAGTGCCATGCAGTTTCTGGTACTACGAGCAAGAGTTGTTTTCTGGTAAGAAGAGTCACTATTGGGCTCCCATTGCCATACACAGTGCAAATAGCACTCGCGTCTGTTCCCAGCAATTACAGTGTATTGGACTGAAGAGCAGCTACTGTTCTTGTCAGTTTCCTAAGCAGAGTTGAACTAGATATGGCCCGTGTGTGTAGGAAGCACAGTTCTTTTGTTCTGAGCAAGCTCACAGTTCGGACCCCGTAGGAAACACAATAGAGTAGAAGAGTGCCCTTTTCTCAAAAGCAGAGTGTGTTTCCTGTAAGGCGAGACAGCGTTTGTTACACAGTACTAAATGGAGTTGAATCCCATGCAGTTTGTGGTCCTACGAGCAAGAGTTGTTTTCTGGTAAGAAGAGTCACTATTGCGCTCCCATTGTAATACACAGGGCAAATAGCACAGGCATCTGTTCCCAGCATGTACAGTGTATTGGACTGAAGAGGAGCTACTGTTCTTGTCAGTTTCCTAAGCAGAGTTGAAAGAGATATCGCCCGTGTGTGTAGGAAGCACAGTTCTTTTGTTCTGAGCAAGCTCACAGTTCGGACCCCGTAGGAAACACAATAGAGTAGAAGAGTGCCCTTTTCTCAAAAGCAGAGTGTGTTTATTGTAAGGCGAGCTAGCGTTTGTTTCCCAGTCCTAAATGGAGTTGAATCACATGCAGTTTCTGGTCCTATGAGCAAGAGTTGTTTTCTGGTAAGGAAAGTCACTATTGCGCTCCCATTCCCATTCATAGTGCAAATAGCACATGCGTCTGTTCCCAGCAAGTACAGTGTATTGGACTGAACAGGAACTACTATTCTTTTCAGTTTCCTAAGCAGAGTTGAACTAGATATGGCTCGTATGTGTAGGAAGCACAGTTCTTTTGTT
This sequence comes from Peromyscus eremicus, assembly GCF_949786415.1. Classification (NCBI taxonomy): domain Eukaryota; kingdom Metazoa; phylum Chordata; class Mammalia; order Rodentia; family Cricetidae; genus Peromyscus; species Peromyscus eremicus. The sequence continues at coordinate 122,449 of NW_026734360.1, forward strand.
CTGAGAAAGCACACTGTGCGGACACCATCGGAATCACAGTAGAGTAGATGAGAGCTCTTTTCTCAAAAGCAGAGTGTGTTTCTTGTAAGGTGAGCTAGCGTTTTTTTCGCAGTCCTAAATGGAGTTGAATCACATGCAGTTTCTGGTCCTACGAGCAAGAGTTGTTTTCTGGTAAGAAGAGTCAATATTGCGCTCCCATTGTCATACACAGGGCAAATAGCACTGGCATCTGTTCCCAGCATGTACGGTGTATTGGACTGAAGAGGATCTACTGTTCTTTTCAGTTTTCTAAGCAAAATTGAACTAGATATGGCCGTGTGTGTAGGAAACACAGTTCTCTTGTTCTGTTCAATCTCACTGTTCTGGCACTATAGGAAACACAGTAGAGTAGAAGAGTGCTCTTTTCTCAAAAGCAGAGTGTGTTTCTTGTAAGGCGAGCTAGCGTTTGTTTCCCTGTCCTAAATGGAGTTGAATCACATCCAATTTCTGGTCCTATGAGCAAGAGTTGTTTTCTGGTAAGGAAAGTCACTATTGCGCTCCCATTGCCATACATAGTGCAAATAGCACTCTTGTCTGTTCCCAGCAAGTACAGTGTATTGGACTGAAGAGGAGCTACTCTTCTTGTCATTTTCCTAAAAGGAGTTGAACTAGATATGGCTCGTGTGTGTAGGAAGCACAGTTCTTTTGTTCTGAGAAAGCACACTGTGCGGACACCATAGGAAACACAGTAGAGTAGATGAGTGCTCTTTTCTCAAAATTAAATTGTGTTTCTTGAAAGGCGAGCTAGTATTTGCTTCCCAGTCAAAAATGGAGTTGAATCCCATGCCGTTTCTGGTCCTACGAGCAAGAGTTTTTTTCTGGTAAGAAGAGTCATTATTGCGCTCCCATTGTCATACACAGTGCAAATAGTATTGGCGTCTGTTCCCAGCAAGTACGGTGTATTGGACTGAAGAGCAGCTACTGTTCTTGTCAGTTTCCTAAGCAGAGTATAACTAGATATGACCCGTGTGTGTAGGAAGCACAGTTCATTTGTTCTTAGCAAGATCACTGTTCGGACCCCATAGGAAACACTGTAGAGTAGAAAAGTGCTCTTTTCTCAAAAGCAGAGTGCGTTTCTTGAAAGGCGAGCTAGTGTTTGTTTCCCAGTCAGAAATGGAATTGAATCCCGTGCAGTTTCTGGTCCTACGAGCAAGAGTTTTTTTCTGGTAAGAAGAGTCACTATTGCGCTCCCATTGCCATACACAGTCAAATAGCACTGGCGTCTGTTCCCTGCATGTACAGAGTATTGGACTGAATAGGAGCTCCTGTTCTTGTCAGATTCCTAAGCAGAGTTGAACTAGATATGTCCCCTGTGTGTAGGAAGCACATTTCTTTTGTTCTGAGCAAGTTCACTGTTCTGGCCCTATAGGAAACACAGTAGAGTAGAAGAGTGCTCTTTTCTCAAAAGCAGAGTGTGTTTCTTGTAAGGCGAGCTAGCGTTTCTTTCCCAGTCCTAAATCGAGTTGAATCACATGCAGTTTCTTGTCCTACGAACAAGAGTTGTTTTCTGGTAAGAAGAGTCACTATTGCGCTCCCATTGTCATACACAGGGCAAATAGCACTGGCGTCTGTTCCCAGCATGTACAGTGTATTGGACTGAAGAGGTTCTACTGTTCTTGTCAGTTTCCTAAGTAGAATTGAACTAGATATGGCCCGTGTGTGTAGGAAGCACAGTTTTTGTGTTCTGAGCAAGCTCACTGTTCGGAACACATAGGAAAACACAGTAGAGTAGAAGAGTACTCTTTTCTCAAAAGCAGAGTGTGTTTCTTGGAAGTCGAGCTAGTGTTTGTTTCCTAGTCCTAAATGGAGTTGAGTCACATGCAGTTTTTTGTCCTACGAGCAACAGTTGTTTTCTGATAAGACAAGTCACTATTGTGCTCCAATTGCCATACACAGTGCAAATAGCACTCGCGTATGTTCCCTGCTAGTACAGTGTATTGGACTGAAGAGGAGCTACTGTTCTTGTCAGTTTCCTAAGCAGAATTGAACTAGATATGGCCCGTGTGTGTAGGAAGCACAGTTATTTTGTTCTGAGCAAGCTCACTGTTTGGACATCATAGGAAACACAGTAGAGTAGAAGAGTGCTCTTTTCTCTAAAGCAGAGTATGTTTCTTGTAAGGCGAGTTAGCGTTTGTTTCCCAGTCCAAAATGGAGTTGAATCACATGCAGTTTCTGGTCCTACGAGCAAGAGATGTTTTATGGTAAGAAGAGTCACTATTGCGCTGCCATTGCCATACACAGGACAAATAGCACTGGCGTCTGTTCCCAGCAAGTACAGTGTATTGGATTGAAGAGGATCTACTGTTCTTTCAGGTTCCTAAGCAGAATTGAACTAGATATGGCCGTGAGTGTAGGAAGCACAGTTCTTTTGTTCTGAGCAAGCTCACTGTTTGGACAACATAGGAAACACAGTAGAGTAGAAGAGTGCTCTTTTCTCAAAAGCAGAGTGTGTTTTTGTAAGCGAGCTAGCATTTGTTTCCTAGTCCTAAATGGAGTTGAATCACATGCAGTTTCTGGTCCTACAAACAAGAGTTGTTTTCTGGTAAGGAAAGTCACTATTGCGCTCCCATTGCCCTACACAAGGCAAATAGCACTCACGTCTTTTCCCAGCAAGTACAGTGTATTGGACTGAATAGGAGCTACTGTTCTTGTCAGTTTCCTAAGCAGAGTTGAACTATATATGGTCCGTGTGTGTAGCAAGCACAGTTCTTTTGTTCTGAGCAAGCTCATTGTTCTGGCCCAATAGGAAACACAGTAGAGTAGAAGAGTGCTCTTTTCTCAACAGCAGAGTGTGTTTCTTGTAAAGCGAGCTAGAGTTTGTTTCCCAGTCCTAATTGGAGTTGAATCACATGCAGTCTCTGGTCCTACGAGCAAGAGTTGTTTTCTGGTAAGAAGAGTCACTATTGCGCTGCCTATGCCATACACAGGACAAATAGCACTGGCGTCTGTTCCCAGCAAGTACAGTGTATTGGACTGAAGAGGATCTACTGTTCTTGTCAGGTTCCTAAGCAGACTTGAACTAGATATGGCCATGTGTGTAGGAAGCACAGTTTTTTTGTTCTGTGCAAGGTCACTTTTCGGAACACATAGGAAACACAGTAGAGTAGAAGAGTGCTCTTTTCTCAAAAGCAGAGTGTGTTTCTTGGAAGTCGAGCTAGCGTTTGTTTCCCAGTCCTAAATGGAGTTGAGTCACATGCAGTTTTTTTTCCTACGAGCAAGAGTTTTTTTCTGGTAAGACAAGTCACTATAAGGCTCCAATTGCCATACACAGTGCAAATAGCACCGTGTCTGTTCCCAGCAAGTACAGTGTATTGGACGGAAGAGGAGCTACTGTTCTTGCCAGTTTCCTAAGCAGAGTTGAACTTGTTATGGCCCTGTGTAGGAAGCGCAGTTCTTTTGTTCTGAGCAAGGTCACTGTTCTGGCCCTATAGTAAATACAGTAGAGTAGAAGAGTGCTCTTTTCTCTAAAGCAGAGTGTGTTTCTTGTAAGGCGAGCTAGCGTTTGTTTCCCAGTCCTAAATGGAGTTGAATCACATGCAGTTTCTAGTACTATGAGCAAGAGTTGTTTTATGGTAAGAAGAGTCATTATTGCTCTGCCATTGCCATACACAGGACAAATAGCACTGGCGTCTGTTCCCAGCAAGTACAGTGTAATGGACTGAAGAGGATCTACTGTTCTTGTCAGGTTCCTAAGCAGACTTGAACTAGATATGGCCGTGTGTGTAGGAAGCACAGTTTTTTTGTTCTGAGCAAGCTCACTGTTCGGAACACATAGGAAACACAGTAGAGTAGAAGAGTGCTCTTTTCTCAAAAGCAGAGTGTGTTTCTTGGAAGTCGAGCTAGCGTTTGTTTCCCAGTCCTAAATGGAGTTGAGTCACATGCATTTTTTGTCCTATGAACAAGAGTTGTTTTCTGGTAAGAAAAGTCACTATTGTGCTCCAATTACCATACACAGTGCAAATAGCACTCACGTCTCTTCCCCGCAAGTACAGTGTATTGGACTGAAGAGGAGCTAGAGTTCTTGTCAGTTTCCTAAGCTGAGTTGAACTAGATATGTCCCGTGTGTAGGAAGCACAGTTGTTTTGTTCTGAGCAAGCTCACTGTTCGGACCCCATAGGAAACAGAGTAGAGTAGAAGAGTGCACTTTTCTCAAAAGCAGAGTGTGTTTCATGTAAGGCGAGCTAGCATTTGTTTCCCAGTCCTAATGGAGTTGAATCACATGCAGTTTCTGGTCCTACGAGCAAGAGTTGTTTTCTGGTAAGGAAAGTCACTATTGCGCTCCCATTGCCATACACAGTACAAATAGCACTGTTGTCTGTTCCCAGCAGTATAGTGTATCGGACTGAAGAGGAGCTACTGTTCTTGTCAGTTTCCTAAGCAGAGTTGAACTAGATATGGCCCGTGTGTGTAGAAAGCATAGTTCTTTTGTTCTGAGCAAGCTCACTGTTCAGACCCCATAGGAAACACAGTAGAGGAGAAGAGTGCTCTTTTCTCAAAAGCAGAGTGTGTTTCTTGTAAGGCGAGCTAGCGTTTGTTTCCCAGTCCTAAATGGATTTGAGTCACATGCAGTTTCTGGTCCTAAGAACAAGAGTTGTTTTCTGGAAAGGAAAGTCACTATTGCGCACCCATTGCCTTACACAAGGCAAATAGCACTCGCGTCTTTTCACAGCAAGTACAGTGTATTGGACTGAATAGGAGTTACTGTTCTTGTCAGTTTCCTAAGTAGAGTTGAACTAGATATGGCCCGTGTGTGTAGGAAGCACAGTTCTTTTGTTCTGAGCAAGCTCACTGTTCTGGCCCTATAGGAAACACAGCAGAGTAGAAGAGTGCTCTTTTCTCTAAAGCAGAGTGTGTTTCTGTAAGGTGAGCTAGCTTTTGTTTCCCAGTCCTAATGGAGTTGAATCACATGCAGTTTCTGGTCCTACGAGCAAGAGTTGTTTTCTGGTAAGGAAAGTCACTATTGCGCTCCCATTGACATACATAGTGCAAATAGATCTCCCGTCTGTTCCCAGCAAGTACAGTGTATCGGACTGAAGAGGAGCTACTGTTCTTGTCAGTTTCCTTAGCAGAGTTGAACTAGATATGGCCGTGTGTGTAGGAAGCACAGTTCTTTTGTTCTGAGCAAGCTCAGTGTTCGGACCCCATAGGAAACACAGTTGAGTAGAAGAGTGCTCTTTTCTCAAAAGCAGAGTGTGTTTCTAGTAAGGCGAGCTAGCGTTTGTTTTCTAGTCCTAAATGGAGTTGAGTCACATGCAGGTTTTTGTCCTACGAGCAAGAGTTTTTTTCTGGTAGGGCGAGTCACTATTGTGCTCCAATTGCCATACACAGTTCAAATAGCACTCGCGTCTGTTCCCTGCAAGTACAGTGTATCGGACTGAAGAGGAGCTACTGTTCTTGTCAGTTTCCTAAGCAGAGTTGAACTAGATATGGCCCGTGTGTAGGAAGCACAGTTCTTTGTTCTGAGCAAGCTCAGTGTTATGGCCCTATAGGAAACACAGTAGAGTAGAAGAGTGCTCTTTTCTCTAAAGCAGAGTGTGTTTCTGTAAGGTGAGATAGCTTTTGTTTCCCAGTCCTAAATGGAGTTGAATCACATGCAGTTTCTGGTCCTACGATCAAGAGTTGTTTTATGGTAAAAAGAGTCACTATTATGCCGCCATTGCCATACACAGGACAAATAGCACTGGCTCTGTTCCCAGCACGTACAGTGTATTGGACTGAAGAGGATCTACTGTTATTGTCAGGTTCCTAAGCAGAATTGAACTAGATATGGCCATGTGTGTAGGAAGCACAGTTCTTTTGTTCTGAGCAAGCTCACTGTTCGGACACCATAGGAAACACAGTAGAGTACACGAGTGCTCTTTTCTCAAAAGCAGAGTGTGTTTTTGTAAGGCGAGCTAGCGTTTGTTTCCTAGTCCTAAATGGAGTTGAATCACATGCAGTTTTTGGTCCTACGAGCAAGAGTTGTTTTCTGGTAAGGAAAGTCACTATTGCGACCCATTACCCTATACAACGCAAATAGCACTCGAGTCTTTTCCCAGCAAGTACAGTGTATTGGAGTGAATAGGAGCTACTGTTCTTGTCAGTTTCCTAAGCAGAGTTGAACTAGATATGGTCCGTATGTGTAGGAAGCACAGTTCTTTTGTTCTGAGCAAGCTCACTGTTTGGATCTCATAGGAAACACAGGAGAGTAAAAGAGTGCTCTTTTCTCTAAAGCAGAGTGTGTTTTTGTAAGGTGAGCTAGCATTTGTTTCACAGTCCTAAATGGAGTGGAATCACATGAAGTTTCTGGTCCTACGAGCAAGAGTTGTTTTCTGGTAAGGAAATTCACTATTGCGCTCCCATTGCCATACACAGTGCAAATAGCCCTCCCGTCTGTTCCCAGCAAGTACAGTGTATTGGACTGAAGAGGAGCTACTGTTCTTCTCAGTTTCCTAAGCAGAGTTGAACTAGATATGGTCCGTGTGTAGGAAGCACAGTTCTTTTTTTCTGAGCAAGCTCACCTTTCTGGCTCTATAGGAAACACAGTAGAGAAGAGTGCTCTTTTCTCAAAATCAGAGTGTGTTTCTTGTAAAGCGAGCTAGAGTTTGTTTCCCAGTCCTAAATGGAGTTGAATCACATGCAGTTTCTGGTCCTACGAGCAAGAGTTGTTTTCTGGTAAGAAGAGTCACTATTGCGCTGTCATTGACATACACAGGACAAATAGCACTGGCGTCTGTTTCCAGCAAGTACAGTGTATTGGACTGAAGAGGATCTACGGTTCTTGTCAGGTTCCTAAGCAGACTTGAACTAGATATGGCCGTGTGAGTAGGAAGCACTGTTTTTTTGCTCTGAGCAAGCTCACTGTTCGGAACACAGGAAACACAGTAGAGTAGAAGAGTGCTCTTTTCTCAAAAGCAGAGTGTGTTTCTTGGAAGTTGAGATAGCGTTTGTTTCCCAGTCCTAAATGGAGTTGAGTCACATGCAGTTTTTTGTCCAACGAGCAAGAGTTGTTTTCTGGTAAGACAAGTCACTATTGTGCTGCAATTGCCATACACAGTGCAAATATCACTCGCTTCTGTTCCCCACAAGTACAGTGTATCGGACTGAAGAGGAGCTACTGTTCTTGTCAGTTTCCTAAGCAGAGTTGAACTAGATATGGCCCGTGTGTGTAGGAGGCACAGTTCTTATGTTCTGAGCAAGCTCACTGTTCTGGCCCTATAGGAAATACAGTAGAGTAGAAGAGTGCTCTTTTCTCAAAAGCAGAGTGTGTTTCTTGTAAAGCGAGCTAGAGTTTGTTTCCCAGTCCTAAATGGAGTTGAATCACATGCAGTTTCTGGTCCTACGAACAAGAGTTGTTTTCTGGTAAGGAAAGTCACTATTGTGCTCCCATTGCCCTACACAAGGCAAATAGCACTCGCGTCTTTTCCCAGCAAGTACAGTGTATTGGACTGAATAGGAGCTACTGTTCTTGTCAGTTTCCTAAGCAGAGTTGAACTAGATGTGGTCCGTGTGAGTATTAAGCACAGTTCTTTTGTTTTGAGCAAGCTCACTGTTTGGAACCCATAGGAAACACAGTAGAGTAGAAGAGTGCTATTTCTCTAAATCAGAGTGTGTTTCTTATAGGCGAGCTAGCATTTGTTTCCCAGTCCGAAATGGAGTGGAATCACATGCAGTTTCTAGTCCTACGAGCAAGAGTTGTTTTCTGGTAAGGAAAGTCACTATTGCGCTCCCTTTGGCATACACAGTGCAAATAGCACATGCGTCTGTTCCCAGCAAGTACAGTGTATTGGACTGAAGAGGAGCTACTGTTCTTGTCAGTTTCCTAAGCAGAGTTGAACTAGATATGGTCCGTGAGTGTAGGAAGCACAGTTCTTTTGTTCTGAGCAAGCTCACTGTTCTGGCCCCTTAGGAAACACAGTAGAGTAGAAGAGTGCTCTTTTCTCAAAAGCAGAGTGTGTTTCTTGTAAGGCGAGCTAGCGTTTGTTTCCCAGTCCTAAATGGAGTTGAATCACATGCAGTTTTTTGTCCTACGAGCAAGAGTTGTTTTCTGGTAAGACGAGTCACTATTGTGCTCCAATTGCCATACACAGTGCAAATAGCACTCGCGTCTATTCCCCAAAAGTACAGTGTCTTGGACTGAAGAGGAGCTACTGTTCTTCCCAGTTTCCTAAGCAGAGTTGAACTAGATATGGCCGGTGTGTGTAGGAAGCACAGTTCTTATGTTCTGAGCAAGCTCACTGCTCAGACCCCATAGGAAGCACAGTAGAGTAGATGAGTGCTCTTTTCTCAAAAGCAGAGTGTGTTTCATGTAAGGCGAGCTAGCATTTGTATCCCAGTCCTAAATGGAGTTGAATCAAATGCAGTTTCTGGTTCTATGAGCAATAGTTGTTTTCTGGTAAGGAAAGTCACTATTGCGCTCCCATTGCCATACACAGTAAAAATAGCACTCGCGTCAGTTCCCAGCAAGTACAGTGTTTCGGACTGAAGAGGAGCTACTGTTCATGTCAGTTTCCTAAGCAGAGTTGAACTAGATATGGCCCGTGTGTAGGAAGCACAGTTCTTTTGTTCTGAGCAAGCTCACTGTTCTGGCCCTATAGGAAACACAGTAGAGTAGAACAGTGCTCTTTCCACAAAATCAGAGTGTGTTTCTTGTAAGGTGAGCTAGCTTTTGTTTCCCAGTCCTAAATGGAGTTGAATCACATGCAGTGTCTGGTCCTACGAGCAAGAGTTGTTTTATAGTAAGAAGAGTCACTATTGCGCTGCCATTGCCATACACAGGACAAATAGCACTGGCATCTGTTCCCAGCAAATACAGTGTATTGGACTGAAGCGGATCTACTGTTCTTGTCAGGTTCCTAAGCAGAATTGAACTAGATATGGTCGTGTATGTAGGAAGCACAGTTCTTTTGTTCTGAGCAGGCTCACTGTTCGGACCCCATAGGAAACACTGTAGAGTAGAAGATTGCTCTTTTCTCAAAAGCAGAGTGTGTTTCTTGTAAGGCGAGCTAGCGTTTGTTTCCCAGTCCTAAATGGAGTTGAGTCACATGCAGTTTCTGGTCCTACGAGCAAGAGTTGTTTTCTGGTAAGGAAAGTAACTATTGCGCTCCCATTGCCATACACAGTGCAAATAGCCCTCCTGTCTGTTCCCAGCAAGTACAGTGTATTGGACTGAAGAGGAGCTACTGTTCTTCTCAGTTTCCTAAGCAGAGTTGAACTAGATATGGCCCGTGTGTGTAGGAAGCACAGTTCTTTTGTTCTGAGCAAGCTCACTGTTCGGACCCCATAGGAAGCACAGTAGAGTAGAAGAGTGCTCTTTTCTCAAAAGCAGAGTGTGTTTCATGTAAGGCGAGCTAGCATTTGTTTCTCAGTCCTAAATGGAGTTGAATCACATGCAGTTTCTGGTCCTACGAGCAAGAGTTGTTTTCTGGTAAATAAAGTCACTATTGCGCTCCCATTGCCATACACAGTGCAAATAGCACTCGCGTCTGTTCCCAGCAAGTACAGTGTATCAGACTGAAGTGGAGCTACTGTTCTTGTCAGTTTCCTAAGCAGAGTTGAACTATATATGGCCCGTGTGAAGGAAGCACAGTTCTTTTGTTCTGAGCAAGCTCACTGTTCTGGGCCTATAGGAAACACAGTAGAGTAGAAGAGTGCTCTTTTCTCTAAAGCAGAGTGTGTTTCTTGTAAGGCGAGCTAGCGTTTGTTTCCCAGTCCTAAATGGAGTTGAGTCACATGCAGTTTTTTTTCCTACGAGCAAGAGTTGTTTTCTGGTAAGACGAGTCACTATTGTGCTCCAATTGCCATACACAGTGCAAATAGCACTCGCGTCTGTTCCCCACAAGTACAGTGTATTGGACTGAAGAGGAACTACTGTTCTTCTCAGTTTCCTAAGCAGAGTTGAACTAGATACGGCCCGTGTGTGTAGGAAACACAGTTCTTTTTTCTGAGAAAGCTCACTGTTCGGACCCCATAGGAAGCACAGTAGAGTAGAAGAGTGCTCTTTTCTCAAAAGCAGAGTGTGTTTCATGGAAGGCGAGCTAGCATTTGTATCCCAGTCGGGAATGGAGTTGAATCACATGCAGTTTCTGGTCCTATGAGCAAGAGTTGTTTTCTGGTAAGGAAAGTCACTATTGCGTTCCCATTTCCATACACAGTGCAAATAGCACTCGCGTCTGTTCCTAGCAAGTACAGTGTTTCGGACTGAAGAGGAGCTACTGTTCTTCTCAGTTTCCTAAGCAGAGTTGAACTAGATATGGCCCGTGTGTGTAGGAGGCACAGTTCTTATGTTCTGAGCAAGCTCACTGTTCTGGCCCTATAGGAAATACGGTAGAGTAGAAGAGTGCTCTTTTCTCAAAAGCAGAGTGTGTTTCTTGTAAAGCGAGCTAGAGTTTGTTTCCCAGTCCTAAATGGAGTTGAATCACATGCAGTTTCTGGTCCTACGAACAAGAGTTGTTTTCTGGTAAGGAAAGTCACTATTGCGCTCCCATTGCCCTACACAAGGCAAATAGCACTCGCATCTTTTCCCAGCAAGTACAGTGTATTGGACTGCAAAGGAGCTACTGTTCTTCTCAGTTTTCTAAGCAGAGTTGTACTAGATATGGGCCGTGTGTGTAGGAAGTACAGTTCTTTTTTTCTGAACAAGCTCACTGTTCTGGCCCTATAGGAAACACAGTAGAGTAGAAGAGTGCTCTTTTCTCACAAGCAGAGTGTGTTTTTGTAAGACGAGCTAGCATTTGTCTCCTAGTCCTAAATGGAGTTGAATCACATGCAGATTCTGGTCCTAGGAAAAAGAGTTGTTTTCTGGTAAGGAAAGTCACTATTGCGCTCCCATTGCCCTTCACAAGGCAAATAGCACTCGCGCTTTTCCCAGCAAGTACAGTGTATTGGACTGAAGAGGATCTACTGTTCTTGTCAGGTTCCTAAGCAGACTTGAACTAGATATGGCCGTGTGTGTAGGAAGCACAGTTTTTTTGTTCTGAGCAAGCTCACTCTTCGGAACACATAGGAAACACAGTAGAGTAGAAGAGTGCTCTTTTCTCAAAAGCAGAGTTTGTTTCTTATAAGGCGAGCTAGCATTTGTTTCCCAGTCCTAAATGGAGTTGAGTCACATGCAGTTTTTTGTCCTATGAGCAAAAGTTGTTTTCTGGTAAGACAAGTCATTATTGTTCTCCAATTGCCATACACAATGCAAATAGCACTCGCGTCTGTTCCCCGCAAGTACAGTGTATTGGACGGAAGAGGAGCTACTGTTCTTGTCAGTTTCCTAAGCACAGTTGAACTAGATATGGCCCGTGTGTGTAGGAAGCAGAGTTCTTTTGTTCTGAGCAAGCTCACTGTTTGGACTCCATAGGAAACACATTAGAGTAGAAGAGTGCTCTTTTTTCAAAAGCAGAGTGTGTTTCATGTAAGGCGAGCTAGAGTTTGTTTCCCAGTCCTAAATGGAGTTGAATCACATGCAGTTTCTGGTCTTACGAGCAAGAGTTGTTTTCTGGTAAGGAAAGTCACTATTGTGCTCCCATTGCCATACACAGTGCAAATAGCACTCGCGTCTGTTCCCAGCAAGTACAGTGTATCGGACTGAAGAGGAGCTACTGTTCTTGTCAGTTTCCAAAGCAGAGTTGAACTAGATATGACCCGTGTGTAGGAAGCACAGTTTTTTTGTTCTTAGCAAGCTCACTTTTCGGAACACATAGGAAACACAGTAGAGTAGAAGAGTGCTCTTTTCTCAAAAGCAGAGTGTGTTTTTGTAAGGCGAGCTAGCGTTTGTTTCCTAGTCCTAAATGGAGTTGAATCACATGCAGTTTATGGTCCTATGAACTAGAGTTGTTTTCTGGTAAGGAAAGTCACTATTGCGCTCCCATCGCCCTTCACAAGGCAAATAGCACTCACGTCTTTTCCCAGCAAGTACAGTGTATTGGACTGAATAGGAGCTACTGTTCTTGTCAGTTTACTAAGCAGAGTTGAACTAGATATGGTCCGTGCGTGTAGGAAGCACAGTTCTTTTGTTCTGAGCAAGCTCACTGTTTGGACCCCATAGGAAACACAGTAGAGTAGAAGAGTGCTCTTTTCTCAAAAGCAGAGTGTGTTTCTTGGAAGTCGAGCTAGCGTTTGTTTCCCAGTCCTAAATGGAGTTGAGTCACATGCAGTTTTTTGTCCTATGAGCAAGAGTTGTTTTCTGTTAAGACAAGTCACTATTGTGCTCCAATTGTCATACACAGTGGAAATAGCACTCGTGTCTGTTCCCTGCAAGTACAGTGTATTGGACGGAAGAGGAGCTACTGTTCTTGTCAGTTTCCTAAGGAGAGTTGAACTAGATATGGCCCGTGAGTGTAGGAAGCACAGTTCTTTTGTTCTGAGCAAGCTCACCTTTTGGAACCCATAGGAAACAGAGTAGAGTAGAAGAGTGCTCTTTTCTCAAAAGCAGAGTGTGTTTCATGTAAGGCGAGCTCGCATTTGTTTCCCAGTCCTAAATGGAGTTGAATCACATGCAGTTTCTGGTCCTACGAGCAAGAGTTGTTTTCTGGTAAGAAGACTCACTATTGAGCTGCCATTGCCATACACAGGACAAATAGCACTGGCGTCTGTTCCCAGCAAGTACAGTGTATTGGACTGAGGAGGATCTACTGTTCTTGTCAGGTTCCTAAGCAGACTTGAACTAGATATGGCCGTGTGAGTAGGAAGCACAGTTTTTTTGTTCTGAGCAAGCTCACTGCTCAGAACACATAGGAAACACAGTAGAGTAGAAGTGTGCTCTTTTATCAAAGCAGAGTGTGTTTCTTGGAACTCGAGCTAGCGTTTGTTTCCCAGTCCTAAATGGAGTTGAATCACATGCAGTTTCTGGTCTTACAAGCAAGAGTTGTTTTCTGGTAAGTAAAGTCACTATTGCGCTCTCATTGCCGTACACAGTGCAAATAGCACTCGCTTCTGTTCCCAGCAAGTACAGTGTATCGGACTGAAGAGGAGCTACTGTTCTTGTCAGGTTCCTAAGCAGACTTGAACTAGATATGGCCCATGTGTAGGAAGCACAGTTCTTTTGTTCTGAGCAAGCTCACTCTTCTGGCCCTATAGGAAAAACAGTAGAGTAGAAGAGTGCTCTTTTCTCTAAAGCAGAGTGTGTTTCTTGTAAGGTGAGCTAGCATTTGTTTCCCAGTCCTAAATGGAGTTGAATCACATGCAGTTTCTGGTCCTACAAGCAAGAGTTGTTTTCTCATAAGAAGAGTCACTATAGCACTGCCATTGCCATACACAGGACAAATAGCACTGGCATCTGTTCCCAGCAAGTACAGTGTATTGGACTGAAGAGGATCTACTGTTCTTTTCAGGTTCCTAAGCAGAATTGAACTAGATATGGCCGTGTGTAGGAAGCACAGTTCTTTTGTTCTGAGCAAGCTCACTGTTCGTACCCCATAGGAAACACAGTAGAGTAGAAGAGTGCTCTTTTCTCAAAAGCAGAGTGTGTTTCTTGTAAGGCTAACTAGCATTTGTTTCCCAGTCCTAAATGGAGTTGAATCACATGCAGTTTCTGATCTTACGAGCAAGAGTTGTTTTCTGGTAAGACGAGTCACTATTGTGCTCAATTGCCATACACAGTGCAAATAGCACTGGCGTCTCTTCCCCGCAAGTACAGTGTATTGGACTGAAGAGGATCTACTGTTCTTGTCAGTTTCCTAAGCAGAGTTGAACTAGATATGGCCCGTGTATGCAGGAAGTACTGTTCTTTTTTTCTGAGAAAGCTCACTGTTCTGGCCCTATAGGATACAAAGTAGAGTAGAAGAGTGCTCTTTTCTCAAAAGCAGAGTGTGTTTCTTGTAAAGCGAGCTAGAGTTTGTTCCCCAGTCCTAAATGGTGTTGAATCACATGCAGTTTCCTATCCTATGAGCAAGAGTTGTTTTCTGGTATGAAGAGTCATTATTGCGCTGCAATTGCCATACACAGGACAAATAGCACTGGCGACTGTTCCCAGCAAGTACAGTGTATTGGACTGAAGAGGATCTAGTGTTCTTGTCAGTTTCCTAAGCAGAGTTGAACTAGATACGGCCCGTGTGTGTAGGAAGCACAGTTCTTTTGTTCTGAGCAAGCTCACTGTTCGGACAACATTGGAAACACAGTAGAGTATAAGAGTGCTCTTTTCTCAAAAGCAGAGTGTGTTTCATGTAAGGCGAGCTAGCATTTGTTTCCCAGTCCTAAATGGAGTTGATCACATGCAGTTTCTGGTACTATGATGAAGATTTTTTTTCTGGTAAGGAAAGTCACTATTGCGCTCCCATTGCCAAACACAGTGCAAATAGCACTCGCGTCTGTTCCCAGCAAGTACAGTGTATCGGACTGAAGAGGAGCTGCTGTTCTTTCAGTTTCCTAAGCAGAGTTGAACTAGTTATGGCCCGTGTGTAGGAAGCACAGTTCTTTTGTTCTGAGCAAGCTCACTGTTCTGGCCCTATAGGAAACACAGTAGAGGGGAAGAGTGCTCTTTTCTCTAAAGCAGAGTGTCTTTCTTGTAAGGCGAGCTAGCGTTTTTTTCCCAGTCCTAAATGGAGTTGAATCACATGCAGTTTCTAGTCCTACGAGCAAGAGTTGTATTCTGGTAAGAAGAGTCACTATTGCGCTGCCATTGCCATACATAGGACAAATAGCACTGGCGTCTGTTCCCAGCAAGTACAGTGTATTGGACTGAAGAGGATCTACTGTTCTTGTCAGGTTCCTAAGCAGAATTGAACTAGATATGGCCGTGTGTGTAGGAAGCACAGTTCTTTTGTTCTGAGCAAGCTCACTTTTCGGAACACATAGGAAACACAGTACAGTAGAAGAGTGCTCTTTCCTCAAAAGCAGAGTGTGTTTTTGTAAGGCGAGCTAGCATTTGTTTCCTAGTCCTAAATGGAGTTGAATCTCATGCAGTTTCTGGTCCTATGAACAAGAGTTGTTTTCTGGTAAGGAAAGTCACTATTGCGCTCCCATTGCCCTTGACAAGGCAAATAGCACTCGCGTCTTTTCCCAGCAAGTACAGTGTATTGGACTGAATAGGAGCTACTGTTCTTGTCGGTTTACTAAGCAGAATGGAACTAGATATGGTCCGTGCGTGTAGGAAGCACAGTTCTTTTGTTCTGAGCAAGCTCATTGTTAGGACCCCATAGGAAACACAGTAGAGTACAAGAGTGCTCTTTTCTTAAAAGCAGAGTGTGTTTCATGTAAGGCGAGCTAGCATTTGTTTCCCAGTCCTAAATGGAGTTGATCATATGCAGTTTCTGGTCCTACGATCAAGAGTTGTTTTCTGGTAAGGAAAGTCACTATTGCGCTCCCATTGCCATACACAGTGCAAATAGCACTCTCGTCTGTTCCCAGCAAGTACAGTGTATCGGACTGAAGAGGAGCTACTGTTCTTGTCAGTTTCCCAAGCAGAGTTGAACTATTTATGGCCCGTGTGTAGGAAGCACAGTTCTTTTGTTCTGAGCAAGCTCACTCTTCTGGCCCTATAGGAAACACAGTAGAGTGGAAGAGTGCTCTTTTCTCTAAAGCAGAGTGTTTTTCTTGTAAGGCGAGCTAGCGTTTGTTTCCTAGTCCTAAATGGAGTTGAATCACATGCAGTTTCTAGTCCTACTAGCAAGAGTTGTTTTCTGGTAAGAAGAGTCACTATTGCGCTGCCATTGCCATACATAGGACAAATAGCACTGACGTCTGTTCTCAGCAAGTACAGTGTATCGGACTGAAGAGGATCTACTGTTCTTGTCAGGTTCCTAAGCAGAATTGAACTAGATATGGCCGTGTGTGTAGGAAGCACAGTTCTTTTGTTCTGAGGAAGCTCACTGTTCGGACACCATAGGAAACACAGTAGAGTAGAAGAGTGCTCTTTTCTCTAAAGCAGAGTGTGTTTCTTGTAAGGCGAGCTAGCGTTTGTTTCCCAGTCCTAAATGGAGTTGAATCACATGCAGTTTCTGGTCCTAAGAGCAAGAGCTGTTTTCTGGTAAGGAAAGTCACTATTGTGCTCCCCTTGCCATACATAGTGCAAATAGCTCTCACGTCTGTTCCCAGCAAGTACAGTGTATCGGACTGAAGAGGAGCTACTGTTCTTGTCAGTTTCCTAAGCAGAGTTGAACTAGATATGGCCCGTGTGTGTAGGAAGCACAGTTCTTTTGTTCTGAGCAAGCTCACTGTTTTGACCCCATAGGAAACACAGTAGAGTAGAAGAGTGCTCTTTTCTCTAAAGCAGAATGTGTTTATTGTAAGTCGAGCTAGCGTTTGTTTCCCAGTCCTAAATGGAGTGGAATCACATGAGTTTCCGGTCCTACGAGCAGGAGTTGTTTTCTGGTAATGAAAGTCACTATTGTGCTCCCATTGCCATACACAGTGCAAATAGCCCTCCCGTCTGTTCCCAGCAAGTACAGTGCATTGGACTGAAAAGGAGCTACTGTTCTTCTCAGTTTTGTAAGCAGAGTTGAACTAGATATGGCCCGTGTGTGTAGGAAGTACAGTTCTTTTTTTCTGAGCAAGCTCACTGTTCTGGCCCTATAGGAAACACAGAAGAGTAGAAGAGTGCTCTTTTCTCAAAAGCAGAGTGTGTTTCTTGTAAAGCGAGCTAGAGTTTGTTTCCCAGTCCTAAATGGAGTGGAATCACATGCAGTTTCTGGTCCTATGAGCAAGATTTGTTTGTTGGTAAGAAGAGTCACTATTGCGCTGTCATTGCCATACACAGGACAAATAGCACTGGCGTCTGTTCCCAGCAACTACAGTGTATTGAACTGAAGAGGATCTACTGTTCTTGTCAGGTTCCTAAGCAGACTTGAACTAGATATGGCCGTGTGTAGGAAGCACAGTTTTTTTGTTCTGAGCAAGCTCATTTTCGGAACACATAGGAAACACAGTACAGTAGAAGAGTGCTCTTTTCTCAAAAGCAGAGTGTGTTTTTGTAAGGCGAGCTAGCGTTTGTTTCCTAGTCCTAAATGGAGTTGAATCTCATGCAGTTTCTGGTCCTATGAACAAGAGTTGTTTTCTGGTAAGGAAAGTCACTATTGCGCTCCCATTGCCCTTTACAAGGCAAATAGCACTCGCGTCTTTTCCCAGCAAGTACAGTGTATTGGACTGAATAGGAGCTACTGTTCTTGTCAGTTTACTAAGCAGAAATGAACTAGATATTGTCCGTGCATGTAGGAAGCACAGTTCTTTTGTTCTGAGCAAGCTCACTGTTTGGACCCCATAGGAAACACAGTAGAGTAGAAGAGTGCTCTTTTCTCAAATGCAGAATGTGCTTCTTGTAAGGCGAGCTAGTGTTTGTTTCCCAGTCCTAAATGGAGTTGAATCACATGCAGTTTTGGGTCCTACGAGCAAGAGTTGTTTTCTGGTAAGAAGAGTCACTATTGCACTGCCATTGCCATACAAAAGACAATTAGCACTGGCGTCTGTTCCCAGCAAGTACAGTGTATTGGACTGAAGAGGATCTACTGTTCTTGTCAGGTTTATAAGCAGAATTGAACTAGATATGGCCGTGTGTGTAGGAATCACAGTTTTTTTGTTCTGAGCAAGCTCACTGTTCGGACCCCATAGGAAACACAGTAGATTAGAGGAGTGCTCTTTTCTCTAAAGCAGAATGTGTTTCTTGTAAGGCGAGCTAGCATTTGTTTCCCAATCCTAAATGGATTTGAATCACATGCAGTTTCTGGTCCTACGAGCAAGAGTTGTTTTATGGTAAGAATAGTCACTATTGCGCTGCCATTGCCATACACAGGACAAATAGCACTCGCGTCTGTTCCCACCAAGTACAGTGTATTGGACTGAGGAGGATCTACTGTTCTTGTCATGTTCCTAATCAGAATTGAACTAGATATGGCCGTGTGTGTAGGAAGCACAGTTCTTTTGTTCTGAGCAAACTCACTGTTCTGGCCCTACAGGAAACACAGTAGAGTAGAAGAGTGCTCTTTTCTCAAAAGCAGAGGGTGTTTCTTGGAAGGCGAGCTAGCATTTGTTTCCTAGTCCTAAATGGAGTTGAATCCCATGCAGTTTCTGGTCTTACGAGCAAGAGTTGTGTTTTGGTAAGAAGAGTCACTATTGTGCTGCCATTGCCATACACAGGATAAATAGCACTGTTGTCTGTTCCCAGCAAGTACACTGTATTGGACTGAAGAGGATCTACTGTTCTTGTCAGGTTCCTAAGCAGAATTGAACTAGATATGGCCGTGTGTGTAGGAAGCACAGTTCTTTTGTTCTGAGGAAGCTCACTGTTCGGACACCATAGGAAACACAGTAGAGTAGAAGAGTGCTCTTTTCTCTAAAGCAGAGTGTGTTTCTTGTAAGGCGAGCTAGCGTTTGTTTCCCAGTCCTAAATGGAGTTGAATCACATGCAGTTTCTGGTCCTAAGAGCAAGAGCTGTTTTCTGGTAAGGAAAGTCACTATTGTGCTCCCCTTGCCATACATAGTGCAAATAGCTCTCACGTCTGTTCCCAGCAAGTACAGTGTATCGGACTGAAGAGGAGCTACTGTTCTTGTCAGTTTCCTAAGCAGAGTTGAACTAGATATGGCCCGTGTGTGTAGGAAGCACAGTTCTTTTGTTCTGAGCAAGCTCACTGTTTTGACCCCATAGGAAACACAGTAGAGTAGAAGAGTGCTCTTTTCTCTAAAGCAGAATGTGTTTATTGTAAGTCGAGCTAGCGTTTGTTTCCCAGTCCTAAATGGAGTGGAATCACATGAGTTTCCGGTCCTACGAGCAGGAGTTGTTTTCTGGTAACGAAAGTCACTATTGTGCTCCCATTGCCATACACAGTGCAAATAGCCCTCCCGTCTGTTCCCAGCAAGTACAGTGTATTGGACTGAAAAGGAGCTACTGTTCTTCTCAGTTTTGTAAGCAGAGTTGAACTAGATATGGCCCGTGTGTGTAGGAAGTGCAGTTCTTTTTTTCTGAGCAAGCTCACTGTTCTGGCCCTATAGGAAACACAGAAGAGTAGAAGAGTGCTCTTTTCTCAAAAGCAGAGTGTGTTTCTTGTAAAGCGAGCTAGAGTTTTTTTCCCAGTCCTAAATGGAGTGGAATCACATGCAGTTTCTGGTCCTATGAGCAAGATTTGTTTGTTGGTAAGAAGAGTCACTATTGCGCTGTCATTGCCATACACAGGACAAATAGCACTGGCGTCTGTTCCCAGCAAGTACAGTGTATTGAACTGAAGAGGATCTACTGTTCTTGTCAGGTTCCTAAGCAGACTTGAACTAGATATGGCCGTGTGTAGGAAGCACAGTTTTTTTGTTCTGAGCAAGCTCATTTTCGGAACACATAGGAAACACAGTACAGTAGAAGAGTGCTCTTTTCTCAAAAGCAGAGTGTGTTTTTGTAAGGCGAGCTAGCATTTGTTTCCTAGTCCTAAATGGAGTTGAATCTCATGCAGTTTCTGGTCCTATGAACAAGAGTTGTTTTCTGGTAAGGAAAGTCACTATTGCGCTCCCATTGCCCTTTACAAGGCAAATAGCACTCGCGTCTTTTCCCAGCAAGTACAGTGTATTGGACTGAATAGGAGCTACTGTTCTTGTCAGTTTACTAAGCAGAAATGAACTAGATATTGTCCGTGCATGTAGGAAGCACAGTTCTTTTGTTCTGAGCAAGCTCACTGTTTGGACCCCATAGGAAACACAGTAGAGTAGAAGAGTGCTCTTTTCTCAAATGCAGAATGTGCTTCTTGTAAGGCGAGCTAGTGTTTGTTTCCCAGTCCTAAATGGAGTTGAATCACATGCAGTTTTGGGTCCTACGAGCAAGAGTTGTTTTCTGGTAAGAAGAGTCACTATTGCACTGCCATTGCCATACAAAAGACAAATAGCACTGGCGTCTGTTCCCAGCAAGTACAGTGTATTGGACTGAAGAGGATCTACTGTTCTTGTCAGGTTTATAAGCAGAATTGAACTAGATATGGCCGTGTGTGTAGGAATCTCAGTTTTTTTGTTCTGAGCAAGCTCACTGTTCGGACCCCATAGGAAACACAGTAGATTAGAGGAGTGCTCTTTTCTCTAAAGCAGAATGTGTTTCTTGTAAGGCGAGCTAGCATTTGTTTCCCAATCCTAAATGGAGTTGAATCACATGCAGTTTCTGGTCCTACGAGCAAGAGTTGTTTTATGGTAAGAATAGTCACTATTGTGCTGCCATTGCCATACACAGGACAAATAGCACTCGCGTCTGTTCCCACCAAGTACAGTGTATTGGACTGAGGAGGATCTACTGTTCTTGTCATGTTCCTAATCAGAATTGAACTAGATATGGCCGTGTGTGTAGGAAGCACAGTTCTTTTGTTCTGAGCAAACTCACTGTTCTGGCCCTACAGGAAACACAGTAGAGTAGAAGAGTGCTCTTTTCTCAAAAGCAGAGGGTGTTTCTTGGAAGGCGAGCTAGCATTTGTTTCCTAGTCCTAAATGGAGTTGAATCCCATGCAGTTTCTGGTCTTACGAGCAAGAGTTGTGTTTTGGTAAGAAGAGTCACTATTGTGCTGCCATTGCCATACACAGGATAAATAGCACTGTTGTCTGTTCCCAGCAAGTACACTGTATTGGACTGAAGAGGATCTACTGTTCTTGTCAGGTTCCTAAGCAGAATTGAACTAGATATGGCCGTGTGTGTAGGAAGCACAGTTCTTTTGTTCTGAGGAAGCTCACTGTTCGGACACCATAGGAAACACAGTAGAGTAGATGAGTGCTCTTTTCTCTAAAGCAGAGTGTGTTTCTTGTAAGGCGAGCTAGCGTTTGTTTCCCATTCCTAAATGGAGTTGAATCACATGCAGTTTCTGGTCCTAAGAGCAAGAGCTGTTTTCTGGTAAGGAAAGTCACTATTGTGCTCCCCTTGCCATACATAGTGCAAATAGCTCTCACGTCTGTTCCCAGCAAGTACAGTGTATCGGACTGAAGAGGAGCTACTGTTCTTGTCAGTTTCCTAAGCAGAGTTGAACTAGATATGGCCCGTGTGTGTAGGAAGCACAGTTCTTTTGTTCTGAGCAAGCTCACTGTTTTGACCCCATAGGAAACACAGTAGAGTAGAAGAGTGCTCTTTTCTCTAAAGCAGAATGTGTTTATTGTAAGTCGAGCTAGCGTTTGTTTCCCAGTCCTAATGGAGTGGAATCACATGAGTTTCCGGTCCTACGAGCAGGAGTTGTTTTCTGGTAACGAAAGTCACTATTGTGCTCCCATTGCCATACACAGTGCAAATAGCCCTCCCGTCTGTTCCCAGCAAGTACAGTGTATTGGACTGAATAGGAGCTACTGTTCTTGTCAGTTTCCTAAGCAGAGTTGAACTAGATATGGTCCGTGTGTGTAAGAAGCACAGTTCTTTTGTTCTCAGCAAGCTCACTGTTCTGGCCCGATAGGAAACACTGTAGAGTAGAAGAGTGCTCTTTTCTCAAAAGCAGAGTGTGTTTCTTGTAAAACGAGTTATCGTTTGTTTCGCAGTCCTAAATGGAGTTGAATCACATGCAGTTTCTGGTCCTATGAGCAAGATTTGTTTTCTGGTAAGAAGAGTCACTATTGCGCTGCCATTGCCATACACAGGACAAATAGCACTGGCGTCTGTTCCCAGCAAGTACAGTGTATTGAACTGAAGAGGATCTACTGTTTTTGTCAGGTTGCTAAGCAGACTTGAACTAGATATGGCCGTGTGTAGGAAGCACAGTTTTTTTGTTCTGAGCAAGCTCATTTTCGGAACACATAGGAAACACAGTAGAGTAGAAGAGTGCTCTTTTCTCAAAAGCAGAGTGTGTTTTTGTAAGGCGAGCTAGCGTTTGTTTCCTAGTCCTAAATGGAGTTGAAAATCATGCAGTTTCTGGTCCTATGAACAAGAGTTGTTTTCTGGTAAGGAAAGTCACTATTGCGCTCCCATTGCCCTTTACAAGGAAAATAGCACTCGCGTCTTTTCCCAGCAAGTACAGTGTATTGGACTGAATAGGAGCTACTGTTCTTGTCAGTTTACTAAGCAGAAATGAACTAGATATTGTCCGTGCATGTAGGAAGCACAGTTCTTTTGTTCTGAGCAAGCTCACTGTTTGGACCCCATAGGAAACACAGTAGAGTAGAAGAGTGCTCTTTTCTCAAATGCAGAATGTGCTTCTTGTAAGGCGAGCTAGTGTTTGTTTCCCAGTCCTAAATGGAGTTGAATCACATGCAGTTTTGGGTCCTACGAGCAAGAGTTGTTTTCTGGTAAGAAGAGTCACTATTGCACTGCCATTGCCATACAAAAGACAATTAGCACTGGCGTCTGTTCCCAGCAAGTACAGTGCATTGGACTGAAGAGGATCTACTGTTCTTGTCAGGTTTATAAGCAGAATTGAACTAGATATGGCCGTGTGTGTAGGAATCACAGTTTTTTTGTTCTGAGCAAGCTCACTGTTCGGACCCCATAGGAAACACAGTAGAGTAGAGGAGTGCTCTTTTCTCTAAAGCAGAATGTGTTTCTTGTAAGGCAGGCTAGGGTTTGTTTCCCAGTCCTAAATGGAGTTGAATCCCATGCAGTTTCTGGTCTTACGAGCAAGAGTTGTGTTTTGGTAAGAAGAGTCACTATTGTGCTGCCATTGCCATACACAGGATAAGTAGCACTGTTGTCTGTTCCCAGCAAGTACACTGTATTGGACTGAAGAGGATCTACTCTTCATGTCAGGTTCCTAAGCAGAATTGAACTACATATGGCCGTGTTTGTAGGAAGCACAGTTCTTTTGTTCTGAGCAAGCTCACTGTTCTGGCCCTATAGAAAACACAGTAGAGTAGAAGAGTGCTCTTTTCTCAAAAGCAGAGTGTGTTTCTTGTAAGGCGAGCTAGTGTTTTTTTTTCCCAGTCCTAAATGGAGTTGAATCACATGCAGTTTCTGGTCCTACGAGCAAGAGTTGTTTTCTGGTAAGGAAAGTCACTATTGTGTTCCCATTGCCATACACAGTGCAAATAGCACTCGCGTCTGTTCCCAGCAAGTACAGTGTATCGGACTGAAGAGGAGCTACTGCTCTTGTCAGTTTCCTAAGCAGAGTTGAACGAGATATGGCGCGTGTGTGTAGGAAGAACAGTTCTCTTGTTCTGAGCAAGCTCACTGTTCTGGCCCTATAAGAAACACAGTAGAGTAGAAGAGTGCTCTTTTCTCTAAAGCAGAGTGTGTTTCATGTAAGGCGAGCTAGCATTTGTTTCCCAGTACTAAATGGAGTTGAATCACATGCAGTTTCTGGTCATACGATTAAGAATTGGTTTCTGGTAAGGAAAGACACTATTGCGCTCTCATTGCCATACATAGAGCAAATAGCACTCGGTCCGTTCCCAGCAAGTACAGTGCATCGGACTGAAGAGGAGCTACTGTTCTTGTCAGTTTCCTAAGCAGAGTTGAACTAGATATGGCCCGTGTGAAGGAAGCACAGTTCTTTTGTTCTGATCAAGCTCACTGTTCTGGCCCTATAGGAAACACAGTAGAGTAGAAGAGTGCTCTTTTCTCAAAAGCAGAGTGTTTTTCTTGTAAGGTGAGCTAGTGTTTGTTTCCCAGTCCTAAATGGAGTTGAATCACATGCAGTTTCTGGTTCTAGGAACAAGAGTTGTTTTCTTGTAAGAAGAGTCACTATTGCGCTCCCATTGTCATACACAGGGCAAATAGTACTGGCGTCTGTTCCCAGCATGTACAGTGTATTGGACTGAAGAGGATCTACTGTTCTTGTCAGTTTCCTAAGCAGAATTGAATAGATATGGCCCCTGTGTGCAGGAAGCACAGTTATTTTGTTCTGAGGAAGCTCACTCTTCAGGCCCTATAGGAAACACAGTAGAGTAGAAGAATGCTCTTTTGTCAAAAGCAGAGTGTTTTTCTTGTAAGGCGAGCTTGTGTTTCTTTCCCAGTCCTAAATGGAGCTGAGACACATGCAGGTTTGGTCCTACGAGCAAGAGTTTTTTTCTGGTAAGAAGAGTCACTATTGCACTCCCATTGCCATACACAGTGCAAATAGCACTTGCATCTTTTCCCAGCATGTACAGGGTATTGGACTGAAGAGGATCTACTGTTCTTGTCAGTTTCCTAAGCAGAGTTGAACTAGATATGGCCCGTGTGTGTAGGAAGCACAGTTCTTTTGTTCTGAGCAAGCTCACTGTTCGGATCCCATAGGAGACTCAGTAGAGTAGAAGAGTACTCTTTTCTCAAAAGCAGAGTGTGTTTCATGTAAGGCGAGCTAGCATTTGTTTCCCAGTCCTAAATGGAGTTGAATCACATGCAGTTTCTGGTCCTACGAGCAAGAGTTGTTTTCTGGTAAGAAGAGTCCCTATTGCGCTCCCATTGTCATACACAGAGCAAATAGTCCTGGCATCTGTTCCTAGCATGTACAGTGAATTGGACTGAAGAGGAGCTACTGTTCTTGTCAGTTTCCTAAGCAGAGTTGAACTAGATATGGCCCGTGTGTGTAGGAAGCACAGTTCTTTTTTCTGAGCAAGCTCACTGTTCGGACCCATAGGAAACAGAGTAAAGTAGAAGAGTGCTCTTTTCTCAAAAGCAGAGTGTGTTTTATGTAAGGCGAGCTAGCATTTGTTTCCCAGTCCTAAATGGTGTTGAATCACATGCAGTTTCTGGTCCTACGAGCAAGAGTTGTTTTCTGGTAAGAAAAGTCACTATTGCGCTCCCATTGCCATACACAGTGCAAATGGCACTCGCGTGTGTTCCCAGATAGTACAGGGTATCGTACTGAAGAGGAGTTACTGTTTTTGTCAGTTTCCTAAGCAGAGTTGAACTATATATGGCTCATGTGTGTAGGAAGCACAGTTTTTTTTTCTGAGCAAGATCACTGTTCTGGCCCTATAGGAAACACTTTAGAGAATAAGAGGGCTCTTTTCTCAAAAGCAGAGTGTGTTTCTTGCAAAGCGAGCTAGCATTGGTTTCCCAGTCCTAAATGGAGTTGAATCTCATGCAGTTTCTGGTCCTACGAGCAAGAGTTGTTTTCTGGTAAGAAGAGTCACTATTGTGCTCCCATTGCCATACACAGAGCAAATAGCACTCGCGTCTGTTCCCAGCAAGTACAGTGTATCGGACTGAAGAGTAGCTACTGTTGTTGTCAGTTTCCTAAGCAGAGTTGAACTAGATATGGTCCGTGTGTAGGAAGCACAGTTTTCTTGTCTGAGCAAGCTCACTGTTTGGACCCCGTAGGAAACACAATAGAGTAGAAGAGTGCTCTTTTCTCAAAAGCAGAGTGTGTTTCTTGTAAGGCGAGCTAGCATTTGTTTCCCAGTCCTAAATGGAGTTGAATCACATGCAGTTTCTGGTCCTACGAGCAATAGTTGTTTTATGGTAAGAATAGTCACTATTGCGCTGCCATTGCCATACACTGGACAAATAGCACTGGCGTCTGTTCCCAGCAAGTTCAGTGTATTGGACTGAAGGGGATCTACTGTTCTTGTCAGTTTCCTAAGCAGAATTGAATAGATATAGCCCCTGTGTGCAGGAAGCACAGTTCTTTTGTTCTGAGGAAGCTCACTCATCTGGCCCTATAGGAAACACAGTATAGTAGAAGAATGCTCTTTTGTCAAAAGTACAGAGTTTTTCTTGTAAGGCGAGATAGCATTTCTTTCCCAGTCCTAAATGGAGTTGAGACACATGCAGTTTTTGGTCCTACGAGCAAGAGTTTTTTTCTGGTAAGAAGAGTCACTATTGCACTCTCATTGCCATACACAGTGCAAATATCACTTGCATCTGTTCCCAGCAAGTACAGTGTATTGGACTGAAGAGGAGCTACTGTTCTTGTCAGTTTTTTAAGGAGAGTTGAACTAGATATGGCCCGTGTGTGTAGGAAGCACAGTTCTTTTGTTCTGAGCAACCTCACTGTTCGGACCCCATAGGAAACTCAGAAGGGTAGAAGCGTGCTCTTTTCTCAAAAGCAGAGTGTGTTTCTTGTAAGGCGAGCTAGCATTTGTTTCCCAGTCCTAAATGGAGTTGAATCACATGCAGTTTCTGGTCCTACGAGCAAGAGTTGTTTTCTGGTAAGAAGAGTCACTATTGCGCTCCCATTGTCATACACAGGGCAAATAGCACTCGCGTCTGTTCACCGCAAGTACAGTGTATTAGACTGAATAGGAGCTACTGTTCTTGTCAGTTTCCTAAGCAGAGTTGAACTAGATATGGTCCGTGTGTGTAGGAAGCACAGTTCTTTTGTTCTGAGCAAGCTCACTGTACTGGCCCGATAGGAAACACTGTAGAGTAGAAGAGTGCTCTTTTCTCAAAAGCAGAGTGTGTTTCCTGTAAAACGAGCGATCGTTTGTTTCCCAGTCCTAAATGGAGTTGAATCACATGCAGTTTCTGGTCCTATGAGCAAGAGTTGTTTTCTGGTAAGAAGAGTCACTATTGTGCTCCCGTTGTCATACACAGGGCAAATAGCGCTGGTGTCTGTTCCCAGCATGTACAGTGTATTGGACTGAAGAGGATCTACTGTTCATGTCAGGTTCCTAAGCAGAGTTGAACTAGATATGGCCGTGTGTGTAGGAAGCACAGTTCTTTTGTTCTGAGCAAGCTCACTGTTTTGACCACATAGGAAACACAGTAGAGTAGAAGAGTGCTCTTTTCTCTAAAGCAGAGTGTGTTTCTTCTAAGGCGAGCTTGCGTTTGTTTCCCAGTCCTAAATGGAGTTGAGTCACATGCAGTTTCTGGTCATACGAGCAAGAGTTGTTTTCTGGTAAGAAGAGTCACTATTTCGCTCCCATTGCCATACACAGTGCAAATAGCACTCGCATCTGTTCCCAGCAAGTACAGTGTATTGGAATGAAGAGGATCTACTGTTCTTGTCAGTTTTTTAAGCAGAGTTGAAATAGATATGGCCCGTGTGTGTAGGAAGCACAGTTCTTTTGTTCTGAGCAAGCTCGCTGTTTTGGTCCTATAGGAAACACAGTTGAGTAGAAGAGTGCTCTTTTCTCAAAAGCAGAGTGTGTTTCTTGTAAGGCGAGCTCGCGTTTGTTTCCCAGTCCTAAATGGAGTTGCGTCACATGCAGTTTTTGGTCCTATGAGCAAGAGATTTTTCTGGTAAGAAGAGTCACTATTGCGCTCCAATTGCCATACACAGTGCAAATAGCACTCGCGTCCGTTCCCCGCAAGTACAGTGTATTAGACTGAATAGGAGCCACTGTTCTTGTCAGTTTCCTAAGCAGAGTTGAACGAGATATGGTCCGTGTGTGTAGGAAGCACAGTTCTTTTGTTCTGAGCAAGCTCACTGTTCTGGCCCGATAGGAAACACTGTAGAGTAGAAGAGTGCTCTTTTCTCAAAAGCAGAGTGTGTTTCTTGTAAAACGAGCTATCGTTTGTTTCGCAGTCCTAAATGGAGTTGAATCACATGCAGTTTCTGGTCCTATGAGCAAGAGTTGTTTTCTGGTAAGAAGAGTCACTGTTTCGCTCCAATTGCCATACACAGTGCAAATAGCACTCGCGTCTGTTCCCAGCAAGTACAGTGTATTGGACTGAATAGGAGCTACTGTTCTTGTCAGTTTCCAAAGCATAGTTGAACTAGATATGGTCCGTTTGTGTAGGAAGCACAGTTCTTTTGTTCTCAGCAAGCTCACTGTTCTGGCCCTATAGGAAACACAGTAGAGTAGAAGAGTGCTCTTTTCTCAAAAGCAGAGTGTGTTTCTTGTAAGGCGAGCTAGAATTTGTGTCCCAGTCCTAAATGGAGTTGAATCACATGCAGTTTCTGGTCCTATGAGCAAGAGTTGTTTTATGGTAAGAATAGTCACTATTGCGTTGCCATTGCCATACACAGGACAAATAGCACTGGCATCTGTTCCCAGTATGTACAGTGTATTGGACTGAACAGGATCTACTGTTCTTGTCAGGTTCCTAAGCAGAGTTGAACTAGATAAGGCTCATGTGTGTAGGAAGCACAGTTCTTTTGTTCTGAGCAAGCTCACTGTTCTGGCACTCTAGGAAACACAGTAAAGTAGAACAGTGCTCTTTTCTCAAAAGCAGAGTGTTTTTCTTGTAAGTCGACCAGCGTTTGTTTCCCAGTCCTAAATGGAGTGGATTCACATGCAGTTTCTGGTCCTACGAGCAAGAGGTTTTTTCTGGTAAGGAAAGTCATTATTGCGCTCCCTTTGCCATACACAGTGCAAATAGCACTCTTGTCTGTTCACAGCAAGTACAGTGTATCGGACTGAAGAGGAGATACTGTTCTTGTCAGTTTCCTAAGCAGAGTTGAACGAGATATGGCCCGTGTGTGTAGGAAGCACAGTTCTTTTGTTCTGAGCAAGCTCACTGTTTGGACCACATAGGAAACACAGTAGAGTAGAAGAGTGCTCTTTTCTCAAAAGCAGAGTGTGATTCATGCAAGGGGAGCTAGCTTTTGTTTCCCAGTCCTAAATGGAGTTGAATCCCATGCAGTTTCTGGTCCTACAAGCAAGAGTTGTTTTCTGGTAAGGAAAGTCACTTTACGCTCCCATTGCCATACACAGTGCAAATAGCACTCGCGTCTGTTCCCAGCAATTACAGTGTATCGGACTGAAGAGGAGCTACTGCTCTTGTCAGTTTCATAAGCAGAGTTGAACTAGATATGGCCCGTGTGTAGGAAGCACAGTTCTTTTGTTCTGAGCAAGCTCACTGTTCTGGCCCTACAGGAAACACAGTAGAGTAGAAGAGTGCTCTTTTCTCTAAAGCAGAGTGTGTTTCTTGTAAGGCGAGCTAGAGTTTGTTTCCCAGTCCTAAATGGAGTTGAATCACATGCAGTTTCTGGTCCTATGAGCAAGAGTTGTTTTATGGTAAGAATAGTCACTATTGCGTTGCCATTGCCATACACAGGACAAATAGCACTGGCATCTGTTCCCAGTATGTACAGTGTATTGGACTGAACAGGATCTACTGTTCTTGTCAGGTTCCTAAGCAGAGTTGAACTAGATAAGGCTCATGTGTGTAGGAAGCACAGTTCTTTTGTTCTGAGCAAGCTCACTGTTCTGGCACTCTAGGAAACACAGTAAAGTAGAACAGTGCTCTTTTCTCAAAAGCAGAGTGTTTTTCTTGTAAGTCGACCAGCGTTTGTTTCCCAGTCCTAAATGGAGTGGATTCACATGCAGTTTCTGGTCCTACGAGCAAGAGGTTTTTTCTGGTAAGGAAAGTCATTATTGCGCTCCCTTTGCCATACACAGTGCAAATAGCACTCTTGTCTGTTCACAGCAAGTACAGTGTATCGGACTGAAGAGGAGATACTGTTCTTGTCAGTTTCCTAAGCAGAGTTGAACGAGATATGGCCCGTGTGTGTAGGAAGCACAGTTCTTTTGTTCTGAGCAAGCTCACTGTTTGGACCACATAGGAAACACAGTAGAGTAGAAGAGTGCTCTTTTCTCAAAAGCAGAGTGTGATTCATGCAAGGGGAGCTAGCTTTTGTTTCCCAGTCCTAAATGGAGTTGAATCCCATGCAGTTTCTGGTCCTACAAGCAAGAGTTGTTTTCTGGTAAGGAAAGTCACTTTACGCTCCCATTGCCATACACAGTGCAAATAGCACTCGCGTCTGTTCCCAGCAATTACAGTGTATCGGACTGAAGAGGAGCTACTGCTCTTGTCAGTTTCATAAGCAGAGTTGAACTAGATATGGCCCGTGTGTAGGAAGCACAGTTCTTTTGTTCTGAGCAAGCTCACTGTTCTGGCCCTACAGGAAACACAGTAGAGTAGAAGAGTGCTCTTTTCTCTAAAGCAGAGTGTGTTTCTTGTAAGGCGAGCTAGAGTTTGTTTCCCAGTCCTAAATGGAGTTGAATCACATGCAGTTTTTTGTCCTACGAGCAAGAGTTGTTTTCTGGTAAGAAGAGTCACTATTGCGCTGCCATTGCCATACACAGGACAAATAGCACTGGCGTCTGTTGCCAGGAAGTACAGTGTATTGGACTGAAGAGGATCTACTGTTCTTGTCAGGTTTATAAGCAGAATTGAACTAGATATGGCCGTGTGTGTAGGAAGCACAGTTTTTTTTGTTCTGAGCAAGTTCACTGTTCGGACCCCATAGGAAACACAGTAGAGTAGAAGAGTGCTCTTTTCTCTAAAGCAGATTGTGTTTCTTGTAAGGCGAGCTAGCAATTGTTTCCCAGTCCTAAATGGCGTTGAATCACATACAGTTTCTGGTCCTACGAGCAAGAGTTGTTTTCTTGTAAGGAAAGTCACTATTGCGATCCCATTGACATACACAGTGCAAATAACACTCGCGTCTGTTCCCAGCAAGTACAGTGTATTGGACTGAAGAGGAGCTACTGTTCTTGTTAGTTTCCTAAGCAGAGTTGAACTAGATATGGCCCGTGTGTGTAGAAAGCACAGTTCTTTTGTTCTGAGCAAGCTCACTGTTCTGGCACTATAGAAAACACAGTAGAGTAGAAGAGTGCTCTTTTCTCTAAAGCAGAGTGTGTTTCTTGTAAGGCAAGCTAGCGTTTGTTTCCCAGTCCTAAATGGAGTTGAATCACATGCAGTTTCTGGTGCTACGAGCAAGAGTTTTTTATGGTAAGAATAGTCACTATTGTGCTGCCATTGCCATACACAGGACAAATAGCACTGCCGTCTGTTCCCAGCAAGTACAGTGTATTGGACTGAAGAGGATCTACTGTTCTTGTCAGGTTCCTAATCAGAATTGAACTAGATATGGCCGTGTGTGTTGGAAGCACAGTTCTTTTGTTCTGAGCAAAATCACTGTTCTGGCCCTACAGGAAACACTTTAGAGTAGAAGAGGGCTCTTTTTTCAAAAGCAGAGTGTGTTTCTTGTAAGGCAGGCTAGGGTTTGTTTCCCAGTCCTAAATGGAGTTGAATCCCATGCAGTTTCTGGTCCTAGGAGCAAGAGTTGTTTCTGGTAAGAAGAGTCACTATTGCGCTGTCATTGCCATACACAGGACAAATAGCACTGGCGTCTGTTCCCAGGAAGTAGAGTGTATTGGACTGAAGAGGATCTACTGTTCTTGTCAGTTTTATAAGCAGAATTGAACTAGATATGGCCGTGTGTGTACGAAGCACAGTTTTTTTGTTCTGAGCAAGCTCACTGTTTGGACCCCATAGGAAACACAGTAGAGTAGAAGAGTGCTCTTTTCTCTAAAGCAGATTGTATTTCTTGTAAGGCGAGCTAGCATTTGTTTCCCAGTCCTAAATGGAGTTGAATCACATACAGTTTCTGGTCATACGAGCAAGAGTTGTTTTCTGGTATGGAAAGTCACTATTGCGCTCCCATTGACATACACAGTGCAAATAGCACTCGCGTCTATTCCCAGCATGTACAGTGTATTGGACTGAAGAGGAGCTACTGTTCTTGTCAGTTTCCTAAGCAGAGTTGAACTAGATAAGGCTCATGTGTGTAGGAAGCACAGTACTTTTGTTCTGAGCAAGCTCACTGTTTGGACAACATAGGAAACACAGTAGAGTAGAAGAGTGCTCTTTTCTCTAAAGCAGAGTGTGTTTCTTGTAAGGCGAGCTAGTGTTTGTTTCCCAGTCCTAAATGGAGTTGAATCACATGCAGTTTCTGGTCCTACAAGCAAGAGTTGTTTTCTGGTAAGAAGAGTCACTATTGAGCTGCCATTGCCATACACAGGAAAATTAACACTGGCGTCTTTTCCCAGCAAGTACAGTGTATTGGATGGAAGAGGATCTACTGTTCTTGTCAGGTTCCTAAGCAGACTTGAACTAGATATTGCCGTGTGTGTAGTAAGCACAGTTTTTTTGTTCTGAGCAAGCTCACTGTTCGGAACCCATAGGAAACACAGTAGAGTATAGAGTGCTCTTTCCTCAAAAGCAGAGTGTGTTTCATGTAAGGAGAGGTAGCATTTGTTTCCCAGTCCTAAACTGAGTTGAATCACATGCAGTTTCTGGTCCTACGAGCAAGAGTTGTTTTCTGGTAAGGAAAGTCTCTATTGCGCTCCCATTGCCATACACAGTGCAAATAGCACTCGTTTCTGATCCCAGGAAGTACAGCATATCGGACTGAAGAGGAGCTACTGTTCTTGTCAGTTTCCTAAGCAGAGTTGAACTAGATATGGCCCGTGTGTAGGAAGCACAGTTCTTTTGCTCTGAGCAAGCTCACTGTTCTGTCCCTATAGGAAACACAGTAGAGTAGAAGAGTGCTCTTTTCAATAAAGCAGAGTGTGTTTCTTGTAAGGCGAGCTAGTGTTTTTTTTTCCCAGTCCTAAATGGAGTTGAATCACATGCAGTTTCTGGTCCTACGAGCAAGAGTTGTTTTCTGGTAAGGAAAGTCACTATTGTGTTCCCATTGCCATACACAGTGCAAATAGCACTCGCGTCTGTTCCCAGCAAGTACAGTGTATCGGACTGAAGAGGAGCTACTGCTCTTGTCAGTTTCCTAAGCAGAGTTGAATGAGATATGGCGCGTGTGTGTAGGAAGAACAGTTCTCTTGTTCTGAGCAAGCTCACTGTTCTGGCCCTATAAGAAACACAGTAGAGTAGAAGAGTGCTCTTTTCTCTAAAGCAGAGTGTGTTTCATGTAAGGCGAGCTAGCATTTGTTTCCCAGTACTAAATGGAGTTGAATCACATGCAGTTTCTGGTCATACGATTAAGAATTGGTTTCTGGTAAGGAAAGACACTATTGCGCTCTCATTGCCATACATAGAGCAAATAGCACTCGGTCCGTTCCCAGCAAGTACAGTGCATCGGACTGAAGAGGAGCTACTGTTCTTGTCAGTTTCCTAAGCAGAGTTGAACTAGATATGGCCCGTGTGAAGGAAGCACAGTTCTTTTGTTCTGATCAAGCTCACTGTTCTGGCCCTATAGGAAACACAGTAGAGTAGAAGAGTGCTCTTTTCTCAAAAGCAGAGTGTTTTTCTTGTAAGGCGAGCTAGTGTTTGTTTCCCAGTCCTAAATGGAGTTGAATCACATGCAGTTTCTGGTTCTAGGAACAAGAGTTGTTTTCTTGTAAGAAGAGTCACTATTGCGCTCCCATTGTCATACACAGGGCAAATAGTACTGGCGTCTGTTCCCAGCATGTACAGTGTATTGGACTGAAGAGGATCTACTGTTCTTGTCAGTTTCCTAAGCAGAATTGAATAGATATGGCCCCTGTGTGCAGGAAGCACAGTTATTTTGTTCTGAGGAAGCTCACTCTTCAGGCCCTATAGGAAACACAGTAGAGTAGAAGAATGCTCTTTTGTCAAAAGCAGAGTGTTTTTCTTGTAAGGCGAGCTTGTGTTTCTTTCCCAGTCCTAAATGGAGCTGAGACACATGCAGGTTTGGTCCTATGAGCAAGAGTTTTTTTCTGGTAAGAAGAGTCACTATTGCACTCCCATTGCCATACACAGTGCAAATAGCACTTGCATCTTTTCCCAGCATGTACAGGGTATTGGACTGAAGAGGATCTACTGTTCTTGTCAGTTTCCTAAGCAGAGTTGAACTAGATATGGCCCGTGTGTGTAGGAAGCACAGTTCTTTTGTTCTGAGCAAGCTCACTCTTCTGGCCCTATAGGAAACACATTGGAGTAGAAGAGTGCTCTTTTCTCAAAAGCAGAGTGTGTTTCTTGTAAGGCGAGCTAGCATTTGTTTCCCAGTCCTAAATGGAGTTGAATCACATGCAGTTTCTGGTCCTACGAGCAAGAGTTGTTTTCTGGTAAGAAGAGTCACTATTGCGCTCCCATTGTCATACACAGGGCAAATAGCACTCGCGTCTGTTCACCGCAAGTACAGTGTATTAGACTGAATAGGAGCTACTGTTCTTGTCAGTTTCCTAAGCAGAGTTGAACTAGATATGGTCCGTGTGTGTAGGAAGCACAGTTCTTTTGTTCTGAGCAAGCTCACTGTACTGGCCCGATAGGAAACACTGTAGAGTAGAAGAGTGCTCTTTTCTCAAAAGCAGAGTGTGTTTCCTGTAAAACGAGCGATCGTTTGTTTCCCAGTCCTAAATGGAGTTGAATCACATGCAGTTTCTGGTCCTATGAGCAAGAGTTGTTTTCTGGTAAGAAGAGTCACTATTGTGCTCCCGTTGTCATACACAGGGCAAATAGCGCTGGTGTCTGTTCCCAGCATGTACAGTGTATTGGACTGAAGAGGATCTACTGTTCATGTCAGGTTCCTAAGCAGAGTTGAACTAGATATGGCCGTGTGTGTAGGAAGCACAGTTCTTTTGTTCTGAGCAAGCTCACTGTTTTGACCACATAGGAAACACAGTAGAGTAGAAGAGTGCTCTTTTCTCTAAAGCAGAGTGTGTTTCTTGTAAGGCGAGCTTGCGTTTGTTTCCCAGTCCTAAATGTAGTTGAGTCACATGCAGTTTCTGGTCATACGAGCAAGAGTTGTTTTCTGGTAAGAAGAGTCACTATTTCGCTCCCATTGCCATACACAGTGCAAATAGCACTCGCATCTGTTCCCAGCAAGTACAGTGTATTGGAATGAAGAGGATCTACTGTTCTTGTCAGTTTTTTAAGCAGAGTTGAAATAGATATGGCCCGTGTGTGTAGGAAGCACAGTTCTTTTGTTCTGAGCAAGCTCGCTGTTTTGGTCCTATAGGAAACACAGTTGAGTAGAAGAGTGCTCTTTTCTCAAAAGCAGAGTGTGTTTCTTGTAAGGCGAGCTCGCGTTTGTTTCCCAGTCCTAAATGGAGTTGCGTCACATGCAGTTTTTGGTCCTATGAGCAAGAGTTTTTTTCTGGTAAGAAGAGTCACTATTGCGCTCCAATTGCCATACACAGTGCAAATAGCACTCGCGTCTGTTCCCCGCAAGTACAGTGTATTAGACTGAATAGGAGCCACTGTTCTTGTCAGTTTCCTAAGCAGAGTTGAACGAGATATGGTCCGTGTGTGTAGGAAGCACAGTTCTTTTGTTCTGAGCAAGCTCACTGTTCTGGCCCGATAGGAAACACTGTAGAGTAGAAGAGTGCTCTTTTCTCAAAAGCAGAGTGTGTTTCTTGTAAAACGAGCTATCTTTTGTTTCGCAGTCCTAAATGGAGTTGAATCACATGCAGTTTCTGGTCCTATGAGCAAGAGTTGTTTTCTGGTAAGAAGAGTCACTATTGTGCTCCCATTGTCATACACAGGGCAAATAGTGCTGGCGTCTGTTCCTAGCATGTACAGTGTATTGGACTGAAGAGGATCTACTGTTCTTGTCAGGTTCCTAAGCAGAGTTGAACTAGATATGGCCGTGTGTGTAGGAAGCACAGTTCTTTTGTTCTGAGCAAACTCACTGTTCTGGACCTATAGGAAACACATTAGAGTAGAAGAGTGCTCTTTTCTCTAAAGCAGAGTGTGTTTCTTGTAAGGCAAGCTTGCGTTTGTTTCCCAGTCCTAAATGGAGTTGAATCACATGCAGTTTTTGGTCCTACGAGCAAGAGTTGTTTTCTGGTAAGAAGAGTCACTGTTTCGCTCCAATTGCCATACACAGTGCAAATAGCACTCGCGTCTGTTCCCAGCAAGTACAGTGTATTGGACTGAATAGGAGCTACTGTTCTTGTCAGTTTCCAAAGCATAGTTGAACTAGATATGGTCCGTTTGTGTAGGAAGCACAGTTCTTTTGTTCTCAGCAAGCTCACTGTTCTGGCCCTATAGGAAACACAGTAGAGTAGAAGAGTGCTCTTTTCTCAAAAGCAGAGTGTGTTTCTTGTAAGGCGAGCTAGAATTTGTGTCCCAGTCCTAAATGGAGTTGAATCACATGCAGTTTCTGGTCCTATGAGCAAGAGTTGTTTTATGGTAAGAATAGTCACTATTGCGTTGCCATTGCCATACACAGGACAAATAGCACTGGCATCTGTTCCCAGTATGTACAGTGTATTGGACTGAACAGGATCTACTGTTCTTGTCAGGTTCCTAAGCAGAGTTGAACTAGATATGGCCGTGTGTGTAGGAAGCACAGTTCTTTTGTTCTGAGCAAGCTCACTGTTCTGGCACTCTAGGAAACACAGTAAAGTAGAACAGTGCTCTTTTCTCAAAAGCAGAGTGTTTTTCTTGTAAGTCGACCAGCGTTTGTTTCCCAGTCCTAAATGGAGTGGATTCACATGCAGTTTCTGGTCCTACGAGCAAGAGGTTTTTTCTGGTAAGGAAAGTCATTATTGCGCTCCCTTTGCCATACACAGTGCAAATAGCACTCTTGTCTGTTCACAGCAAGTACAGTGTATCGGACTGAAGAGGAGATACTGTTCTTGTCAGTTTCCTAAGCAGAGTTGAACGAGATATGGCCCGTGTGTGTAGGAAGCACAGTTCTTTTGTTCTGAGCAAGCTCACTGTTTGGACCACATAGGAAACACAGTAGAGTAGAAGAGTGCTCTTTTCTCAAAAGCAGAGTGTGATTCATGCAAGGGGAGCTAGCTTTTGTTTCCCAGTCCTAAATGGAGTTGAATCCCATGCAGTTTCTGGTCCTACAAGCAAGAGTTGTTTTCTGGTAAGGAAAGTCACTTTACGCTCCCATTGCCATACACAGTGCAAATAGCACTCGCGTCTGTTCCCAGCAATTACAGTGTATCGGACTGAAGAGGAGCTACTGCTCTTGTCAGTTTCATAAGCAGAGTTGAACTAGATATGGCCCGTGTGTAGGAAGCACAGTTCTTTTGTTCTGAGCAAGCTCACTGTTCTGGCCCTACAGGAAACACAGTAGAGTAGAAGAGTGCTCTTTTCTCTAAAGCAGAGTGTGTTTCTTGTAAGGCGAGCTAGAGTTTGTTTCCCAGTCCTAAATGGAGTTGAATCACATGCAGTTTTTTGTCCTACGAGCAAGAGTTGTTTTCTGGTAAGAAGAGTCACTATTGCGCTGCCATTGCCATACACAGGACAAATAGCACTGGCGTCTGTTGCCAGGAAGTACAGTGTATTGGACTGAAGAGGATCTACTGTTCTTGTCAGGTTTATAAGCAGAATTGAACTAGATATGGCCGTGTGTGTAGGAAGCACAGTTTTTTTTGTTCTGAGCAAGTTCACTGTTCGGACCCCATAGGAAACACAGTAGAGTAGAAGAGTGCTCTTTTCTCTAAAGCAGATTGTGTTTCTTGTAAGGCGAGCTAGCAATTGTTTCCCAGTCCTAAATGGCGTTGAATCACATACAGTTTCTGGTCCTACGAGCAAGAGTTGTTTTCTTGTAAGGAAAGTCACTATTGCGATCCCATTGACATACACAGTGCAAATAACACTCGCGTCTGTTCCCAGCAAGTACAGTGTATTGGACTGAAGAGGAGCTACTGTTCTTGTTAGTTTCCTAAGCAGAGTTGAACTAGATATGGCCCGTGTGTGTAGAAAGCACAGTTCTTTTGTTCTGAGCAAGCTCACTGTTCTGGCACTATAGAAAACACAGTAGAGTAGAAGAGTGCTCTTTTCTCTAAAGCAGAGTGTGTTTCTTGTAAGGCAAGCTAGCGTTTGTTTCCCAGTCCTAAATGGAGTTGAATCACATGCAGTTTCTGGTGCTACGAGCAAGAGTTTTTTATGGTAAGAATAGTCACTATTGTGCTGCCATTGCCATACACAGGACAAATAGCACTGCCGTCTGTTCCCAGCAAGTACAGTGTATTGGACTGAAGAGGATCTACTGTTCTTGTCAGGTTCCTAATCAGAATTGAACTAGATATGGCCGTGTGTGTTGGAAGCACAGTTCTTTTGTTCTGAGCAAAATCACTGTTCTGGCCCTACAGGAAACACTTTAGAGTAGAAGAGGGCTCTTTTTTCAAAAGCAGAGTGTGTTTCTTGTAAGGCAGGCTAGGGTTTGTTTCCCAGTCCTAAATGGAGTTGAATCCCATGCAGTTTCTGGTCCTAGGAGCAAGAGTTGTTTCTGGTAAGAAGAGTCACTATTGCGCTGTCATTGCCATACACAGGACAAATAGCACTGGCGTCTGTTCCCAGGAAGTAGAGTGTATTGGACTGAAGAGGATCTACTGTTCTTGTCAGTTTTATAAGCAGAATTGAACTAGATATGGCCGTGTGTGTACGAAGCACAGTTTTTTTGTTCTGAGCAAGCTCACTGTTTGGACCCCATAGGAAACACAGTAGAGTAGAAGAGTGCTCTTTTCTCTAAAGCAGATTGTATTTCTTGTAAGGCGAGCTAGCATTTGTTTCCCAGTCCTAAATGGAGTTGAATCACATACAGTTTCTGGTCATACGAGCAAGAGTTGTTTTCTGGTATGGAAAGTCACTATTGCGCTCCCATTGACATACACAGTGCAAATAGCACTCGCGTCTATTCCCAGCATGTACAGTGTATTGGACTGAAGAGGAGCTACTGTTCTTGTCAGTTTCCTAAGCAGAGTTGAACTAGATAAGGCTCATGTGTGTAGGAAGCACAGTTCTTTTGTTCTGAGCAAGCTCACTGTTTGGACAACATAGGAAACACAGTAGAGTAGAAGAGTGCTCTTTTCTCTAAAGCAGAGTGTGTTTCTTGTAAGGCGAGCTAGTGTTTGTTTCCCAGTCCTAAATGGAGTTGAATCACATGCAGTTTCTGGTCCTACAAGCAAGAGTTGTTTTCTGGTAAGAAGAGTCACTATTGAGCTGCCATTGCCATACACAGGAAAATTAACACTGGCGTCTTTTCCCAGCAAGTACAGTGTATTGGATGGAAGAGGATCTACTGTTCTTGTCAGGTTCCTAAGCAGACTTGAACTAGATATTGCCGTGTGTGTAGTAAGCACAGTTTTTTTGTTCTGAGCAAGCTCA
Source organism: Peromyscus eremicus (assembly GCF_949786415.1). Taxonomy (NCBI): domain Eukaryota; kingdom Metazoa; phylum Chordata; class Mammalia; order Rodentia; family Cricetidae; genus Peromyscus; species Peromyscus eremicus. The sequence goes on from NW_026734360.1 coordinate 160,964, forward strand.
CTGTTCGGAACCCATAGGAAACACAGTAGAGTATAGAGTGCTCTTTCCTCAAAAGCAGAGTGTGTTTCATGTAAGGAGAGGTAGCATTTGTTTCCCAGTCCTAAACTGAGTTGAATCACATGCAGTTTCTGGTCCTACGAGCAAGAGTTGTTTTCTGGTAAGGAAAGTCTCTATTGCGCTCCCATTGCCATACACAGTGCAAATAGCACTCGTTTCTGATCCCAGGAAGTACAGCATATCGGACTGAAGAGGAGCTACTGTTCTTGTCAGTTTCCTAAGCAGAGTTGAACTAGATATGGCCCGTGTGTAGGAAGCACAGTTCTTTTGTTCTGAGCAAGCTCACTGTTCTGTCCCTATAGGAAACACAGTAGAGTAGAAGAGTGCTCTTTTCAATAAAGCAGAGTGTGTTTCTTGTAAGGCGAGCTAGTGTTTTTTTTTCCCAGTCCTAAATGGAGTTGAATCACATGCAGTTTCTGGTCCTACGAGCAAGAGTTGTTTTCTGGTAAGGAAAGTCACTATTGTGTTCCCATTGCCATACACAGTGCAAATAGCACTCGCGTCTGTTCCCAGCAAGTACAGTGTATCGGACTGAAGAGGAGCTACTGCTCTTGTCAGTTTCCTAAGCAGAGTTGAATGAGATATGGCGCGTGTGTGTAGGAAGAACAGTTCTCTTGTTCTGAGCAAGCTCACTGTTCTGGCCCTATAAGAAACACAGTAGAGTAGAAGAGTGCTCTTTTCTCTAAAGCAGAGTGTGTTTCATGTAAGGCGAGCTAGCATTTGTTTCCCAGTACTAAATGGAGTTGAATCACATGCAGTTTCTGGTCATACGATTAAGAATTGGTTTCTGGTAAGGAAAGACACTATTGCGCTCTCATTGCCATACATAGAGCAAATAGCACTCGGTCCGTTCCCAGCAAGTACAGTGCATCGGACTGAAGAGGAGCTACTGTTCTTGTCAGTTTCCTAAGCAGAGTTGAACTAGATATGGCCCGTGTGAAGGAAGCACAGTTCTTTTGTTCTGATCAAGCTCACTGTTCTGGCCCTATAGGAAACACAGTAGAGTAGAAGAGTGCTCTTTTCTCAAAAGCAGAGTGTTTTTCTTGTAAGGCGAGCTAGTGTTTGTTTCCCAGTCCTAAATGGAGTTGAATCACATGCAGTTTCTGGTTCTAGGAACAAGAGTTGTTTTCTTGTAAGAAGAGTCACTATTGCGCTCCCATTGTCATACACAGGGCAAATAGTACTGGCGTCTGTTCCCAGCATGTACAGTGTATTGGACTGAAGAGGATCTACTGTTCTTGTCAGTTTCCTAAGCAGAATTGAATAGATATGGCCCCTGTGTGCAGGAAGCACAGTTATTTTGTTCTGAGGAAGCTCACTCTTCAGGCCCTATAGGAAACACAGTAGAGTAGAAGAATGCTCTTTTGTCAAAAGCAGAGTGTTTTTCTTGTAAGGCGAGCTTGTGTTTCTTTCCCAGTCCTAAATGGAGCTGAGACACATGCAGGTTTGGTCCTATGAGCAAGAGTTTTTTTCTGGTAAGAAGAGTCACTATTGCACTCCCATTGCCATACACAGTGCAAATAGCACTTGCATCTTTTCCCAGCATGTACAGGGTATTGGACTGAAGAGGATCTACTGTTCTTGTCAGTTTCCTAAGCAGAGTTGAACTAGATATGGCCCGTGTGTGTAGGAAGCACAGTTCTTTTGTTCTGAGCAAGCTCACTGTTCGGATCCCATAGGAGACTCAGTAGAGTAGAAGAGTACTCTTTTCTCAAAAGCAGAGTGTGTTTCATGTAAGGCGAGCTAGCATTTGTTTCCCAGTCCTAAATGGAGTTGAATCACATACAGTTTCTGGTCATACGAGCAAGAGTTGTTTTCTGGTATGGAAAGTCACTATTGCGCTCCCATTGACATACACAGTGCAAATAGCACTCGCGTCTATTCCCAGCATGTACAGTGTATTGGACTGAAGAGGAGCTACTGTTCTTGTCAGTTTCCTAAGCAGAGTTGAACTAGATAAGGCTCATGTGTGTAGGAAGCACAGTTCTTTTGTTCTGAGCAAGCTCACTGTTTGGACAACATAGGAAACACAGTAGAGTAGAAGAGTGCTCTTTTCTCTAAAGCAGAGTGTGTTTCTTGTAAGGCGAGCTAGTGTTTGTTTCCCAGTCCTAAATGGAGTTGAATCACATGCAGTTTCTGGTCCTACAAGCAAGAGTTGTTTTCTGGTAAGAAGAGTCACTATTGAGCTGCCATTGCCATACACAGGAAAATTAACACTGGCGTCTTTTCCCAGCAAGTACAGTGTATTGGATGGAAGAGGATCTACTGTTCTTGTCAGGTTCCTAAGCAGACTTGAACTAGATATTGCCGTGTGTGTAGTAAGCACAGTTTTTTTGTTCTGAGCAAGCTCACTGTTCGGAACCCATAGGAAACACAGTAGAGTATAGAGTGCTCTTTCCTCAAAAGCAGAGTGTGTTTCATGTAAGGAGAGGTAGCATTTGTTTCCCAGTCCTAAACTGAGTTGAATCACATGCAGTTTCTGGTCCTACGAGCAAGAGTTGTTTTCTGGTAAGGAAAGTCTCTATTGCGCTCCCATTGCCATACACAGTGCAAATAGCACTCGTTTCTGATCCCAGGAAGTACAGCATATCGGACTGAAGAGGAGCTACTGTTCTTGTCAGTTTCCTAAGCAGAGTTGAACTAGATATGGCCCGTGTGTAGGAAGCACAGTTCTTTTGTTCTGAGCAAGCTCACTGTTCTGTCCCTATAGGAAACACAGTAGAGTAGAAGAGTGCTCTTTTCAATAAAGCAGAGTGTGTTTCTTGTAAGGCGAGCTAGTGTTTTTTTTTCCCAGTCCTAAATGGAGTTGAATCACATGCAGTTTCTGGTCCTACGAGCAAGAGTTGTTTTCTGGTAAGGAAAGTCACTATTGTGTTCCCATTGCCATACACAGTGCAAATAGCACTCGCGTCTGTTCCCAGCAAGTACAGTGTATCGGACTGAAGAGGAGCTACTGCTCTTGTCAGTTTCCTAAGCAGAGTTGAATGAGATATGGCGCGTGTGTGTAGGAAGAACAGTTCTCTTGTTCTGAGCAAGCTCACTGTTCTGGCCCTATAAGAAACACAGTAGAGTAGAAGAGTGCTCTTTTCTCTAAAGCAGAGTGTGTTTCATGTAAGGCGAGCTAGCATTTGTTTCCCAGTACTAAATGGAGTTGAATCACATGCAGTTTCTGGTCATACGATTAAGAATTGGTTTCTGGTAAGGAAAGACACTATTGCGCTCTCATTGCCATACATAGAGCAAATAGCACTCGGTCCATTCCCAGCAAGTACAGTGCATCGGACTGAAGAGGAGCTACTGTTCTTGTCAGTTTCCTAAGCAGAGTTGAACTAGATATGGCCCGTGTGAAGGAAGCACAGTTCTTTTGTTCTGATCAAGCTCACTGTTCTGGCCCTATAGGAAACACAGTAGAGTAGAAGAGTGCTCTTTTCTCAAAAGCAGAGTGTTTTTCTTGTAAGGCGAGCTAGTGTTTGTTTCCCAGTCCTAAATGGAGTTGAATCACATGCAGTTTCTGGTTCTAGGAACAAGAGTTGTTTTCTTGTAAGAAGAGTCACTATTGCGCTCCCATTGTCATACACAGGGCAAATAGTACTGGCGTCTGTTCCCAGCATGTACAGTGTATTGGACTGAAGAGGATCTACTGTTCTTGTCAGTTTCCTAAGCAGAATTGAATAGATATGGCCCCTGTGTGCAGGAAGCACAGTTATTTTGTTCTGAGGAAGCTCACTCTTCAGGCCCTATAGGAAACACAGTAGAGTAGAAGAATGCTCTTTTGTCAAAAGCAGAGTGTTTTTCTTGTAAGGCGAGCTTGTGTTTCTTTCCCAGTCCTAAATGGAGCTGAGACACATGCAGGTTTGGTCCTATGAGCAAGAGTTTTTTTCTGGTAAGAAGAGTCACTATTGCACTCCCATTGCCATACACAGTGCAAATAGCACTTGCATCTTTTCCCAGCATGTACAGGGTATTGGACTGAAGAGGATCTACTGTTCTTGTCAGTTTCCTAAGCAGAGTTGAACTAGATATGGCCCGTGTGTGTAGGAAGCACAGTTCTTTTGTTCTGAGCAAGCTCACTGTTCGGATCCCATAGGAGACTCAGTAGAGTAGAAGAGTACTCTTTTCTCAAAAGCAGAGTGTGTTTCATGTAAGGCGAGCTAGCATTTGTTTCCCAGTCCTAAATGGAGTTGAATCACATGCAGTTTCTGGTCATACGAGCAAGAGTTGTTTTCTGGTATGGAAAGTCACTATTGCGCTCCCATTGACATACACAGTGCAAATAGCACTCGCGTCTATTCCCAGCATGTACAGTGTATTGGACTGAAGAGGAGCTACTGTTCTTGTCAGTTTCCTAAGCAGAGTTGAACTAGATAAGGCTCATGTGTGTAGGAAGCACAGTTCTTTTGTTCTGAGCAAGCTCACTGTTTAGACAACATAGGAAACACAGTAGAGTAGAAGAGTGCTCTTTTCTCTAAAGCAGAGTGTGTTTCTTGTAAGGCGAGCTAGTGTTTGTTTCCCAGTCCTAAATGGAGTTGAATCACATGCAGTTTCTGGTCCTACAAGCAAGAGTTGTTTTCTGGTAAGAAGAGTCACTATTGAGCTGCCATTGCCATACACAGGAAAATTAACACTGGCGTCTTTTCCCAGCAAGTACAGTGTATTGGATGGAAGAGGATCTACTGTTCTTGTCAGGTTCCTAAGCAGACTTGAACTAGATATTGCCGTGTGTGTAGTAAGCACAGTTTTTTTGTTCTGAGCAAGCTCACTGTTCGGAACCCATAGGAAACACAGTAGAGTATAGAGTGCTCTTTCCTCAAAAGCAGAGTGTGTTTCATGTAAGGAGAGGTAGCATTTGTTTCCCAGTCCTAAACTGAGTTGAATCACATGCAGTTTCTGGTCCTACGAGCAAGAGTTGTTTTCTGGTAAGGAAAGTCTCTATTGCGCTCCCATTGCCATACACAGTGCAAATAGCACTCGTTTCTGATCCCAGGAAGTACAGCATATCGGACTGAAGAGGAGCTACTGTTCTTGTCAGTTTCCTAAGCAGAGTTGAACTAGATATGGCCCGTGTGTAGGAAGCACAGTTCTTTTGTTCTGAGCAAGCTCACTGTTCTGTCCCTATAGGAAACACAGTAGAGTAGAAGAGTGCTCTTTTCAATAAAGCAGAGTGTGTTTCTTGTAAGGCGAGCTAGTGTTTTTTTTTCCCAGTCCTAAATGGAGTTGAATCACATGCAGTTTCTGGTCCTACGAGCAAGAGTTGTTTTCTGGTAAGGAAAGTCACTATTGTGTTCCCATTGCCATACACAGTGCAAATAGCACTCGCGTCTGTTCCCAGCAAGTACAGTGTATCGGACTGAAGAGGAGCTACTGCTCTTGTCAGTTTCCTAAGCAGAGTTGAATGAGATATGGCGCGTGTGTGTAGGAAGAACAGTTCTCTTGTTCTGAGCAAGCTCACTGTTCTGGCCCTATAAGAAACACAGTAGAGTAGAAGAGTGCTCTTTTCTCTAAAGCAGAGTGTGTTTCATGTAAGGCGAGCTAGCATTTGTTTCCCAGTACTAAATGGAGTTGAATCACATGCAGTTTCTGGTCATACGATTAAGAATTGGTTTCTGGTAAGGAAAGACACTATTGCGCTCTCATTGCCATACATAGAGCAAATAGCACTCGGTCCGTTCCCAGCAAGTACAGTGCATCGGACTGAAGAGGAGCTACTGTTCTTGTCAGTTTCCTAAGCAGAGTTGAACTAGATATGGCCCGTGTGAAGGAAGCACAGTTCTTTTGTTCTGATCAAGCTCACTGTTCTGGCCCTATAGGAAACACAGTAGAGTAGAAGAGTGCTCTTTTCTCAAAAGCAGAGTGTTTTTCTTGTAAGGCGAGCTAGTGTTTGTTTCCCAGTCCTAAATGGAGTTGAATCACATGCAGTTTCTGGTTCTAGGAACAAGAGTTGTTTTCTTGTAAGAAGAGTCACTATTGCGCTCCCATTGTCATACACAGGGCAAATAGTACTGGCGTCTGTTCCCAGCATGTACAGTGTATTGGACTGAAGAGGATCTACTGTTCTTGTCAGTTTCCTAAGCAGAATTGAATAGATATGGCCCCTGTGTGCAGGAAGCACAGTTATTTTGTTCTGAGGAAGCTCACTCTTCAGGCCCTATAGGAAACACAGTAGAGTAGAAGAATGCTCTTTTGTCAAAAGCAGAGTGTTTTTCTTGTAAGGCGAGCTTGTGTTTCTTTCCCAGTCCTAAATGGAGCTGAGACACATGCAGGTTTGGTCCTATGAGCAAGAGTTTTTTTCTGGTAAGAAGAGTCACTATTGCACTCCCATTGCCATACACAGTGCAAATAGCACTTGCATCTTTTCCCAGCATGTACAGGGTATTGGACTGAAGAGGATCTACTGTTCTTGTCAGTTTCCTAAGCAGAGTTGAACTAGATATGGCCCGTGTGTGTAGGAAGCACAGTTCTTTTGTTCTGAGCAAGCTCACTGTTCGGATCCCATAGGAGACTCAGTAGAGTAGAAGAGTACTCTTTTCTCAAAAGCAGAGTGTGTTTCATGTAAGGCGAGCTAGCATTTGTTTCCCAGTCCTAAATGGAGTTGAATCACATGCAGTTTCTGGTCCTACGAGCAAGAGTTGTTTTCTGGTAAGAAGAGTCCCTATTGCGCTCCCATTGTCATACACAGAGCAAATAGTCCTGGCATCTGTTCCTAGCATGTACAGTGAATTGGACTGAAGAGGAGCTACTGTTCTTGTCAGTTTCCTACGCAGAGTTGAACTAGATATGGCCCGTGTGTGTAGGAAGCACAGTTCTTTTTTCTGAGCAAGCTCACTGTTCGGACCCATAGGAAACAGAGTAAAGTAGAAGAGTGCTCTTTTCTCAAAAGCAGAGTGTGTTTCATGTAAGGCGAGCTAGCATTTGTTTCCCAGTCCTAAATGGTGTTGAATCACATGCAGTTTCTGGTCCTACGAGCAAGAGTTGTTTTCTGGTAAGAAAAGTCACTATTGCGCTCCCATTGCCATACACAGTGCAAATGGCACTCGCGTGTGTTCCCAGATAGTACAGGGTATCGTACTGAAGAGGAGTTACTGTTTTTGTCAGTTTCCTAAGCAGAGTTGAACTATATATGGCTCATGTGTGTAGGAAGCACAGTTTTTTTTTCTGAGCAAGATCACTGTTCTGGCCCTATAGGAAACACTTTAGAGAATAAGAGGGCTCTTTTCTCAAAAGCAGAGTGTGTTTCTTGCAAAGCGAGCTAGCATTGGTTTCCCAGTCCTAAATGGAGTTGAATCTCATGCAGTTTCTGGTCCTACGAGCAAGAGTTGTTTTCTGGTAAGAAGAGTCACTATTGTGCTCCCATTGCCATACACAGAGCAAATAGCACTCGCGTCTGTTCCCAGCAAGTACAGTGTATCGGACTGAAGAGTAGCTACTGTTGTTGTCAGTTTCCTAAACAGAGTTGAACGAGATATGGCCCATGTGTGTAGGAAGCTCAGTTCTTTTGTTCTGAGCAAGCTCACTGTTTTGACCAGATAGGAAACACAGTAGAGTAGAAGAGTGCTCTTTTCTCAAAAGCAGGGTGTGTTTCTTGTAAGGCGAGCTAGTGTTTGTTTCCCAGTCCTAAATGGAGTTGAATCACATGCACTTTCTGGTCCTACGAGCAAGAGTTGTTTTCTGGTAAGGAAAATCACTATTGCGCTCCCATTGCCATACACAGTGCAAATAGCACTCGCGTCTGTTCCCAGCAATTACAGTGTATCGGACTGAAGAGGAGCTACTGTTCTTGTCAGTTTCATAAGCAGAGTTGAACTAGATATGGTCCGTGTGTAGGGAGCACAGTTTTCTGTTCTGAGCAAGCTCACAGTTTGGACCCCATAGGAAACACAGTAGAGTAGATGAGTGCTCTTTTCTCAAAAGCAGAGTGTGTTTCTTGTAAGGCGAGCTAGCATTTGTTTCCCAGTCCTAAATGGAGTTGAATCCCATGCAGTTTCTGGTCCTACGAGCAAGAGTTGTTTTCTTTTAAGGAAAGTCACTATGGCGCTCCCATTGCCATACACAGTGCAAATAGCACTCGCGTGTGTTCCCAGCTAGTACAGTGTACCAGACTGAAGAGGAGCTACTGTTTTTGTCAGTTTCTTAAGCAGAGTTGAACTAGATATGGGCCGTGTGTGTAGGAAGCACAGTTTTTTTTTCTTAGCAAGCTCACTGTTCTGGCCCTATAGGAAACACTTTAGAGTATAAGAGGGCTCTTTTCTCAAAAGCAGAGTGTGTTTCTTGTAATGCGAGCTAGCGTTTGTTTCCCAGTCCTAAATGGAGTTGAATCTCATGCAGTTTCTGGTCCTACGAGCAAGAGTTGTTTTCTGGTAAGAAGAGTCACTATTGGGCTCCCATTGCCATGCACAGAGCAAATAGCACTCGCGTCTGTTCCCAGCAAGTACAGTGTATCGGACTGAAGAGGAGCTACTGTTGTTGTCAGTTTCCTAAGCAGAGTTGAAGGAGATATGGCCCGTGTGTGTAGGAAGCTCAGTTCTTTTGTTCTGAGCAAGCTCACTGTTTTGACCACATAGGAAACACAGTAGAGTAGAAGAGTGCTCTTTTCTCAAAAGCAGGGTGTGTTTCTTGTAAGGCGAGCAAGTGTTTGTTTCCCAGTCCTAAATGGAGTTGAATCACATGCAGTTTCTGGTCCTACGAGCAAGAGTTGTTTTCTGGTAAGGAAAGTCACTATTGCACTCCCATTGCCATACACAGTGCAAATAGCACTCGCGTCTGTTCCCAGCAATTACAGTGTATCGGACTGAAGAGGAGCTACTGTTCTTGTCGGTTTCCTAAGCAGAGTTGAACTAGATATGGTCCGTGTGTAGGAAGCACAGTTTTCTTGTCTGAGCAAGCTCACTGTTTGGACCCCGTAGGAAACACAATAGAGTAGAAGAGTGCTCTTTTCTCAAAAGCAGAGTGTGTTTCTTGTAAGGCGAGCTAGCATTTGTTTCCCAGTCCTAAATGGAGTTGAATCACATGCAGTTTCTGGTCCTACGAGCAATAGTTGTTTTATGGTAAGAATAGTCACTATTGCGCTGCCATTGCCATACACTGGACAAATAGCACTGGCGTCTGTTCCCAGCAAGTTCAGTGTATTGGACTGAAGGGGATCTACTGTTCTTGTCAGTTTCCTAAGCAGAATTGAATAGATATAGCCCCTGTGTGCAGGAAGCACAGTTCTTTTGTTCTGAGGAAGCTCACTCATCTGGCCCTATAGGAAACACAGTATAGTAGAAGAATGCTCTTTTGTCAAAAGTACAGAGTTTTTCTTGTAAGGCGAGATAGCATTTCTTTCCCAGTCCTAAATGGAGTTGAGACACATGCAGTTTTTGGTCCTACGAGCAAGAGTTTTTTTCTGGTAAGAAGAGTCACTATTGCACTCTCATTGCCATACACAGTGCAAATATCACTTGCATCTGTTCCCAGCAAGTACAGTGTATTGGACTGAAGAGGAGCTACTGTTCTTGTCAGTTTTTTAAGGAGAGTTGAACTAGATATGGCCCGTGTGTGTAGGAAGCACAGTTCTTTTGTTCTGAGCAACCTCACTGTTCGGACCCCATAGGAAACTCAGAAGGGTAGAAGCGTGCTCTTTTCTCAAAAGCAGAGTGTGTTTCTTGTAAGGCGAGCTAGCATTTGTTTCCCAGTCCTAAATGGAGTTGAATCACATGCAGTTTCTGGTCCTACGAGCAAGAGTTGTTTTCTGGTAAGAAGAGTCACTATTGCGCTCCCATTGTCATACACAGGGCAAATAGCACTCGCGTCTGTTCCCAGCAAGTACAGTGTATTGGACTGAAGAGGATCTACTATTCTTGTCAGTTTTTTAAGCAGAGTTGAAATAGATATGGCCCGTGTGTGTAGGAAGCACAGCTCTTTTGTTCTGAACAAGCTCACTGTTTTGGTCCTATAGGAAACACAGTTGAGTAGAAGAGTGCTCTTTTCTCAAAAGCAGAGTGTGTTTCTTGTAAGGCGAGCTTGCCTTTGTTTCCCAGTCCTAAATGGAGTTGCGTCACATGCAGTTTTTGGTCCTACGAGCAAGAGTTGTTTTCTGGTAAAGAAAGTCACTATTGCGCTCCAATTGCAATACACAGTGCAAATAGCACTCGCGTCTGTTCCCCGCAAGTACAATGTATTGGACTGAATAGGAGCTACTGTTCTTGTCAGTTTCCTAAGCAGAGTTGAACTAGATATGGTCCGTGTGTGTAAGAAGCACAGTTCTTTTGTTCTCAGCAAGCTCACTGTTCTGGCCCGATAGGAAACACTGTAGAGTAGAAGAGTGCTCTTTTCTCAAAAGCAGAGTGTGTTTCTTGTAAAACGAGTTATCGTTTTTTTCGCAGTCCTAAATGGAGTTGAATCACATGCAGTTTCTGGTCCTATGAGCAAGATTTGTTTTCTGGTAAGAAGAGTCACTATTGCGCTGCCATTGCCATACACAGGACAAATAGCACTGGCGTCTGTTCCCAGCAAGTACAGTGTATTGAACTGAAGAGGATCTACTGTTCTTGTCAGGTTGCTAAGCAGACTTGAACTAGATATGGCCGTGTGTAGGAAGCACAGTTTTTTTGTTCTGAGCAAGCTCATTTTCGGAACACATAGGAAACACAGTAGAGTAGAAGAGTGCTCTTTTCTCAAAAGCAGAGTGTGTTTTTGTAAGGCGAGCTAGCGTTTGTTTCCTAGTCCTAAATGGAGTTGAAAATCATGCAGTTTCTGGTCCTATGAACAAGAGTTGTTTTCTGGTAAGGAAAGTCACTATTGCGCTCCCATTGCCCTTTACAAGGAAAATAGCACTCGCGTCTTTTCCCAGCAAGTACAGTGTATTGGACTGAATAGGAGCTACTGTTCTTGTCAGTTTACTAAGCAGAAATGAACTAGATATTGTCCGTGCATGTAGGAAGCACAGTTCTTTTGTTCTGAGCAAGCTCACTGTTTGGACCCCATAGGAAACACAGTAGAGTAGAAGAGTGCTCTTTTCTCAAATGCAGAATGTGCTTCTTGTAAGGCGAGCTAGTGTTTGTTTCCCAGTCCTAAATGGAGTTGAATCACATGCAGTTTTGGGTCCTACGAGCAAGAGTTGTTTTCTGGTAAGAAGAGTCACTATTGCACTGCCATTGCCATACAAAAGACAATTAGCACTGGCGTCTGTTCCCAGCAAGTACAGTGCATTGGACTGAAGAGGATCTACTGTTCTTGTCAGGTTTATAAGCAGAATTGAACTAGATATGGCAGTGTGTAGGAATCATAGTTTTTTTGTTCTGAGCAAGCTCACTGTTCGGACCCCATAGGAAACACAGTAGAGTAGAGGAGTGCTCTTTTCTCTAAAGCAGAATGTGTTTCTTGTAAGGCAGGCTAGGGTTTGTTTCCCAGTCCTAAATGGAGTTGAATCCCATGCAGTTTCTGGTCTTACGAGCAAGAGTTGTGTTTTGGTAAGAAGAGTCACTATTGTGCTGCCATTGCCATACACAGGATAAGTAGCACTGTTGTCTGTTCCCAGCAAGTACACTGTATTGGACTGAAGAGGATCTACTCTTCATGTCAGGTTCCTAAGCAGAATTGAACTACATATGGCCGTGTTTGTAGGAAGCACAGTTCTTTTGTTCTGAGCAAGCTCACTGTTCTGGCCCTATAGAAAACACAGTAGAGTAGAAGAGTGCTCTTTTCTCAAAAGCAGAGTGTGTTTCTTGTAAGGCGAGCTAGTGTTTTTTTTTCCCAGTCCTAAATGGAGTTGAATCACATGCAGTTTCTGGTCCTACGAGCAAGAGTTGTTTTCTGGTAAGGAAAGTCACTATTGTGTTCCCATTGCCATACACAGTGCAAATAGCACTCGCGTCTGTTCCCAGCAAGTACAGTGTATCGGACTGAAGAGGAGCTACTGCTCTTGTCAGTTTCCTAAGCAGAGTTGAACGAGATATGGCGCGTGTGTGTAGGAAGAACAGTTCTCTTGTTCTGAGCAAGCTCACTGTTCTGGCCCTATAAGAAACACAGTAGAGTAGAAGAGTGCTCTTTTCTCTAAAGCAGAGTGTGTTTCATGTAAGGCGAGCTAGCATTTGTTTCCCAGTACTAAATGGAGTTGAATCACATGCAGTTTCTGGTCATATGATTAAGAATTGGTTTCTGGTAAGGAAAGACACTATTGCGCTCTCATTGCCATACATAGAGCAAATAGCACTCGGTCCGTTCCCAGCAAGTACAGTGCATCGGACTGAAGAGGAGCTACTGTTCTTGTCAGTTTCCTAAGCAGAGTTGAACTAGATATGGCCCGTGTGAAGGAAGCACAGTTCTTTTGTTCTGATCAAGCTCACTGTTCTGGCCCTATAGGAAACACAGTAGAGTAGAAGAGTGCTCTTTTCTCAAAAGCAGAGTGTTTTTCTTGTAAGGCGAGCTAGTGTTTGTTTCCCAGTCCTAAATGGAGTTGAATCACATGCAGTTTCTGGTTCTAGGAACAAGAGTTGTTTTCTTGTAAGAAGAGTCACTATTGCGCTCCCATTGTCATACACAGGGCAAATAGTACTGGCGTCTGTTCCCAGCATGTACAGTGTATTGGACTGAAGAGGATCTACTGTTCTTGTCAGTTTCCTAAGCAGAATTGAATAGATATGGCCCCTGTGTGCAGGAAGCACAGTTATTTTGTTCTGAGGAAGCTCACTCTTCAGGCCCTATAGGAAACACAGTAGAGTAGAAGAATGCTCTTTTGTCAAAAGCAGAGTGTTTTTCTTGTAAGGCGAGCTTGTGTTTCTTTCCCAGTCCTAAATGGAGCTGAGACACATGCAGGTTTGGTCCTACGAGCAAGAGTTTTTTTCTGGTAAGAAGAGTCACTATTGCACTCCCATTGCCATACACAGTGCAAATAGCACTTGCATCTTTTCCCAGCATGCACAGGGTATTGGACTGAAGAGGATCTACTGTTCTTGTCAGTTTCCTAAGCAGAGTTGAACTAGATATGGCCCGTGTGTGTAGGAAGCACAGTTCTTTTGTTCTGAGCAAGCTCACTGTTCGGATCCCATAGGAGACTCAGTAGAGTAGAAGAGTACTCTTTTCTCAAAAGCAGAGTGTGTTTCATGTAAGGCGAGCTAGCATTTGTTTCCCAGTCCTAAATGGAGTTGAATCACATGCAGTTTCTGGTCCTACGAGCAAGAGTTGTTTTCTGGTAAGAAGAGTCCCTATTGCGCTCCCATTGTCATACACAGAGCAAATAGTCCTGGCATCTGTTCCTAGCATGTACAGTGAATTGGACTGAAGAGGAGCTACTGTTCTTGTCAGTTTCCTAAGCAGAGTTGAACTAGATATGGCCCGTGTGTGTAGGAAGCACAGTTCTTTTTTCTGAGCAAGCTCACTGTTCGGACCCATAGGAAACAGAGTAAAGTAGAAGAGTGCTCTTTTCTCAAAAGCAGAGTGTGTTTCATGTAAGGCGAGCTAGCATTTGTTTCCCAGTCCTAAATGGTGTTGAATCACATGCAGTTTCTGGTCCTACGAGCAAGAGTTGTTTTCTGGTAAGAAAAGTCACTATTGCGCTCCCATTGCCATACACAGTGCAAATGGCACTCGCGTGTGTTCCCAGATAGTACAGGGTATCGTACTGAAGAGGAGTTACTGTTTTTGTCAGTTTCCTAAGCAGAGTTGAACTATATATGGCTCATGTGTGTAGGAAGCACAGTTTTTTTTTCTGAGCAAGATCACTGTTCTGGCCCTATAGGAAACACTTTAGAGAATAAGAGGGCTCTTTTCTCAAAAGCAGAGTGTGTTTCTTGCAAAGCGAGCTAGCATTGGTTTCCCAGTCCTAAATGGAGTTGAATCTCATGCAGTTTCTGGTCCTACGAGCAAGAGTTGTTTTCTGGTAAGAAGAGTCACTATTGTGCTCCCATTGCCATACACAGAGCAAATAGCACTCGCGTCTGTTCCCAGCAAGTACAGTGTATCGGACTGAAGAGTAGCTACTGTTGTTGTCAGTTTCCTAAGCAGAGTTGAACTAGATATGGTCCGTGTGTAGGAAGCACAGTTTTCTTGTCTGAGCAAGCTCACTGTTTGGACCCCGTAGGAAACACAATAGAGTAGAAGAGTGCTCTTTTCTCAAAAGCAGAGTGTGTTTCTTGTAAGGCGAGCTAGCATTTGTTTCCCAGTCCTAAATGGAGTTGAATCACATGCAGTTTCTGGTCCTACGAGCAATAGTTGTTTTATGGTAAGAATAGTCACTATTGCGCTGCCATTGCCATACACTGGACAAATAGCACTGGCGTCTGTTCCCAGCAAGTTCAGTGTATTGGACTGAAGGGGATCTACTGTTCTTGTCAGTTTCCTAAGCAGAATTGAATAGATATAGCCCCTGTGTGCAGGAAGCACAGTTCTTTTGTTCTGAGGAAGCTCACTCATCTGGCCCTATAGGAAACACAGTATAGTAGAAGAATGCTCTTTTGTCAAAAGTACAGAGTTTTTCTTGTAAGGCGAGATAGCATTTCTTTCCCAGTCCTAAATGGAGTTGAGACACATGCAGTTTTTGGTCCTACGAACAAGAGTTTTTTTCTGGTAAGAAGAGTCACTATTGCACTCTCATTGCCATACACAGTGCAAATATCACTTGCATCTGTTCCCAGCAAGTACAGTGTATTGGACTGAAGAGGAGCTACTGTTCTTGTCAGTTTTTTAAGGAGAGTTGAACTAGATATGGCCCGTGTGTGTAGGAAGCACAGTTCTTTTGTTCTGAGCAACCTCACTGTTCGGACCCCATAGGAAACTCAGAAGGGTAGAAGCGTGCTCTTTTCTCAAAAGCAGAGTGTGTTTCTTGTAAGGCGAGCTAGCATTTGTTTCCCAGTCCTAAATGGAGTTGAATCACATGCAGTTTCTGGTCCTACGAGCAAGAGTTGTTTTCTGGTAAGAAGAGTCACTATTGCGCTCCCATTGTCATACACAGGGCAAATAGCACTCGCGTCTGTTCACCGCAAGTACAGTGTATTAGACTGAATAGGAGCTACTGTTCTTGTCAGTTTCCTAAGCAGAGTTGAACTAGATATGGTTCGTGTGTGTAGGAAGCACAGTTCTTTTGTTCTGAGCGAGCTCACTGTACTGGCCCGATAGGAAACACTGTAGAGTAGAAGAGTGCTCTTTTCTCAAAAGCAGAGTGTGTTTCCTGTAAAACGAGCGATCGTTTGTTTCCCAGTCCTAAATGGAGTTGAATCACATGCAGTTTCTGGTCCTATGAGCAAGAGTTGTTTTCTGGTAAGAAGAGTCACTATTGTGCTCCCGTTGTCATACACAGGGCAAATAGCGCTGGTGTCTGTTCCCAGCATGTACAGTGTATTGGACTTAGAGGATCTACTGTTCATGTCAGGTTCCTAAGCAGAGTTGAACTAGATATGGCCGTGTGTGTAGGAAGCACAGTTCTTTTGTTCTGAGCAAGCTCACTGTTTTGACCACATAGGAAACACAGTAGAGTAGAAGAGTGCTCTTTTCTCTAAAGCAGAGTGTGTTTCTTGTAAGGCGAGCTTGCGTTTGTTTCCCAGTCCTAAATGGAGTTGAGTCACATGCAGTTTCTGGTCATACGAGCAAGAGTTGTTTTCTGGTAAGAAGAGTCACTATTTCGCTCCCATTGCCATACACAGTGCAAATAGCACTCGCATCTGTTCCCAGCAAGTACAGTGTATTGGAATGAAGAGGATCTACTGTTCTTGTCAGTTTTTTAAGCAGAGTTGAAATAGATATGGCCCGTGTGTGTAGGAAGCACAGTTCTTTTGTTCTGAGCAAGCTCACTGTTTTGGTCCTATAGGAAACACAGTTGAGTAGAAGAGTGCTCTTTTCTCAAAAGCAGAGTGTGTTTCTTGTAAGGCGAGCTCGCGTTTGTTTCCCAGTCCTAAATGGAGTTGTGTCACATGCAGTTTTTGGTCCTATGAGCAAGATTTTTTTTCTGGTAAGAAGAGTCACTATTGCGCTCCAATTGCCATACAGAGTGCAAATAGCACTCGCGTCTGTTCCCCGCAAGTACAGTGTATTAGACTGAATAGGAGCCACTGTTCTTGTCAGTTTCCTAAGCAGAGTTGAACGAGATATGGTCCGTGTGTGTAGGAAGCACAGTTCTTTTGTTCTGAGCAAGCTCACTGTTCTGGCCCGATAGGAAACACTGTAGAGTAGAAGAGTGCTCTTTTCTCAAAAGCAGAGTGTTTTTCTTGTAAGGCGAGCTAGTGTTTGTTTCCCAGTCCTAAATGGAGTTGAATCACATGCAGTTTCTGGTTCTAGGAACAAGAGTTGTTTTCTTGTAAGAAGAGTCACTATTGCGCTCCCATTGTCATACACAGGGCAAATAGTACTGGCGTCTGTTCCCAGCATGTACAGTGTATTGGACTGAAGAGGATCTACTGTTCTTGTCAGTTTCCTAAGCAGAATTGAATAGATATGGCCCCTGTGTGCAGGAAGCACAGTTATTTTGTTCTGAGGAAGCTCACTCTTCAGGCCCTATAGGAAACACAGTAGAGTAGAAGAATGCTCTTTTGTCAAAAGCAGAGTGTTTTTCTTGTAAGGCGAGCTTGTGTTTCTTTCCCAGTCCTAAATGGAGCTGAGACACATGCAGGTTTGGTCCTATGAGCAAGAGTTTTTTTCTGGTAAGAAGAGTCACTATTGCACTCCCATTGCCATACACAGTGCAAATAGCACTTGCATCTTTTCCCAGCATGTACAGGGTATTGGACTGAAGAGGATCTACTGTTCTTGTCAGTTTCCTAAGCAGAGTTGAACTAGATATGGCCCGTGTGTGTAGGAAGCACAGTTCTTTTGTTCTGAGCAAGCTCACTGTTCGGATCCCATAGGAGACTCAGTAGAGTAGAAGAGTACTCTTTTCTCAAAAGCAGAGTGTGTTTCATGTAAGGCGAGCTAGCATTTGTTTCCCAGTCCTAAATGGAGTTGAATCACATGCAGTTTCTGGTCATACGAGCAAGAGTTGTTTTCTGGTATGGAAAGTCACTATTGCGCTCCCATTGACATACACAGTGCAAATAGCACTCGCGTCTATTCCCAGCATGTACAGTGTATTGGACTGAAGAGGAGCTACTGTTCTTGTCAGTTTCCTAAGCAGAGTTGAACTAGATAAGGCTCATGTGTGTAGGAAGCACAGTTCTTTTGTTCTGAGCAAGCTCACTGTTTAGACAACATAGGAAACACAGTAGAGTAGAAGAGTGCTCTTTTCTCTAAAGCAGAGTGTGTTTCTTGTAAGGCGAGCTAGTGTTTGTTTCCCAGTCCTAAATGGAGTTGAATCACATGCAGTTTCTGGTCCTACAAGCAAGAGTTGTTTTCTGGTAAGAAGAGTCACTATTGAGCTGCCATTGCCATACACAGGAAAATTAACACTGGCGTCTTTTCCCAGCAAGTACAGTGTATTGGATGGAAGAGGATCTACTGTTCTTGTCAGGTTCCTAAGCAGACTTGAACTAGATATTGCCGTGTGTGTAGTAAGCACAGTTTTTTTGTTCTGAGCAAGCTCACTGTTCGGAACCCATAGGAAACACAGTAGAGTATAGAGTGCTCTTTCCTCAAAAGCAGAGTGTGTTTCATGTAAGGAGAGGTAGCATTTGTTTCCCAGTCCTAAACTGAGTTGAATCACATGCAGTTTCTGGTCCTACGAGCAAGAGTTGTTTTCTGGTAAGGAAAGTCTCTATTGCGCTCCCATTGCCATACACAGTGCAAATAGCACTCGTTTCTGATCCCAGGAAGTACAGCATATCGGACTGAAGAGGAGCTACTGTTCTTGTCAGTTTCCTAAGCAGAGTTGAACTAGATATGGCCCGTGTGTAGGAAGCACAGTTCTTTTGTTCTGAGCAAGCTCACTGTTCTGTCCCTATAGGAAACACAGTAGAGTAGAAGAGTGCTCTTTTCAATAAAGCAGAGTGTGTTTCTTGTAAGGCGAGCTAGTGTTTTTTTTTCCCAGTCCTAAATGGAGTTGAATCACATGCAGTTTCTGGTCCTACGAGCAAGAGTTGTTTTCTGGTAAGGAAAGTCACTATTGTGTTCCCATTGCCATACACAGTGCAAATAGCACTCGCGTCTGTTCCCAGCAAGTACAGTGTATCGGACTGAAGAGGAGCTACTGCTCTTGTCAGTTTCCTAAGCAGAGTTGAATGAGATATGGCGCGTGTGTGTAGGAAGAACAGTTCTCTTGTTCTGAGCAAGCTCACTGTTCTGGCCCTATAAGAAACACAGTAGAGTAGAAGAGTGCTCTTTTCTCTAAAGCAGAGTGTGTTTCATGTAAGGCGAGCTAGCATTTGTTTCCCAGTACTAAATGGAGTTGAATCACATGCAGTTTCTGGTCATACGATTAAGAATTGGTTTCTGGTAAGGAAAGACACTATTGCGCTCTCATTGCCATACATAGAGCAAATAGCACTCGGTCCGTTCCCAGCAAGTACAGTGCATCGGACTGAAGAGGAGCTACTGTTCTTGTCAGTTTCCTAAGCAGAGTTGAACTAGATATGGCCCGTGTGAAGGAAGCACAGTTCTTTTGTTCTGATCAAGCTCACTGTTCTGGCCCTATAGGAAACACAGTAGAGTAGAAGAGTGCTCTTTTCTCAAAAGCAGAGTGTTTTTCTTGTAAGGCGAGCTAGTGTTTGTTTCCCAGTCCTAAATGGAGTTGAATCACATGCAGTTTCTGGTTCTAGGAACAAGAGTTGTTTTCTTGTAAGAAGAGTCACTATTGCGCTCCCATTGTCATACACAGGGCAAATAGTACTGGCGTCTGTTCCCAGCATGTACAGTGTATTGGACTGAAGAGGATCTACTGTTCTTGTCAGTTTCCTAAGCAGAATTGAATAGATATGGCCCCTGTGTGCAGGAAGCACAGTTATTTTGTTCTGAGGAAGCTCACTCTTCAGGCCCTATAGGAAACACAGTAGAGTAGAAGAATGCTCTTTTGTCAAAAGCAGAGTGTTTTTCTTGTAAGGCGAGCTTGTGTTTCTTTCCCAGTCCTAAATGGAGCTGAGACACATGCAGGTTTGGTCCTATGAGCAAGAGTTTTTTTCTGGTAAGAAGAGTCACTATTGCACTCCCATTGCCATACACAGTGCAAATAGCACTTGCATCTTTTCCCAGCATGTACAGGGTATTGGACTGAAGAGGATCTACTGTTCTTGTCAGTTTCCTAAGCAGAGTTGAACTAGATATGGCCCGTGTGTGTAGGAAGCACAGTTCTTTTGTTCTGAGCAAGCTCACTGTTCGGATCCCATAGGAGACTCAGTAGAGTAGAAGAGTACTCTTTTCTCAAAAGCAGAGTGTGTTTCATGTAAGGCGAGCTAGCATTTGTTTCCCAGTCCTAAATGGAGTTGAATCACATGCAGTTTCTGGTCCTACGAGCAAGAGTTGTTTTCTGGTAAGAAGAGTCCCTATTGCGCTCCCATTGTCATACACAGAGCAAATAGTCCTGGCATCTGTTCCTAGCATGTACAGTGAATTGGACTGAAGAGGAGCTACTGTTCTTGTCAGTTTCCTACGCAGAGTTGAACTAGATATGGCCCGTGTGTGTAGGAAGCACAGTTCTTTTTTCTGAGCAAGCTCACTGTTCGGACCCATAGGAAACAGAGTAAAGTAGAAGAGTGCTCTTTTCTCAAAAGCAGAGTGTGTTTCATGTAAGGCGAGCTAGCATTTGTTTCCCAGTCCTAAATGGTGTTGAATCACATGCAGTTTCTGGTCCTACGAGCAAGAGTTGTTTTCTGGTAAGAAAAGTCACTATTGCGCTCCCATTGCCATACACAGTGCAAATGGCACTCGCGTGTGTTCCCAGATAGTACAGGGTATCGTACTGAAGAGGAGTTACTGTTTTTGTCAGTTTCCTAAGCAGAGTTGAACTATATATGGCTCATGTGTGTAGGAAGCACAGTTTTTTTTTCTGAGCAAGATCACTGTTCTGGCCCTATAGGAAACACTTTAGAGAATAAGAGGGCTCTTTTCTCAAAAGCAGAGTGTGTTTCTTGCAAAGCGAGCTAGCATTGGTTTCCCAGTCCTAAATGGAGTTGAATCTCATGCAGTTTCTGGTCCTACGAGCAAGAGTTGTTTTCTGGTAAGAAGAGTCACTATTGTGCTCCCATTGCCATACACAGAGCAAATAGCACTCGCGTCTGTTCCCAGCAAGTACAGTGTATCGGACTGAAGAGTAGCTACTGTTGTTGTCAGTTTCCTAAACAGAGTTGAACGAGATATGGCCCATGTGTGTAGGAAGCTCAGTTCTTTTGTTCTGAGCAAGCTCACTGTTTTGACCAGATAGGAAACACAGTAGAGTAGAAGAGTGCTCTTTTCTCAAAAGCAGGGTGTGTTTCTTGTAAGGCGAGCTAGTGTTTGTTTCCCAGTCCTAAATGGAGTTGAATCACATGCACTTTCTGGTCCTACGAGCAAGAGTTGTTTTCTGGTAAGGAAAATCACTATTGCGCTCCCATTGCCATACACAGTGCAAATAGCACTCGCGTCTGTTCCCAGCAATTACAGTGTATCGGACTGAAGAGGAGCTACTGTTCTTGTCAGTTTCATAAGCAGAGTTGAACTAGATATGGTCCGTGTGTAGGGAGCACAGTTTTCTGTTCTGAGCAAGCTCACAGTTTGGACCCCATAGGAAACACAGTAGAGTAGATGAGTGCTCTTTTCTCAAAAGCAGAGTGTGTTTCTTGTAAGGCGAGCTAGCATTTGTTTCCCAGTCCTAAATGGAGTTGAATCCCATGCAGTTTCTGGTCCTACGAGCAAGAGTTGTTTTCTTTTAAGGAAAGTCACTATGGCGCTCCCATTGCCATACACAGTGCAAATAGCACTCGCGTGTGTTCCCAGCTAGTACAGTGTACCAGACTGAAGAGGAGCTACTGTTTTTGTCAGTTTCTTAAGCAGAGTTGAACTAGATATGGGCCGTGTGTGTAGGAAGCACAGTTTTTTTTTCTTAGCAAGCTCACTGTTCTGGCCCTATAGGAAACACTTTAGAGTATAAGAGGGCTCTTTTCTCAAAAGCAGAGTGTGTTTCTTGTAATGCGAGCTAGCGTTTGTTTCCCAGTCCTAAATGGAGTTGAATCTCATGCAGTTTCTGGTCCTACGAGCAAGAGTTGTTTTCTGGTAAGAAGAGTCACTATTGGGCTCCCATTGCCATGCACAGAGCAAATAGCACTCGCGTCTGTTCCCAGCAAGTACAGTGTATCGGACTGAAGAGGAGCTACTGTTGTTGTCAGTTTCCTAAGCAGAGTTGAAGGAGATATGGCCCGTGTGTGTAGGAAGCTCAGTTCTTTTGTTCTGAGCAAGCTCACTGTTTTGACCACATAGGAAACACAGTAGAGTAGAAGAGTGCTCTTTTCTCAAAAGCAGGGTGTGTTTCTTGTAAGGCGAGCAAGTGTTTGTTTCCCAGTCCTAAATGGAGTTGAATCACATGCAGTTTCTGGTCCTACGAGCAAGAGTTGTTTTCTGGTAAGGAAAGTCACTATTGCACTCCCATTGCCATACACAGTGCAAATAGCACTCGCGTCTGTTCCCAGCAATTACAGTGTATCGGACTGAAGAGGAGCTACTGTTCTTGTCGGTTTCCTAAGCAGAGTTGAACTAGATATGGTCCGTGTGTAGGAAGCACAGTTTTCTTGTCTGAGCAAGCTCACTGTTTGGACCCCGTAGGAAACACAATAGAGTAGAAGAGTGCTCTTTTCTCAAAAGCAGAGTGTGTTTCTTGTAAGGCGAGCTAGCATTTGTTTCCCAGTCCTAAATGGAGTTGAATCACATGCAGTTTCTGGTCCTACGAGCAATAGTTGTTTTATGGTAAGAATAGTCACTATTGCGCTGCCATTGCCATACACTGGACAAATAGCACTGGCGTCTGTTCCCAGCAAGTTCAGTGTATTGGACTGAAGGGGATCTACTGTTCTTGTCAGTTTCCTAAGCAGAATTGAATAGATATAGCCCCTGTGTGCAGGAAGCACAGTTCTTTTGTTCTGAGGAAGCTCACTCATCTGGCCCTATAGGAAACACAGTATAGTAGAAGAATGCTCTTTTGTCAAAAGTACAGAGTTTTTCTTGTAAGGCGAGATAGCATTTCTTTCCCAGTCCTAAATGGAGTTGAGACACATGCAGTTTTTGGTCCTACGAGCAAGAGTTTTTTTCTGGTAAGAAGAGTCACTATTGCACTCTCATTGCCATACACAGTGCAAATATCACTTGCATCTGTTCCCAGCAAGTACAGTGTATTGGACTGAAGAGGAGCTACTGTTCTTGTCAGTTTTTTAAGGAGAGTTGAACTAGATATGGCCCGTGTGTGTAGGAAGCACAGTTCTTTTGTTCTGAGCAACCTCACTGTTCGGACCCCATAGGAAACTCAGAAGGGTAGAAGCGTGCTCTTTTCTCAAAAGCAGAGTGTGTTTCTTGTAAGGCGAGCTAGCATTTGTTTCCCAGTCCTAAATGGAGTTGAATCACATGCAGTTTCTGGTCCTACGAGCAAGAGTTGTTTTCTGGTAAGAAGAGTCACTATTGCGCTCCCATTGTCATACACAGGGCAAATAGCACTCGCGTCTGTTCACCGCAAGTACAGTGTATTAGACTGAATAGGAGCTACTGTTCTTGTCAGTTTCCTAAGCAGAGTTGAACTAGATATGGTTCGTGTGTGTAGGAAGCACAGTTCTTTTGTTCTGAGCGAGCTCACTGTACTGGCCCGATAGGAAACACTGTAGAGTAGAAGAGTGCTCTTTTCTCAAAAGCAGAGTGTGTTTCCTGTAAAACGAGCGATCGTTTGTTTCCCAGTCCTAAATGGAGTTGAATCACATGCAGTTTCTGGTCCTATGAGCAAGAGTTGTTTTCTGGTAAGAAGAGTCACTATTGTGCTCCCGTTGTCATACACAGGGCAAATAGCGCTGGTGTCTGTTCCCAGCATGTACAGTGTATTGGACTTAGAGGATCTACTGTTCATGTCAGGTTCCTAAGCAGAGTTGAACTAGATATGGCCGTGTGTGTAGGAAGCACAGTTCTTTTGTTCTGAGCAAGCTCACTGTTTTGACCACATAGGAAACACAGTAGAGTAGAAGAGTGCTCTTTTCTCTAAAGCAGAGTGTGTTTCTTGTAAGGCGAGCTTGTGTTTGTTTCCCAGTCCTAAATGGAGTTGAGTCACATGCAGTTTCTGGTCATACGAGCAAGAGTTGTTTTCTGGTAAGAAGAGTCACTATTTCGCTCCCATTGCCATACACAGTGCAAATAGCACTCGCATCTGTTCCCAGCAAGTACAGTGTATTGGAATGAAGAGGATCTACTGTTCTTGTCAGTTTTTTAAGCAGAGTTGAAATAGATATGGCCCGTGTGTGTAGGAAGCACAGTTCTTTTGTTCTGAGCAAGCTCACTGTTTTGGTCCTATAGGAAACACAGTTGAGTAGAAGAGTGCTCTTTTCTCAAAAGCAGAGTGTGTTTCTTGTAAGGCGAGCTCGCGTTTGTTTCCCAGTCCTAAATGGAGTTGTGTCACATGCAGTTTTTGGTCCTATGAGCAAGATTTTTTTTCTGGTAAGAAGAGTCACTATTGCGCTCCAATTGCCATACAGAGTGCAAATAGCACTCGCGTCTGTTCCCCGCAAGTACAGTGTATTAGACTGAATAGGAGCCACTGTTCTTGTCAGTTTCCTAAGCAGAGTTGAACGAGATATGGTCCGTGTGTGTAGGAAGCACAGTTCTTTTGTTCTGAGCAAGCTCACTGTTCTGGCCCGATAGGAAACACTGTAGAGTAGAAGAGTGCTCTTTTCTCAAAAGCAGAGTGTGTTTCTTGTTAAACGAGCTATCGTTTGTTTCGCAGTCCTAAATGGAGTTGAATCACATGCAGTTTCTGGTCCTATGAGCAAGAGTTGTTTTCTGGTAAGAAGAGTCACTATTGTGCTCCCATTGTCATACACAGGGCAAATAGTGCTGGCGTCTGTTCCCAGCATGTACAGTGTATTGGACTGAAGAGGATCTACTGTTCTTGTCAGGTTCCTAAGCAGAGTTGAACTAGATATGGCCGTGTGTGTAGGAAGCACAGTTCTTTTGTTCTGAGCAAGCTCACTGTTCTGGCCATATAGGAAACACTTTAGAGTAGAAGAGTGCTCTTTTCTCTAAAGCAGAGTGTGTTTCTTGTAAGGCGAGCTTGCGTTTGTTTCCCAGTCCTAAATGGAGTTGAATCACATGCAGTTTTTGGTCCTACGAGCAAGAGTTGTTTTCTGGTAAGAAGAGTCACTGTTTCGCTCCAATTGCCATACACAGTGCAAATAGCACTCGCGTCTGTTCCCAGCAAGTACAGTGTATTGGACTGAATAGGAGCTACTGTTCTTGTCAGTTTCCAAAGCATAGTTGAACTAGATATGGTCCGTTTGTGTAGGAAGCACAGTTCTTTTGTTCTCAGCAAGCTCACTGTTCTGGCCCTATAGGAAACACAGTAGAGTAGAAGAGTGCTCTTTTCTCAAAAGCAGAGTGTGTTTCTTGTAAGGCGAGCTAGAATTTGTGTCCCAGTCCTAAATGGAGTTGAATCACATGCAGTTTCTGGTCCTATGAGCAAGAGTTGTTTTATGGTAAGAATAGTCACTATTGCGTTGCCATTGCCATACACAGGACAAATAGCACTGGCATCTGTTCCCAGTATGTACAGTGTATTGGACTGAACAGGATCTACTGTTCTTGTCAGGTTCCTAAGCAGAGTTGAACTAGATATGGCCGTGTGTGTAGGAAGCACAGTTCTTTTGTTCTGAGCAAGCTCACTGTTCTGGCACTCTAGGAAACACAGTAAAGTAGAACAGTGCTCTTTTCTCAAAAGCAGAGTGTGTTTCTTGTAAGTCGACCAGCGTTTGTTTCCCAGTCCTAAATGGAGTGGATTCACATGCAGTTTCTGGTCCTACGAGCAAGAGGTTTTTTCTGGTAAGGAAAGTCATTATTGCGCTCCCTTTGCCATACACAGTGCAAATAGCACTCTTGTCTGTTCACAGCAAGTACAGTGTATCGGACTGAAAAGGAGATACTGTTCTTGTCAGTTTCCTAAGCAGAGTTGAACGAGATATGGCCCGTGTGTGTAGGAAGCACAGTTCTTTTGTTCTGAGCAAGCTCACTGTTTGGACCACATAGGAAACACAGTAGAGTAGAAGAGTGCTCTTTTCTCAAAAGCAGAGTGTGATTCATGTAAGGGGAGCTAGCTTTTGTTTCCCAGTCCTAAATGGAGTTGAATCCCATGCAGTTTCTGGTCCTACAAGCAAGAGTTGTTTTCTGGTAAGGAAAGTCACTTTACGCTCCCATTGCCATACACAGTGCAAATAGCACTCGCGTCTGTTCCCAGCAATTACAGTGTATCGGACTGAAGAGGAGCTACTGCTCTTGTCAGTTTCATAAGCAGAGTTGAACTAGGTATGGCCCGTGTGTAGGAAGCACAGTTCTTTTGTTCTGAGCAAGCTCACTGTTCTGGCCCTACAGGAAACACAGTAGAGTAGAAGAGTGCTCTTTTCTCTAAAGCAGAGTGTGTTTCTTGTAAGGCGAGCTAGAGTTTGTTTCCCAGTCCTAAATGGAGTTGAATCACATGCAGTTTTTTGTCCTACGAGCAAGAGTTGTTTTCTGGTAAGAAGAGTCACTATTGCGCTGCCATTGCCATACACAGGACAAATAGCACTGGCGTCTGTTGCCAGGAAGTACAGTGTATTGGACTGAAGAGGATCTACTTTTCTTGTCAGGTTTATAAGCAGAATTGAACTAGATATGGCCGTGTGTGTAGGAAGCACAGTTTTTTTGTTCTGAGCAAGTTCACTGTTCGGACCCCATAGGAAACACAGTACAGTAGAAGAGTGCTCTTTTCTCTAAAGCAGATTGTGTTTCTTGTAAGGCGAGCTAGCAATTGTTTCCCAGTCCTAAATGGCGTTGAATCACATACAGTTTCTGGTCCTACGAGCAAGAGTTGTTTTCTTGTAAGGAAAGTCACTATTGCGATCCCATTGACATACACAGTGCAAATAACACTCGCGTCTGTTCCCAGCAAGTACAGTGTATTGGACTGAAGAGGAGCTACTGTTCTTGTTAGTTTCCTAAGCAGAGTTGAACTAGATATGGCCCGTGTGTGTAGAAAGCACAGTTCTTTTGTTCTGAGCAAGCTCACTGTTCTGGCACTATAGAAAACACAGTAGAGTAGAAGAGTGCTCTTTTCTCTAAAGCAGAGTGTGTTTCTTGTAAGGCAAGCTAGCGTTTGTTTCCCAGTCCTAAATGGAGTTGAATCACATGCAGTTTCTGGTGCTACGAGCAAGAGTTTTTTATGGTAAGAATAGTCACTATTGTGCTGCCATTGCCATACACAGGACAAATAGCACTGCCGTCTGTTCCCAGCAAGTACAGTGTATTGGACTGAAGAGGATCTACTGTTCTTGTCAGGTTCCTAATCAGAATTGAACTAGATATGGCCGTGTGTGTTGGAAGCACAGTTCTTTTGTTCTGAGCAAAATCACTGTTCTGGCCCTACAGGAAACACTTTAGAGTAGAAGAGGGCTCTTTTTTCAAAAGCAGAGTGTGTTTCTTGTAAGGCAGGCTAGGGTTTGTTTCCCAGTCCTAAATGGAGTTTAATCCCATGCAGTTTCTGGTCCTAGGAACAAGAGTTGTTTCTGGTAAGAAGAGTCACTATTGCGCTGTCATTGCCATACACAGGACAAATAGCACTGGCGTCTGTTCCCAGGAAGTAGAGTGTATTGGACTGAAGAGAATCTACTGTTCTTGTCAGTTTTATAAGCAGAATTGAACTAGATATGGCCGTGTGTGTACGAAGCACAGTTTTTTTGTTCTGAGCAAGCTCACTGTTTGGACCCCATAGGAAACACAGTAGAGTAGAAGAGTGCTCTTTTCTCTAAAGCAGATTGTATTTCTTGTAAGGCGAGCTAGCATTTGTTTCCCAGTCCTAAATGGAGTTGAATCACATACAGTTTCTGGTCATACGAGCAAGAGTTGTTTTCTGGTATGGAAAGTCACTATTGCGCTCCCATTGACATACACAGTGCAAATAGCACTCGCGTCTATTCCCAGCATGTACAGTGTATTGGACTGAAGAGGAGCTACTGTTCTTGTCAGTTTCCTAAGCAGAGTTGAACTAGATAAGGCTCATGTGTGTAGGAAGCACAGTTCTTTTGTTCTGAGCAAGCTCACTGTTTGGACAACATAGGAAACACAGTAGAGTAGAAGAGTGCTCTTTTCTCTAAAGCAGAGTGTGTTTCTTGTAAGGCGAGCTAGTGTTTGTTTCCCAGTCCTAAATGGAGTTGAATCACATGCAGTTTCTGGTCCTACAAGCAAGAGTTGTTTTCTGGTAAGAAGAGTCACTATTGAGCTGCCATTGCCATACACAGGAAAATTAACACTGGCGTCTTTTCCCAGCAAGTACAGTGTATTGGATGGAAGAGGATCTACTGTTCTTGTCAGGTTCCTAAGCAGACTTGAACTAGATATGGCCGTGTGTGTAGTAAGCACAGTTTTTTTGTTCTGAGCAAGCTCACTGTTCGGAACCCATAGGAAACACAGTAGAGTATAGAGTGCTCTTTCCTCAAAAGCAGAGTGTGTTTCATGTAAGGAGAGCTAGCATTTGTTTCCCAGTCCTAAATTGAGTTGAATCACATGCAGTTTCTGGTCCTACGAGCAAGAGTTGTTTTCTGGTAAGGAAAGTCTCTATTGCGCTCCCATTGCCATACACAGTGCAAATAGCACTCGTTTCTGATCCCAGGAAGTACAGCATATCGGACTGAAGAGGAGCTACTGTTCTTGTCAGTTTCCTAAGCAGAGTTGAACTAGATATGGCCCGTGTGTAGGAAGCACAGTTCTTTTGTTCTGAGCAAGCTCACTGTTCTGTCCCTATAGGAAACACAGTAGAGTAGAAGAGTGCTCTTTTCAATAAAGCAGAGTGTGTTTCTTGTA
This sequence comes from Peromyscus eremicus, assembly GCF_949786415.1. NCBI lineage: Eukaryota > Metazoa > Chordata > Mammalia > Rodentia > Cricetidae > Peromyscus > Peromyscus eremicus. The sequence goes on from NW_026734360.1 coordinate 188,894, forward strand.
AGGCGAGCTAGCGTTTGTTTCCCAGTCCTAAATGGAGTTGAATCACATGCAGTTTCTGGTCCTACGAGCAAGAGTTGTTTTATGGTAAGAAGAGTCACTATTGCACTGCCATTGCCATACACAGGACAAATAGCACTGTTGTCTGTTGCCAGCAGTACACTGTATTTGACTGAAGAGGATCTACTGTTCTTGTCAGGTTCTTAAGCAGAATTGAACTAGGTGTGGCGGTGTGTGTAGGAAGCTCGATTTTTTGTTCTCAGCAAGCTCACTGTTGGGACCTCATAGGAAACACAGTAGTGTAGAAGAGTGCTCTTTTCTCAAAAGCAGAGTGTGTTTCTTGTAAGGCGAGCTAGCGCTTGTTTCCTAGTCCTAAATGGAGTTCAATCACAGGCAGTTTCCGGTCCTATGAGCAAGAGTTGTTTTCTGGTAAGAAGAGTCAATATTGCGCTGCTATTGCCATACACAGTAAAAATAGTACTGGAGTCTCTTCCCAGCAAGTACAGTGTATTGGACTGAAGAGGATCTACTGTTCTTGTCAGGTTCCTAAGCAGAATTGAACTAGATATGGCCGTGTGTATAGGAAGCACATTTCTTCTGTTCTGAGCAAGTTCACTGTTCGGGCCTCTTAGGAAACACAATAGAGTAGAAGAGTGCTTTTTTCTCTAACTCAGAGTGTGTTTCTTGTAAGGCGAGCTAGCGTTTGTTTCCCAGTCCTAAATGGCGTTGAATCACATGCAGTTTCTGGTCCTACAAGCAAGAGTTGTTTTCTGGTAAGATGAGTCACTATTGCGCTGCCATTGAAATACACAGGACAAATAGCACTGGCATCTCTTCCCAGCAAGCACATTGCATTGGACGGAAGAGGATCTACTGTTCTTGTCAGGTTCCTAATCAGACTTGAACTAGATATGGCCATGTTTGTAGGAAGCACAGTTTTTTTGTTCTGAGCAAGCTCACTGTTTGGACCCTATAGGGAACACAGTAGAGTAGAAGAGTGCTCTTTTCTCTAAAGCAGAGTGTGTTTCTTGTAAGGCAAGCTTGCCTTTGTTTACCAGTCCTAAATGGAGTTGTCACAGGCAGTTTTTGGTCCTACGAACAAGAGCGGTTTTATGGTAAGAAGAGTCACTATTGCGCTGCCATTGCCATACACAGGACAAATTCCACTGGCGTCTGTTCCCAGCAAGTACAGTGTATTGGACTGAAGAGGATCTACTGTTCTTGTCAGGTTCCTAAGCATAATTGAACTAGATATGGCCGTGTGTGTAGGAAGCACAGTTCTTTTTTTCTGAGCAAGCTCACTGTTCGGACCCCATAGGAAACACAGTAGAGTTGAATATTGCTCTTTTCTCAAAAGCAGAGTGTGTTTATTGTAAGGCGAGCTAGCGTTTGTTTCCCAGTCCTAAATGGAGTTGAATCCCATGCAGTTTCTGGTCCTACGAGCAAGAGTTGTTTTCTGGTAAGGAAAGTAACTATTGAGCTCCCATTGCCATACACAGTGCAAATTGCACTCACGTCTGTTCCCAGCAAATATAGTGTATCGGACTGAAGAGGAGCTACTGTTCTTGTCAGTTTCCTAAGCAGAGTTGAAGTAGAGATGGTCGGTGTGTGTAGGAAGCACAGTTCTTTTGTTCTGAGCAAGCTCACTGTTTGGACCCCATAGGAAACACAGTAGAGTAGAAGAGTGCTCTTTTCTCAAAAGCAGAGTGTGTTTCTTGTAAGGCGAGCTAGCGTTTGTTTCCCAGTACTAAATGGAGTTGAATCACATGCTGTTTCTGGTCCTATGAGCAAGAGTTGTTTTCTGGTAAGAAGAGTCAATATTGCGCTGCCATTGCCCTACACAGGACAAATAGCACTGGCTTCTGTTCCCAGCAAGTACAGAATATTGGACTGAGGAGGAGCTACTGTTCTTGTCAGTTTCCTAAGCAGAGCTGAACTAGATATGGTCCGTGTGTGTAGGAAGCACAGTTCTTTTGTTCTGAGCAAGCTCACTCTTTGGACCCCATAGGAAACACAGTACAGTAGAAGAGTGCTCTTTTCTCAAAAGCAGAGTGTGTTTCTTGTAAGGCGAACTCGCGTTTGTTTCCCAGTCCTAAATGGAGTTGAATCACATGCAGTTTCTGGTCCTACGAGCAAGAGTTGTTTTATGGTAAGAAGAGTCACTATTGCGCTGCCATTGCCATACACAGGACAAATAGCACTGTTGTCTGTTCTCAGCAGTACAGTGTATTGGACTGAAGAGGATCTACTGTTCTTGTCAGGTTCCTAAGCAGAAGTGAACTAGGTGTGACGGTGTGTGTAGGAATCACGTTTTTTTTTTGTTCTGAGCAAGCTCACTGTTCGGACCTCATAGGAAACACAGTAGCGTAGATGAGTGCTCTTTTCTCTAAAGCAGAGTGTGTTTCTTGTAAGGCGAGCTAGCATTTGTTTCCTAGCCCTAATTGGAGTTCAATCACAGGCAGTTTCCGGTCCTATGAGCAAGAGTTGTTTTCTGGTAAGGAAAGTTACTATTGTGCTCCCATTGCCATACACAGTGCAAATAGCACTCGCGTCTGTTCCCAGCAAGTACAGTGTATTGGACTAAATAGCAGCTACTGTTCTTGTCAGTTTCCTAAGCAGAGTTGAACTAGATATGGTCGGTGTGTGTAGGAATCACAGTTCTTTTGTTCTGAGCAAGCTCACTGTTTGGACCCCATAGGAAACACAGTAGAGTTGAAGAGTGCTCTTTTATCAAAAGCAGAGTGTGTTACTTGTAAGGAGAGCTAGAGTTTGTTTCCCAGTCAAAAATGGAGTTGAATCCCATGCAGTTTCTGGTCCTATGAGCAAGAGTTGTTTTCTGGTAAGAAGAGTCAATATTGTGCTGCCATTGCCATACACAGGACAAATAGCACTGGAGTCTGTTCTCAGCAAGTACATTGCATTGGACTGAAGAGGATCTACTGTTCTTGTCAGGTTCCTAAGCAGAATTGAACTAGATATGGCCGTGTGTGTAGGAAGCACAGTTCTTTTGGTTTGAGCAAGTTCACTGTTCAGACCTCTTAGGAAACACAATAGAGTAGAAGAGTGCTTTTTTCTCTAAATCAGAGTGTGTTTCTTGTAAGGCGAGCTAGTGTTTGTTTCCCAGTCCTAAATGGAGTTGCCTCACATGCAGTTTCTCGTCCTACGAGCAATAGTTGTTTTCTGTTAAAAAGAGTCACTATTGTGCTCCCATTGTCATACACAGGGCAAATATCACTCGCGTCTGTTCCGAGCAAGTACAGTGTATTGGACTGAAGAGGAGCTACTGTTCTTGTCAGTTTCCTAAGCAGAGTTGAACTATATATGGCCCGAGTGTAGGAAGCACAGTTCTTTTCTTCTGAGCAAGCTCACTCTTCTGGCCCTATAGGAAACACAGTAGAGTAGAAGAGTGCTCTTTTCTCTAAAGCAGAGTGTGTTTCTTGTAAGGCGAGCTAGCGTTTGTTTCCCAGTCCTAAATGGAGTGTAATCACATGCAGTTTCTGGTCCTACGAGCAAGAGTTGTTTTATGGTAAGAAGAGTCACTATTGCGCTGCCATTGCCATACACAGGACTAATAGCACTGTTGTCTGTTCCCTCAGTATAGTGTATTGGACTGAAGAGGATCTACTGTTCTTGTCAGGTTCCTAAGGAGAATTGAACTAGATATGGCTGTGTGTGTAGGAAGCACAGTTCTTTTGTTCTGAGCAAGTTCACTGTTCGGACCTCTTAGGAAACACAATAGAGTAGAAGAGTGCTTTTTTCTCTAAATCAGAGTGTGTTTCTTGTAAGGCGAGTTAGTGTTTGTTTCCCAGTCCTAAGTGGAGTTGAATCACATGCAGTTTCTGGTCCTACGAGCAAGAGTTGTTTTCTGGTAAGAAGAGTCACTATTGTGCTCCCATTGTCATACACATGGCAAATAGCACACGCGTCTGTTCCCAGCATGTACAGTGTATTGGACTGAAGAGGATCTACTGTTCTTGTCAGGTTCCTAAGCAGAGTTGAACTAGATTTGGCCGTGTGTGTAGGAAGTACAGTTCTTTTGTTCTGAGCAAGCTCACTGTTCTGGCACTATAGGAAACACAGTAGAGTAGAACAGTGCTCTTTTCTCAAAAGCAGAGTGTGTTTCTTGTAAGTCGACCAGCGTTTGTTTCCCAGTCCTAAATGGAGTGGATTCACATGCAGTTTCTGGTCCTACGAGCAAGAGTTGTTTTCTGGTAAGGAATTCACTATTGTGCTCCCATTGCCATACACAGTGCAAATAGCACTCGCGTCTGTTCCCAGCAAGTACAGTGTATCGGACTGAAGAGGAGCTACTGTTCTTGTCAGTTTCCTAAGCAGACTTGAACTAGATATGGCTGTGTGTGTAGGAAGCACAGTTTATTTGTTCTGAGCAAGCTCACTGTTCGGAACACATAGGAAACACAGTAGTGTAGAAGAGTGCTCTTTTCTCAAAGGCAGAGTGTGTTTTTGGAAGACGAGCTAGCATTTGTTTCACAGTCCTAAATGGAGTTGAATCACATGCAGTTTCTGTTCCTACGAGCAAGAGTTGTTTTCTGGTAAGGAAAGTCACTATTGTGCTCCCATTGCCATACACAGTGCAAATAGCCCTCCCGTCTGTTCCCAGCAAGTACAGTGTATCGGACTGAAGAGGTTCTACTGTTCTTGTCAGGTTCTAAGCAGACTTGAAATAGATGTGGCCGTGATTGTAGGAAGCACAGTTTTTTTATTCTGAGCAAGCTCACTGTTCGTAACACATAGAAAACAGTAGAGTAGAAGAGTGCTCTTTTCTCAAAAGCAGAGGGTGTTTCTTGTAAGGCGAGCTAGCGTTTGTTTCCCCGTCCTAAATGGAGTTGAATCCCATGCAGTTTCTGGTCCTACGAGCAAGAGTTGTGTTCTGGTAAGAAGAGTCACTTTTGTGCTGCCATTGCCATACACAGGACAAATAGCACTGTTGTCTGTTCCCAGCAAGTACACTGTATTGGACTGAAGAGGATCTACTGTTCATGTCAGGTTCCTAAGCAGAATTGAACTAGATATGGCCGTGTGTGGAGGTAGCACAGTTTTTTTGTTCTGAGCAAGCTCACTATTCGGACAACATAGGAAACACAGTAGAGTAGAAGAGTGCTCTTTTCTCAAAAGCAGAGTGTGTTTCTTGTAAGGGGAGCTAGCGTTTTTTTCCCAGTCCTAAATGGAGTTGAATCACATGCAGTTTCTGTTCCTACAAGCAAGAGTTGTTTTCTGGTAAGAAGAGTCACTATTGTGCTCCCATTGTTTTACACAGGGCAAATAGCACTGGCGTCTGTTCCCAGCATGTACAGTGTATTGGACTGAAGAGGATCTACTGTTCTTGTCAGGTTCCTAAGCAGAATTGAACTAGATATGGCCGTGTGTGTAGGAAGCACAGTCTTTTGTTCTGAGCATGCTCACTGTTCTGGCCCTATAGGAAACACAGTAGAGTAGAAGAGTGCTCTTCTCTCAAAAGCAGAGTGTTTTTCTTGTAAGGCGAGCTCGCGTTTGTTTCCCAGTCCTAAATGGAGTTGAGTCACATGCAGTTTTTGGTCCTATGAGCAAGAGTTGTTTTCTGGTAAGAAGAGTCACTGTTGTGCTCCAAATGCCATATACATTGCAAATAGCACTCGTGTCTGTTCCCAGCAAGTACAGTGTATCGGACTGAATAGGAGCTACTGTTCTTGTCAGTTTCCGAAGCAGACTTGATCTAGATATGGCCGTGTGTGTAGGAAGCAGAGTTTTTTTGTTCTGAGCAAGCTCATTGTTCGGAACACATAGGAAACACAGTAGAGTAGAAGAGTTCCCTTTTCTCAAAAGCAGAGTGTGTTTTTGGAAGTCGAGCTAGCGTTTGTTTCACAGTCCTAAATGGAGTCTAGTCACATGCAGTTTTTTGTCCTACGAGCAAGAGTTGTTTTCTGGTAAGACGAGTCACTATTGTGCTCCAATTGCCATACACAGTGCAAATAGCACTCGCGTCTGTTCCGAGCAAGTACAGTGTATTTGACTGAAGAGGAGCTACTGTTCTTGTCAGTTTCCTAAGCAGAGTTGAACTAGATATGGCCCGAGTGTAGGAAACACAGTTCTTTTCTTCTGAGCAAGCTCACTCTTCTGGCCCTATAGGAAACACAGTAGAGTAGAAGAGTGCTCTTTTCTCTAAAGCAGAGTGTGTTTCTTGTAAGGAGAGCTAGCGTTTGTTTCCCAGTCCTAAATGGAGTGTAATCACATGCAGTTTCTGGTCCTACGAGCAAGAGTTGTTTTATGGTAAGAAGAGTCACTATTGAGCTGCCATTGCAATACACAGGACTAATAGCACTGTTGTCTGTTCCCAGCAGTATAGTGTATTGGACTGAAGAGGATCTACTGTTCTTGTCAGGTTCCTAAGGAGAATTGAACTAGATATGGCCGTGTGTGTAGGAAGCACAGTTCTTTTGTTCTGAGCAAGTTCACTGTTCGGACCTCTTAGGAAACACAATAGAGTAGAAGAGTGCTTTTTTCTCTAAATCAGAGTGTGTTTCTTGTAAGGCGAGTTAGTGTTTGTTTCCCAGTCCTAAGTGGAGTTGAATCACATGCAGTTTCTGGTCCTACGAGCAAGAGTTGTTTTCTGGTAAGAAGAGTCACTATTGTGCTCCCATTGTCATACACATGGCAAATAGCACACGCGTCTGTTCCCAGCATGTACAGTGTATTGGACTGAAGAGGATCTACTGTTCTTGTCAGGTTCCTAAGCAGAGTTGAACTAGATTTGGCCGTGTGTGTAGGAAGCACAGTTCTTTTGTTCTGAGCAAGCTCACTGTTCTGGCACTATAGGAAACACAGTAGAGTACAACAGTGCTCTTTTCTCAAAAGCAGAGTGTGTTTCTTGTAAGTCGACCAGCGTTTGTTTCCCAGTCCTAAATGGAGTGGATTCACATGCAGTTTCTGGTCCTACGAGCAAGAGTTGTTTTCTGGTAAAGAAGTCACTATTGTGCTCCCATTGCCATACACAGTGCAAATAGCACTCGCGTCTGTTCCCAGCAAGTACAGTGTATCGGACTGAAGAGGAGCTACTGTTCTTGTCAGTTTCCTAAGCAGACTTGAACTAGATATGGCTGTGTGTGTAGGAAGCACAGTTTTTTTGTTCTGAGCAAGCTCACTGTTCGGAACACATAGGAAACACAGTAGAGTAGAAGAGTGCTCTTTTCTCAAAGGCAGAGTGTGTTTTTGGAAGGCGAGCTAGCATTTGTTTCCCAGTCCTAAATGGAGTTGAATCACATGCAGTTTCTGGTCCTACGAGCAAGAGTTGTTTTCTGGTAAGGAAAGTCACTATTGCGCTCCCATTGCCATACACAGTGCAAATAGCCCTCCCGTCTGTTCCCAGCAAGTACAGTGTATCGGACTGAAGAGGTTCTACTGTTCTTGTCAGGTTCTAAGCAGAATTGAAATAGATGTGGCCGTGATTGTAGGAAGCACAGTTTTTTTATTCTGAGCAAGCTCACTGTTCGTAACACATAGAAAACAGTAGAGTAGAAGAGTGCTCTTTTCTCAAAAGCAGAGGGTGTTTCTTGTAAGGCGAGCTAGCGTTTGTTTCCCCGTCCTAAATGGAGTTGAATCCCATGCAGTTTCTGGTCCTACGAGCAAGAGTTGTGTTCTGGTAAGAAGAGTCACTATTGTGCTGCCATTGCCATACACAGGACAAATAGCACTGTTGTCTGTTCCCAGCAAGTACACTGTATTGGACTGAAGAGGATCTACTGTTCATGTCAGGTTCTTAAGCAGAATTGAACTAGATATGGCCGTGTGTGGAGGAAGCACAGTTTTTTTGTTCTGAGCAAGCTCACTGTTCGGACAACATAGGAAACACAGTAGAGTAGAAGAGTGCTCTTTTCTCAAAAGCAGAGTGTGTTTCATGTAAGGCGAGCTAGCATTTGTTTCCCAGACCTAAATGGAGTTGTATCACATGCAGTTTCTGGTCCTACGAACAAGAGTTGTTTTCTGGTAAGGATAGTCACTATGGTGCTCCCATTGCCATACACAGTGCAAATAGCACTTGCGTCTGTTCCCAGCAAGTACAGTGTATCGGACTGAAGAGTAGCTACTGTTGTTGTCAGTTTCCTAAGCAGAGTTGAACGAGATTTGGCCCGTGTGTGTACGAAGCTCAGTTCTTTTGTTTTGAGCAAGCTCACTGTTTTGACCACATAGGAAACACAGTAGAGTAGAAGAGTGCTCTTTTCTCAAAAGCAGGTTGTGTTTTTTGTAAGGCGAGCTAGTGTTTGTTTCCCAGTCCTAAATGGAGTTGAATCACATGCAGTTTCTGGTCCTACGAGCAAGAGTTGTTTTCTGGTAAGGAAAGTCACTATTGCACTCCCATTGCCATACACAGTGCAAATAGCACTGGCGTCTGTTCCCAGCAATTACAGTGTATTGGACTGAAGAGGATCTACTGTTCTTGTCAGGTTTATAAGCAGAATTGAACTAGATATGGCCGTGTGTGTAGGAATCACAGTTTTTTTGTTCTGAGCAAGCTCACTGTTCGGACCCCATAGGAAACACAGTAGAGTAGAGGAGTGCTCTTTTCTCTAAAGCAGAATGTGTTTCTTGTAAGGCGAGCTAGCATTTGTTTCCCAGTCCTAAATGGAGTTGAATCACATGCAGTTTCTGTTCCTACGAGCAAGAGTTGTTTTTTGGTAAGGAAAGTCACTATTGCTCTCCCATTGCCATACACAGTGAAAATAGCACATGCGTCTGTTCCCAGCAAGTACAGTGTATCAGACTGAAGAGGAGCTACTGTTCTTGTCAGTTTCCTAAGCAGAGTTGAACTAGATATGGCCCGTGTGTGTAGGAAGCACAGTTCTTATGTTCTGAGCAAGCTCACTGTTCTGGCCCTATAGGAAACACAGTAGAGTAGAAGAGTGCACTTTTCCTAAAAGCAGAGTGTGTTTCTTGTGAGGCGAGCTCGCGTTTGTTTCCCAGTCCTAAATGGAGTTGAGTCACATGCAGTTTCTGGTCCTACGAGCAAGAGTTGTTTTCTGGTAAGAAGAGTCACTGTTGCGCTCCAAATGTCATATACAGTGCAAATAGCACTCGCGTCTGTTCCCAGCAAGTACAGTGTATCGGACTGAATAGGAGCTACTGTTCTTGTCAGTTTCCTAAGCAGAGTTGAGCTAGATATTTCCCGTGTAGGAAGCACAGTTCTTTTGTTCTGAGCAAGCTCACTGTTTGGACCCCATAGGAAACACAGTAGAGTAGCAGAGTGCTCTTTTCTCTAAAGCAGAGTGTGTTTCTTGTAAGGCGAGCTAGCGTTTGTTTTTCAGTCCTAAATGAAGTTCAATCACAGGCAGTTTCCGGTCCTATGAGCAAGAGTTGTTTTCTGGTAAGGAAAGTTACTATTGTGCTCCCATTGCCATACACAGTGCAAATAGCACTCGCTTCTGTTCCCAGCAAGTGCAGTGTATTGGACTGAATAGGACCTACTGTTCTTGTCAGTTTCCTAAGCAGAGTTGAACTAGATATGGTCGGTGTGTGTAGGAATCACAGTTCTTTTGTTCTGAGCAAGCTCACTCTTTGGACCCCATAGGAAACACAGTAGAGTAGAAGAGTGCTCTTTTATCAAAAGCAGAGTGTGTTACTTGTAAGGATAGGTAGCGTTTGTTTCCCAGTCCTAAATGGAGTTGAATCCCATGCAGTTTCTGGTCCTATGAGCAAGAGTTGTTTTCTGGTAAGAATAGTCAATATTGTGCTGCCATTGCCATACACAGGACAAATAGCACTGGAGTCTGTTCTCAGCAAGTACAGTGTATTGGAATGAAGAGCAGCTACTGTTCTTGTCAGGTTCCTAAGCAGAATTGAACTAAATATGGCCGTGTGTGTAGGAAGCACAGTTCTTTTGGTTTGAGCAAGTTCACTGTTCGGACCTCTTAGGAAACACAAGAGAGTAGAAGAGTGCTTTTTTCTCTAAATCAGAGTATGTTTCTTGTAAGGCGAGCTAGTGTTTGTTTCCCAGTCCTAAATGGAGTTGATTCACATGCAGTTTCTGGTCCTAAGAGCAAGAGTTGTTGTCTGTTAAAAATAGTCACTATTGTGCTCCCATTGCCATACACAGTGCAAATAGCACATGCGTCTGTTCCCAGCATGTACAGTGTATCAGACTGAAGAGGAGCTACTGTTCTTGTCAGTTTCCTAAGCAGAGTTGAACTAGATATGGCCCGTGTGTGTAGGAAGCACAGTTCTTATGTTCTGAGCAAGCTCACTGTTCTGGCCCTATAGGAAACACAGTAGAGTAGAAGAGTGCACTTTTCTTAAAAGCAGAGTGTGTTTCTTGTAAGGCGAGCTAGCGTTTGTTTCCCAGTCCTAAATGGAGTTGAGTCACATGCAGTTTTTGGTCCTACGAGCAAGTGTTGTTTTCTGGTAAGAAGAGTCACTATTGTGCTCCCATTGTCATACACAGGGCAAATAGCACACGCGTCTGTTCCCAGCATGTACAGTGTATTGGACTGAAGAGGATCTACTGTTCTTGTCAGGTTCCTAAGCAGAGTTGAACTAGATTTGGCCGTGTGTGTAGGAAGCACAGTTCTTTTGTTCTGAGCAAGCTCACTGTTCTGGCCCTATAGGAAACACAGTAGAGTAGAAGAGTGCTCTTTTCTCAAAAGCAGATTGTGTTTCTTGTAAGGGAACTAGCGTTTGTTTCCCAGTCCTATATGGAGTTGAATTACATGCAGTTTCTGGTCCTACGAGCAAGAGTTGTTTTTTGGTAAGGAAAGTCACTATTGCGCTCCCATTGCCATACACAGTGAAAATAGCACATGCGTCTGTTCCCAGCAAGTACAGTGTATCAGACTGAAGAGGAGCTACTGTTCTTGTCAGTTTCCTAAGCAGAGTTGAACTAGATATGGCCCGTGTGTGTAGGAAGCACAGTTCTTATGTTCTGAGCAAGCGCACTGTTCTGGCCCTATTGGAAACACAGTAGAGTAGAAGAGTGCACTTTTCCTAAAAGCAGAGTGTGTTTCTTGTGAGGCGAGCTCGCGTTTGTTTCCCAGTCCTAAATTGAGTTGAGTCACATGCAGTTTCTGGTCCTACGAGCAAGAGTTGTTTTCTGGTAAGAAGAGTCACTGTTGCGCTCCAAATGTCATATACAGTGCAAATACCACTCGCGTCTGTTCCCAGCAAGTACAGTGTATCGGACTGAATAGGAGCTACTGTTCTTGTCAGTTTCCTAAGCAGACTTGAACTAGATATGGCCGTGTGTGTAGGAAGCACAGTTTTTTTGTTCTGAGCAAGCTCACTGTTCGGAACACATAGGAAACACAGTAGAGTAGAAGAGTGCTCTTTTCTCAAAGGCAGAGTGTGTTTTTGGAAGGCGAGCTAGCGTTTGTTTCCCAGTCCTAATTGGAGTTGAGTCACATGCAGTTTTTTGTCCTACGAGCAAGAGTTGTTTTCTGGTAAGACGAGTCACTATTGTGCTCCAATTGCCATACACAGTGCAAGTAGCACTCGCGTCTGTTCCGAGCAAGTACAGTGTATTGGACTGAAGAGGAGCTACTGTTCTTGTCAGTTTCCTAAGCAGAGTTGAACTAGATATGGCCCGTGTATGTAGGAAGCACAGTTCTTTTTTTCTGAGCAAGCTCACTGTTTGGACCCCATAGGAAACACAGTAGAGTACAAGAGTGCTCTTTTCTCAAAAGCAGAGTGTGTTTCATGTAAGGCGAGCTAGCATTTGTTTCCCAGTCCTAAATGGAGTTGAATCCCATGCAGTTTCTGGTCCTACGAGCAAGAGTTGTTTTCTGGTAAGGAAAGTCACTATTGCGCTCCCATTGCCATACACAGTGCAAATAGCCCTCCCGTCTGTTCCCAGCAAGTACAGTGTATCGGACTGAAGAGGATCTACTGTTCTTGTCAGGTTCTAAGCAGACTTGAAATAGATGTGGCCGTGTTTGTAGAAAGCACAGTTTTTTTATTCTGAGCAAGCTCACTGTTTGTAACACATAGGAAACAGTAGAGTAGAAGAGTGCTCTTTTCTCAAAAGCAGAGTGTATTTCTTGTAAGGCTAGCTAGCGTTTGTTTCCCAGTTCTATATGGAGTTGAATCACATGCAGTTTCTGGTCCTACGAGCAAGAGTTGTTTTTTGGTAAGGAAAGTCACTATTGCGCTCCCATTGCCATAAACAGTGCAAATAGCACTCGCATCTGTTCCCAGCAAGTACAGTGTATCGGAATGAAGAGGAGCTACTGTTTCTGTCAGTTTCCTAAACAGAGTTGAACGAGATATGTCCCGCGTGTGTAGGAAGCACAGTTCTTTTGTTCTGAGCAAGCTCACTGTTTAGACCCCATAGGGAACACAGTAGAGTAGAAGAGTGCTCTTTTCTCAAAAGCAGAGTGTGTTTCTTGTAAGGCGAGCTCGCCTTTGTTTACCAGTCCTAAATGGAGTTTTCACAGGCAGTTTTTGGTCCTACGAGCAAGAGTTGTTTTATGGTAAGAAGAGTCACTATTGCGCTGCAATTGCCATACACAGGACAAATTCCACTGGCGTCTGTTCCCAGCAAGTACAGTGTATTGGACTGAAGAGGATCTACTGTTCTTGTCAGGTTCCTAAGCATAATTGAACTAGATATGGCCGTGTGTGTAGGAAGCACAGTTCTTTTGTTCTGAGCAAGCTCAATGTTCGGACCACATAGGAAACACAGTAGGGTTGAATTTTGCTCTTTTCTCAAAAGCAGAGTGTGTTTATTGTAAGGCGAGCTAGCGTTTGTTTCCCAGTCCTAAATGGAGTTGAATCCCATGCAGTTTCTGGTCCTACGAGCAAGAGTTGTTTTCTGGTAAGGAAAGTAACTATTGAGCTCCCATTGCCATACACAGTGCAAATTGCACTCGGGTCTGTTCCCAGCAAGTACAGTGTATTGGACTGAAGAGGATCTACTGTTCTTTTCAGTTTCCTAAGCAGAGTTGAACTAGATATGGCCCATGTGTGTAGGAAGCACAGTTCTTTTGTTCTGAGCAAGCTCATTGTTTGGACCCCATAGGAAACACAGTAGAGTAGAATAGTGCTCTTTTCTGAAAATCAGAGAGTCTTTCTTGTAAGGCGATCTAGTGTTTGTTTCCCAGTCCTAAATGGAGTTTAATCACATGCGCTTTCTGGTCCTATGAGCAAGAGTTGTTTTCTGGTAAGGAAAGTCCCTATTGCGTTCCCATTGCCATACACAGTGCAAATAGCACTCCCGTCTGTTCCCAGCAATACAGTGTATGGGACTGAAGAGGAGCTACTGTTCTTGTCAGTTTCCTAAGCAGAGTTGAACTAGATATGGCCCGTGTGTAGGAAGCACAGTTCTTTTGTTCTGAGCAAGCTCACTCTTCTGGCCCTATAGGAACACAGTAGAGTAGAAGAGTGCTCTCTTCTCTAAAGCAGAGTGTGTTTCTTGTAAGGCGAGCCAGCGTTTGTTTCCCAGTCCTAAATGGAGTTGAATCACATGAAGTTTCTGGTCCTATGAGCAAGAGTTGTTTTATGGTAAGAATAGTCACTATTGCACTGCCTTTGCCATACACAGGACAAATAGCACTGGCGTCTGTTCACAGCAAGTACAGTGTATTGGACTTAAGAGGATCTACTGTTCTTGTCAGGTTCCTAAGCAGAGTTGAACTAGATATGGCCCGTGTGTGTAGGAAGCACAGTTATTATGTTCTGAGCAAGCTCACTCTTCTGGCCCTATAGGAAACACAGTAGAGTAGAAGAGTGCTCTTTTCTCAAAAGCAGAGTGTGTTTCTTGTACGGCAAGCTAGCGTTTTTTTCCCAGTCCTAAATGGAGTTGAATCCCATGCAGTTGTTGGTCCCAGGAGCAAGAGTTGTATTCTGGTAAGGAAAGTCACTATTGCGCTCCCATTGCCATACGCAGTACAAATAGCATTTGCGTGTGATCCCAGCAAGTACAGTGTATCGGACTGAAGAGGAGCTACTGTTCTTGTCCGTTTCCTAAGCAGAGTTGAACTAGATATGTCCCATGTGTGTAGGAAGCACAGTTCTTTTGTTCTGAGCAAGCTCACTGTTCTGGCCCTATAGGAAACACAGTAGAGTAGAAGAGTGCTCTTTTCTGAAAAGCAGAGTGTGTTTCTTGTAAGGCGAGGTAGCGTTTGTTTCCCAGTCCTAAATGGAGTTGAATCACATGCAGTTTCTGGTCCTACGAGCAAGAGTTGTTTTCTGGTAAGGAAAGTCACTATTGCACTCCCATTGCCATACACAGTGCAAATAGCACTGGCGTCTGTTCCCAGCAAGTACAGTGTATCGGACTGAAGAGGAGCTACTGTTCTTGTCAGTTTCCTAAGCAGAGTTGAACTAGACATGGCCCGTGTGTGCAGAAAGCTCAGTTCTTATGTTCTGAGCAAGCTCACTGTTCTGGCACTATAGGAAGCACATTAGAGTAGAAGAGTGCTCTTTTCTCTAAAGCAGAGTGAGTTTCTTGTAAGGCAAGCTAGCGTTTGTTTCCCAGTCCTAAATAGAGTTGAATCACATGCAGTTTCTGCTCCTACGAGCAAGAGTTGTTTTCTGGTAAGGAAAGTCACTATTATGCTCCCATTTCCATACACAGTGCAAATAGCACTCGTGTCTGTTCCCAGCAAGTACAGTGTATTGGACTGAATAGGAGCTACTGTTCTTGTCAGTTTCCTAAGCAGAGTTGAACTGCATATGATCCGTGTGTGTACGAAGCACAGTTCTTTTGTTTTGAGCAAGCTTACTTTTTGGACCCCATAGGAAACACAGTAGACTAGAATAATGCTCTTTTCTCTAAACCAGAGTGTTTTTCTTGTAAGGCGAGCTAACGTTTGTTTCCTAGGCCTAAATTTAGTTGAATCCCATGCAGTTTCTGGTACTATGAGCAAGAGTTGTTTTCTGGTAAGGAAAGTCACTATTGCGCTGCCTTTGCCATACACAGGACAAATAGCACTGGCGTCTGTTGCCAGCAAGTACAGTGTATTGGACTGAAGAGGATCTACTGTTCTTGTCAGGTTCCTAAGCAGACTTGAACTAGATATGGCTGTGTGTGTAGGAAGCACAGTTTTTTTTGTTCTGAGCAAGCTCACTGTTCTGGCCCTATAGGAAACACAGTAGAGTAGATGAGTGCTCTTTTCTCAGAAGCAGAGTGTGTTTCTTGTAAGGCAAGCTAGCATTTGTTTCCCAGTCCTAAATGCAGTTGAATTCAATGCACTTTCTGGTCCTACGAGCAAGAGTTGTTTTCTGGTAAGAAGAATCACTATTGCGCTCCCATTGCCATACACAGGGCAAATAGAACTCGCGTCTGTTCCCAGCAAGTACAGTGTATTGGACTGAAGAGGAGCTACTGTTCTTGTCAGTTTTCTAAGCAGAGTTAAACTAGATATGGCCCGTGAGTGTCGGAAGCACAGTTCTTTTGTTCTTAGCAAGCTCACTGTTCGGAACCCATAGAAAACACAGTACAGTAGATGAGTGCTCTTATCTCAAAAGCAGAATATATTTCTTTTATGGCGAGGTAGTGTTTGTTTCCCAGTCCTAAATGGAGTTGAATCACATGCAGTTTCTGGTCCTACCAGCAAGAGTTGTTTTCTGGTAAGAAGAGTCACTATTGTGCTCCCATTGTCACACACAGTGCAAATAGCACTGGCGTCTGTTGCCAGCATGTACAGTGTATTGGACTGAAGTGGATCTATTGATCTTGTCAGTTTCCTAAGCAGAATTGAACTAGATAGGGCCCGTGTGTGTAGGCAGCACAGTTCTTTTGTTCTGAGCAAGCTCACTGTACTGGCCATATAGGAAACACAGTAGAGTAGATGAGTGCTCTTTTCTCAGAAGCAGAGTGTGTTTCTTGTAAGGCGAGCTAGCGTTTGTTTCCCAGTTCTAAAAGGAGTTGAATCACATGCAGTTTTTGGTCCTACCAGCAAGAGTTGTATTCTAGTAAGAAGAGTAACTATTGTGCTCCCATTTCCATACACAGTGCAAATAGCACTCGCGTCTGTTCCCAGCAAGTACAGTGTATTGGACTGAGGAGGAGCTACTGTTCTTGTCAGTTTCCTAAGCAGAGTTGAACTAGATATGGCCCCTGTGTGTAGGAAGCACAGTTCTTTTGTTGTGAGCAAGCTCACTGTTCGGACACCATAGGAAACACATTAGAGTAGAAGAGTGCTCTTTTTTCAAATGCAGGGTGTGTTTCTTTTAAGGCAATCTAGCCTTTGTTTCCAAGTCCTAAATGGAGTTGAAATACACATGCAGTTTCTGGTCCTAGGAGCAAGAGTTGTTTTCTAGTAAGAAGAGTCACTATTCCGCTCCCATTGCCATACACAGTACAAATAGCACTCGCGTCTGTTTTCAGCAATACAGTGTATTGGACTCAAGAGGAGCTACTGTTCCTGTCACTTTCTTAAAAAGAGTTGAACTAGGTATGTCCCGAGTGTGTAGGAAGCACAGTTCTTTTGTTCTGAGCAAGGTCACTGTTCGGACCCCATAGGAAACACAGTAGAGTACAAGAGTGCTCTTTTCTCAAAAGCAGAGTGTGTTTCTTGTAAAGCGAGCTAGTGTTTTTTTCCCAGTCCTAAATGGAGTTGAATCACATGCAGTTTCTTGTCCTACGAGCAAGAGTTGTTTTCTGGTAAGAAGAGTCACTATTGCGCTCCCATTGTCATACACAGGGCAAATAGCACTGGCGTCTGCTCCCAGCATGTACAGTGTATTGGACTGAAGAGGACCTACTGTTCTTTCAGTTTCCTAAGCAGAATTGAAATAGATATGGCCTGTGTGTGTAGTCAGCACAGTTCATTGTTCTGAGCAAGCTCACTGTACTGGCCCTATAAAAAGCACAGTAGAGTAGAAGAGTGCTCTTTTCTCAAAAGCAGAGTGTGTTTCTTGTAAGGCGAGCTAGCGTTTGTTTCCCAGTCCTAAATGGAGTTGACTCACATGCAGTTTTTGGTTCTACGAGCAAGAGTTGTTTTCTGGTAAGGAAAGTCACTATTGTGCTCCCATTGCCATACACAGTGCAAACAGCACTCGTGTCTGTTCACAGTGAGTACAGTGTATTGGACTGATGAAGAGCTCTTTTCTTGTCAGTTTCCTAAGCAGAGTTGAACTAGATATGGCCAGTGTGTGTAGGAAGCACAGTTCTTTTGTTCTGAGCAAGCTCACTGTTCGGACCCCATAGGAAATACTGTAGAGTAGAAGAGCGCTCTTTTTTCAAAAGCAGAGTGTGTTTCTTGTAAGGCGTGCTAGTGTTTGTTTCCCAGTCCTAAATGGAGTTGAATCCCATGCAGTTTCTGGTCCTACGAGCAAGAGTTTTTTTCTGGTAAGGAAAGTCACTATTGCGCTTCCATTGCCATACACTGTGCAAATACCACACGCGTCTGCTTCCAGCAAGTACCGTGTATTGGACTGAAGAGGAGCTACTGTTCTTGTCAGTTTCGTAAGCAGAGTTGAACTAGATATGGACCTTGTGTGTACAAAGCACAGTTCTTTTGTTCTGAGCAAGCTCACTGTTCTGACCCTATAGGAAACACAGTAGAGTAGAAGAATGCGCTTTTCTCAAAAGCAGAGTGTGTTTCTTGTAAGGCGAGCTAGTGTTTGTTTCCCAGTCAGAAATGGAGTTGAATGCCATGCAGTTTCTGGTCCTACGAGGAAGAGTTGTTTTCTGGTAAGAAGAGTCACTATTGTGCTCCCATTGTCATGCACAGGGCAAATAGCAATGGTGTCTGTTCCCAGCATGTACAGTGTATTGGACTGAGGAGGACCTACTGTTCTTGTCAGGATCCTAAGCAGAGTTGAACTAGATATGGCCCGTGTGTAGGAAGCACAGTTATTATGTTCTGAGCAAGCTCACTGTTCTGGCCCTATAGGAAGCACAGTAGAGTAGAAGAGTACTCATTTCTCAAAAGCAGAGTGTGTTTCTTGTAAGGCAAGCTAGTGTTTTTTTCCCAGTCCTAAATGGAGTTCAATCCCATGCAGTTTCTGTTCCTACAGGCAAGAGTTGTTTTCTGGTAAGGAAAGTCACTATTGTGCTCCCATTGCCATACACAGTGCAATAGCACTCGCGTCTGATCCCAGCAAGTACAGTGTATCGGACTGAAGAAAAGCTACTGTTCTTGTCAGTTTCCTAAGCAGAGTTGAACTAGATATGGCCCGTGTGTCTAGGAAGCACAATTTTTATGTTCTGAGCAAGCTCACTGTTCTGGCCCTATAGGAAACACAGTAGAGTAGAAGAGTGCTCTTTTCTCAAAAGCAGAGTGTGTTTCTTGTAAGGCGAGCTAGTGTTTGTTTTCCAGTCAGAAATGGAGTTGAATGCCATGAAGTTTCTGGTCCTACGAGCAAGAGATGTTTTCTGGTAAGAAGAGTCACTATTGTGCTCCCATTGTCATGCACAGGGCAAATAGCAATGGTGTCTGTTCCCAGCATGTACAGTGTATTGGACTGAGGAGGATCTACTGTTCTTGTCAGGTTCCTAAGCAGAGTTGAACTAGATATGGTCCGTGTGTAGGAAGCACACTTTTTTTGTTCTGAGCAAGCACACTGTTCTGGCCCTATAGGAAACACATTAGAGTAGAAGAGTGCTCTTTTCTCAAAAGCAGAGTATGTTTCTTGTAAGGCGAGCTAGCATTTGTTTCCCAGTCAGAAATGGAGTTGAATCACATGCAGTTTGTGGTCCTATGAGCAAGAGTTGTTTTTTTGTAAGAAGAGTCACTATTGTGCTCCCATTGTCATACACAGGGCAAATAGCACTGGCTTCTGTTCCCAGCAAGTACAGTGTATTGGACTGAAGAGGATCTACTGTTCTTTCAGTTTCCTAAGCAGAATTGAAATAGATATGGCCTGTGTGTGTAGTCAGCACAGTTCATTGTTCTGAGCAAGCTCACTGTACTGGCCCTATAAAAAACACAGTAGAGTAGAAGAGTGCTCTTTTCTCAAAAGCAGAGTGTGTTTCTTGTAAGGTGAGCTAGCGTTTGTTTCCCAGTCCTAAATGGAGTTGAATCACATGCAGTTTTTGGTCCTACGAGCAAGAGTTGTTTTCTGGTAAGGAAAGTCACTAGTGTGCTCCCATTGCCATACACAGTGCAAATAGCACTCGCTTCTGTTCACAGCGAGTACAGTGTATTGGACTGACGAGGAGCTCTTTTCTTGTCAGTTTCCTAAGCAGAGTTGAACTAGATATGGCCCGTGTGTGTAGGAAGCACAGTTCTTTTGTTCTGAGCAAGCTCACTTTTCGGAACAATTAGGAAACACAGTAGAGTAGAAGAGTGCTTTTTTCTCAAAAGCAGAGTGTGTTTCTTTAAGGCGAGCTAGTGTTTGTTTCCCAGTCAGAAATGGAGTTGAATGCCATGCAGTTTCTGGTCCTACGAGCAAGAGTTGTTTTCTGGTAAGAAGAGTCACTATTGTGCTCCCATTGACATGCACAGGGCAAATTGCAATGGTGTCTGTTCCTAGCATGTACAGTGTATTGGACTGAAGAGGATCTACTGTTCTCATCAGGTTCCTAAGCAGAGTTGAACTAGATATCGTCCGTGTGTGTAGGAAGCACAGTTTTTTTGTTCTGAGCAAGCTCACTGTTCTGGCACTATAGGAAACACAGTAGATTAGAAGAGTGCTCTTTTCTCAAAAGCAGAATGTTTTTCTTGTAAGGCGAGCTAGCGTTTGTTTCCCAGTCAGAAATGGAGTTGAATCACATGCAGTTTGTGGTCCTATGAGCAAGAGTTGTTTTCTTGTAAGAAGAGTCACTATTGTGCTCCCATTGTCATACACAGGGCAAATAGCACTGAGGTCTGTTCCCAGCAAGTACAGTGTATTGGACTGAATAGGAGCTACTGTTCTTGTCAGTTTCCTAAGCAGAGTTGAACTGCATATGATCCGTGTGTGTAGGAAGCACAGTTCTTTTGTTCTGAGCAAGCTCACTGTTCTGGCCCTATAGGAAACAATGTAGAGTAGAAGAGCGCTCTTTTCTCAAAAGCAGAGTGTGTTTCTTGTAAGGCAAGCTAGTGTTTGTTTCCCAGTCAGAAATGGAGTTGAATCCCATGCAGTTTCTGGTCCTAGGAGCAAGAGTTTTTTCCTGGTAAGGAAAGTCACTATTGCGCTTCCATTGCCATACACTGTGCACATACCACACGCGTCTGCTTCCAGCAAGTACCGTGTATTGGACTGAAGAGGATCTACTGTTCTTGTCAGTTTCCTAAGCAGATTTGAACTAGATATGGCCCGTGTGTGTAGGAAGCAAATTTCTTTTGTTCTGAGCTAGTTCACTGTTCGGATCCCTTAGGAAAAACAGTAGAGTAGAAGAGTACTCTTTTCTCAAAAGCAGAGTGTGTTTCTTGTAAGTCGAGCTAGCGTTTGTTTCCCAGACCTAAATGGAGTTGAATCCCATGCAGTTTCTAAGCCTACGAGCAAGAGTTGTTTTCTGGCAAAAGAGTCACTATTGAGCTCCGATTGCCATACACAGTGCAAATAGCACTCGTTTCTGTTCCCAGCAAGTACAGTGTATTGGACTGAAGAGGAGCTACTGTTCTTCTCAGTTTCCTAAGCAGAGTTGAACTAGATATGGCCCCTGTGTGTGCGAACCACAGTTCTTTTTTCTGAGCAAGCTCACTGTTCGGACCCCATAGAAAACACAATAGAGTAGAAGAGTGCTCTTTTCTCAAAAGCAGATTGTGTTTCTTGTAAGGCGAGCTAGCATTTGTTTCACAGTCCTAAATGGAGTTGAATCACATGCAGTTTCCGGTCCTAAGAGCAAGAGTTGTTTTCTGGTAAGAAGATTCACTATTGCGCTCCCATTGTCATACACAGGGCAAATATCACTGGCGTCTGTTCCCAGCAAGTACAGTGTATTGGACTGAAGAGGATCTACTGTTCTTGTCAGTTACCTAAGCAGAATTGAAATAGATATGGCCCGTGTGTGTAGTCAGCACAGTTCTTTTGTTCTGAGCAAGCTCACTGTTCTGGCCCTATAGGAAACACAGGAAAGTAGAAGAGTGCTCTTTTCTCAAAAGCAGAGTGTGTTTCTTGTAAGGCTAGCTAGCATTTGTTTCCAAGTCCTAAATGGAATTGAATCACATGCAGTTTCTGGTGCTACAAGCAAGAGCTGTTTTCTGGTAAGAAGAGTCACTATTGTGCTCCCATTGTCATATACAGGGCAAATAAATCTGGCGTCTGTTCCCAGCAAGTACAGTGTATTGGACTGAAGAGGATCTACTGTTCTTGTCAGTTTTCTAAGCAGAATTCAACTAGATATGGCCCGTGTGTGTAGGAAGCACAGTTCTTTTGTTCTGAGCAAGATCACTGTTCGGACCCCATAGGAAACACAGTAGAGTAGAAGAGTGCTCTTTTCTCAAAAGCAGAGTGTGTTTCTTGTAAAGAGAGCTAGTGTTTTTTTTTCCCAGTCCTAATTGAAGTTGAAACACATGCAGTTTCGGGTCCTACGAGCAAGAGTTTTTTCTGGTAAGAGGAGTCACTATTGCGCTCCCATTGTCATACACAGGGCAAATAGCAATGGCGTCTGTTCCCAGCATGTACAGTTTATTGCAGTGAAGAGGATCTACTGTTCTTGTCAGGTTTCTAAGCAGAGTTGAACTAGATATGGTCCGTGTGTAGGAAGCACCGTTCAGTTTTTCTGAGCAAGCTCACTGTTCTGGCCCTATAGGAAACACAGTAGAGTAGAAGAGTGCTCTTTTCTCAAAAGCAGAGTGTGTTTCTTGTAAAGAGAGCTAGTGTTTTTTTCCCAGTCCTAAATGGAGTTGAAGCACATGCAGTTTCGGGTCTTACGAGCAAGAGTTTTTTCTGGTAAGAAGAGTCACTATTGTGCTCCCATTGTCATACACAGGGCAAATAGCAATGGCGTCTGTTCCCAGCATGTACAGTGTATTGGAGTGAAGAGGAGCTACTGTTCTTGTCAGTTTCCTAAGCAGAGTTGAATTAGATATGGCCCGTGTGTGTAGGAAGCACAGTTCTTTTGTTCTGAGCAAGCTCACTGTTCAGACCCCATAGGAAACACAGTAGAGTAGAAGAGTGCTCTTTTCTCAAAAGCAGAGTGTGTTTCTTGTAAGGAAAGCCAGTGTTTGTTTCCCAGACAGAAATGGAGTTGAATCCCATGCAGTTTCTGGTCCTACGAGAAAGAGTTGTTTTCTGATAAGAAGAGTCACTATTGCGCTCCCATTGCCATACACAGTGCAAATAGCACATGCGTCTGTTCCCAGCAAGTACAGTGTATTGGACTGAAGAGGATCTACTGTTCTTGTCAGTTTCCTAAGCAGAATTGAACTAGATATGGCCGTGTGTGTAGGAAGCGCAGTTCTTTTGTTCTGAGCAAGCTCACTGTTCGGACCCCATAGGAAACACAGTAGAGTAGAAGAGTGCTCTTTTCTCAAAAGCAGAGTGTGTTTCTTGTAAAGAGAGCTAGTGTTTTTTTCCCAGTCCTAAATGGAGTTGAAACACATGCAGTTTCGGGTCCTATGAGCAAGAGTTTTTTCTGGTAAGAGGAGTCACTATTGCGCTCCCATTGTCATACACAGGGCAAATAGCAATGGCGTCTGTTCCCAGCATGTACAGTGTATTGGAGTGAAGAGGATCTACTGTTTTTGTCAGTTTTCTAAGCAGAGTTGAACTAGATATGGTCCGTGTGTAGGAAGCACCGTTCAGTTTTTCTAAGCAAGCTCACTGTTCTGGCCCTATAGGAAACACAGTAGAGTAGAAGAGTGCTCTTTTCTCAAAAGCAGAGTGTGTTTCTTGTAAAGAGAGCTAGTGTTTTTTTCCCAGTCAGAAATGGAGTTGAATAACATGCAGTTTCGGGTCCTACGACCAAGAGTTTTTTCTGGTAAGAGGAGTCACTATTGCGCTCCCATTGTCATATACAGGGCAAATAGCAATGGCGTCTGTTCCCAGCATGTACAGTGTATTGGAGTGAAGAGGATCTACTGTTCTTGTCAGGTTCCTAAGCAGAGTTGAACTAGATATGGTCCGTGTGTAGGAAGCACCGTTCAGTTGTTCTGAGCAAGCTCACTGTTCTGGCCCTATAGGAAAAACAGTAGAGTAGAAGAGTGCTCTTTTCTCAAAAGCAGAGTGTGTTTCCTGTAAGGCGAGCTAGCGTTTGTTTCTCAGTCCTAAATGGAGTCGAATCACAAGCAGTTTTTGGTCCTACGAGCAAGAGTTGTTTTCTGGTAAGGAAAGTCACTATTGCGCTCCCATTGCCAAACACAGTGCAAATAGCACTCGCGTCTGTTTCCAGCAAGTACAGTGTATTGGAATGAAGAGGATCTACTGTTCTTGTCAGTTTCCTAAGCAGAGTTGAATTAGATATGGCCCGTGTGTGTAGGAAGCACAGTTCTTTTGTTCTGAGCAAGCTCACTGTTCAGACCCCATAGGAAACACAGTAGAGTAGAAGAGTGCTCTTTTCTCAAAAGCAGAGTGTGTTTCTTGTAAGGAAAGCCAGTGTTTGTTTCCCAGACAGAAATGGAGTTGAATCCCATGCAGTTTCTGGTCCTACGAGCAAGAGTTGTTTTCTGATAAGAAGAGTCACTAGTGCGCTCCCATTGCCATACACAGTGCAAATAGCACATGCGTCTGTTCCCAGCAAGTACAGTGTATTGGACTGAAGAGGAGCTACGGTTCTTGTCAGTTTCCTAAGCAGAATTGAACTAGATATGGCCGTGTGTGTAGGAAGCGCAGTGTTTTTGTTCTGAGCAAGCTCACTGTTTGGACCACATAGGAAACACAGTAGAGTAGAAGAGTGCTCTTTTCTCATAAGCAGAGTATGTTTCTTGTAAGGCGAGCTAGCGTTTATTTCCCAGTTCTAAATGGAGTTGAATCACATGCAGTTTTCGGTCCTATGAGCAAGAGTTGTTTTCTGGTAAGGATAGGCTATTGTGCTCCCATTGCCATACACAGTGCAAATAGCACTCGCGTCTGTTCACAGCGAGTACAGTGTATTGGACTGAGGAGGATCTACTGTTCTTGTCAGGTTGCTAAGCAGAGTTGTACTAGATATCGTCCGTGTGTGTAGGAAGCACAGTTTTTTTGTTCTGAGCTAGTTCACTGTTCGGATCCCTTAGGAAAAACAGTAGAGTAGAAGAGTGCTCTTTTCTCAAAAGCAGAGTGTGTTTCTTGTAAGGCGAGCTAGCGTTTGTTTCCCAGACCTAAATGGAGTTGAATCCCATGCAGTTTCTAGTCCTACGAACAAGAGTTGTTTTCTGGCAAAAGAGTAACTATTGAGCTCCGATTGCCATACACAGTGCAAATAGCACTCGCGTCTGTTCCCAGCAAGTACAGTGTATTGGACTGAAGAGGAGCTACTGTTCTTGTCTGTTTCCTAAGCAGAGTTGAACTAGATATGGCCCCTGTGTGTGGGAACCACAGTTCTTTTGTTCTGAGCAAGCTCACTGTTCGGACCCCATAGAGAACACAATAGAGTAGAAGAGTGCTCTTTTCTCAAAAGCAGATTGTGTTTCTTGTAAGGCGAGCTAGCGTTTGTTTCACAGTCCTAAATGGAGTTGAATCACATGCAGTATCGGTCCTAAGAGCAAGAGTTGTTTTCTGGTAAGAAGATTCACTATTGCGCTCC
The DNA here is from genome assembly GCF_949786415.1 of Peromyscus eremicus. NCBI lineage: Eukaryota > Metazoa > Chordata > Mammalia > Rodentia > Cricetidae > Peromyscus > Peromyscus eremicus. The sequence continues at coordinate 213,408 of NW_026734360.1, forward strand.
CTTGTCATACACAGGGCAAATATCACTGGCGTCTGTTCCCAGCAAGTACAGTGTATTGGACTGAAGAGGATCTACTGTTCTTGTCAGTTACCTAAGCAGAATTGAAATAGATATGGCCCGTGTGTGTAGTCAGCACAGTTCTTTTGTTCTGAGCAAGCTCACTGTTCTGGCCCTATATTAAACTCAGGAAAGTAGAAGAGTGCTCTTTTCTCAAAAGCAGAGTGTGTTTCTTGTAAGGCTAGCTAGCATTTGTTTCCAAGTCCTAAATGGAATTGAATCACATGCAGTTTCTGGTGCTACAGGCAAGAGCTGTTTTCTGGTAAGAAGAGTCACTATTGTGCTCCCATTGTAATATACAGGGCAAATAAAACTGGCGTCTGTTCCCAGCAAGTACAGTGTATTGGACTGAAGAGGATCTACTGTTCTTGTCAGTTTTCTAAGCAGAATTCAACTAGATATGGCCCATGTGTGTAGGAAGCACAGTTCTTTTGTTCTGAGCAAGATCACTGTTCGGACCCCATAGGAAACACAGTAGAGTAGAAGAGTGCTCTTTTCTCAGAAGCAGAGTGTGTTTCTTGTAAAGCGAGCTAGTGTTTTTTTCCCAGTCCTAAATGGACTTGAATCACATGCAGTTTCGGGTCCTACGAGCAAGAGTTTTTTCTGGTAAGAGGAGTCACTATTGCGCTCCCATTGTCATACACAGGGCAAATAGCAATGGCATCTGTTCCCAGCATGTACAGTGTATTGGACTGAAGAGGAGCTACTGTTCTTGTCAGTTTCCTAAGCAGAGTTGAATTAGATATGGGCCGTGTGTGTAGGAAGCACAGTTCTTTTGTTCTGAGCAAGCTCACTGTTCAGACCCAATAGGAAACACAGTAGAGTAGAAGAGTGCTCTTTTCTCAAAAGCAGAGTGTGTTTCTTGTAAAGAAAGCTAGTGTTTGTTTCCCAGACAGAAATGGAGTTGAATCCCATGCAGTTTCTGGTCCTACGAGCAAGAGTTGTTTTCTGAGAAGAAGAGTCACTATTGCGCTCCCATTGCCATACAAAGTGCAAATAGCACATGCGTCTGTTCCCAGCAAGTACAGTGTATTGGACTGAAGAGGATCTACTGTTCTTGTCAGTTTCCTAAGCAGAATTGAACTAGATATGGCCGTGTGTGTAGGAAGCGCAGTTCTTTTGTTCTGAGCAAGCTCACTGTTTGGACCCCATAGGAAACACAGTAGAGTAGAAGAGTGCTCTTTTCTCAAAAGCAGAGTGTGTTTCTTGTAAGGCGAGCTAGCGTTTATTTCACAGTTCTAAATGGAGTTGAATCACATGCAGTTTTCGGTCCTATGAGCAAGAGTTGTTTTCTGGTAAGGATAGGCTATTGCGCTCCAATTGCCATACACAGTGCAAATAGCACTCGCGTCTTTTCACAGCGAGTACAGTGTATTGGACTGAGGAGGATCTACTGTTCTTGTCAGGATCCTAAGCAGAGTTGAACTAGATATGGTCCGTGTGTGTAGGAAGCACAGTTCTTTTGTTCTGAGCAAGCTCACTGTTCTGGCTTTATAGGAAACACAGTAGAGTAGAAGAGTGCTCTTTTCTCAAAAGCAGAGTGTGTTTCTTGTAAGGCAAGCTAGCGTTGGTTTCCCCGTCAGAAATGGAGTTGAATCACATGCAGTTTGTGGTCCAATGAGCAAGAGTTGTTTTCTTGTAAGAAGAGTCACTATTGTGCTCCCATTGTCATACACAAGGCAAATAGCACTGGTGTCTGTTCCCAGCAAGTACAGTGTATTGTACTGAAGAGGATCTACTGTTCTTGTCAGTTTCCTAAGCAGAATTGAAATAGATATGGTCTGTGTGTGTAGTCAGCACAGTTCATTGTTCTGAGCAAGCTCACTGTACTGGCCCTATAAAAAGCACAGTAGAGTAGAAGAGTGCTCTTTTCTCAAAAGCAGAGTGTCTTTCTTGTAAGGAGAGCTAGCGTTTGATTCCCAGTCCTAAATGGAGTTGAATAACATGCAGTTTTTGGTCCTACGAGCAAGAGTTGTTTTCTGGTAAGGAAAGTCACGATTGTGCTCCCATTGCCATATACAGTGCAAATAGCACTCGCGTCTGTTCACAGTGAGTACAGTGTATTGGACTGACAAGGAGCTCTTTTCTTGTCAGTTTCCTAAGCAGAGTTGAACTAGATATGGTCCGTGTGTGTAGGAAGCACAGTTATTTTGTTCTGAGCAAGCTCACTTTTCGGAACAATTAGGAAACACAGTAGAGTAGAAGAGTGTTCTTTTCTCAAAAGCAGAGTGTGTTTCTTGTAAGGCGAGCTAGTGTTTGTTTCCCAGTCAGAAATGGAGTTGAATGCCATGCAGTTTCTGGTCCTACGAGCAAGAGTTGTTTTCTGGTAAGAAGAGTCACTATTGTGCTCCCATTGTCATGCACGAGGCAAATTGCAATGGTGTCTGTTCCCAGCATGTACAGTGTATTGGACTGAGGAGGATCTACTGTTCTTGTCAGGTTCCTAAGCAGAGTTGAACTAGATATCATCCGTGTGTGTAGGAAGCACAGTTTTTTTGTTGTGAGCAAGCTCACTGTTCTGGCCCTATAGGAAACACATTAGAGTAGAAGAGTGCTCTTTTCTCAAAAGCAGAGTGTTTTTCTTGTAAGGCGAGCTAGCGTTTGTTTCCCAGTAAGAAATGGAGTTGAATCACGTGCAGTTTGTGGTCCTATGAGCAAGAGTTGTTTTCTTGTAAGAAGAGTCACTATTGTGCTCCCATTGTCATACACAGGGCAAATAGCACTGAGGTCTGTTCCCAGCAAGTACAGTGTAATGGACTGAAGAGGATCTACTCTTCTTGTCAGTTTACTAAGCAGAGTTGAACTAGATATTGCCGTGTGTGTACGAAGCACAGTTCTTTTGTTCTGAGCAAGCTCACTGTTCTGGCCCTATAGGAAACACTGTAGAGTAGAAGAGCGCTCTTTTCTCAAAAGCAGAGTGTGTTTCTTGTAAGGCGTGCTAGTGTTTGTTTCCCAGTCAGAAATGGAGTTGAATCCCATGCAGTTTCTGGTCCTACGAGCAAGAGTTGTTTTCTGGTAAGGAAAGTCACTATTGCGCTTCCATTGCCATACACTGTGCAAATACCACACGCGTCTGCTTCCAGCAAGGACCGTGTATTGGACTGAAGAGGATCTACTGTTCTTGTCAGTTTCCTAAGCAGAGTTGAACTAGGTATGGCCCGTGTGTGTACAAAGCACAGTTCTTTTGTTCTGAGCAAGCTCACTGTTCGGAACAATTAGGAAACACAGTAGAGTAGAAGAGTGCTCTTTTCTCAAAAGCAGAGTGTGTTTCTTGTAAGGCGAGCTAGTGTTTGTTTCCCAGTCAGAAATGGAGTTGAATGCCATGCAGTTTCTGGTCCTACTAGCAAGAGTTGTTTTCTGTTAAGAAGAGTCACTATTGAGCTCCCTTTGCCATACACAGTGCAAGTAGCACTCGCGTCTGTTCTCAGCAAGTACAGTGTATTGGACTGAAGAGGAGCTACTGTTCTTGTCAGTTTCCTAATCAGAGTTGAACTAGATATGGCCCGTGTGTGTAGGAAGCACAGTTCTTTTGTTCTGAGCTAGTTCACTGTTCGGATCCCTTAGGAAAAACAGTAGAGTAGAAGAGTACTCTTTTCTCAAAAGCAGAGTGTGTTTCGTGTAAGTCGAGCTAGCGTTTGTTTCCCAGACCTAAGTGGAGTTGAATCCCATGAAGTTTCTAGTCCTACGAGCAAGAGTTGTTTTCTGGCAAAAGAGTCACTATTGAGCTCCTATTGCCATACACAGTGCAAATAGCACTCGCGTCTGTTCCCAGCAAGTACAGTGTATTGGATTGAAGAGGAGCTAATGTTCTTGTCATTTTCCTAAGCAGAGTTGAACTAGATATGGCCCATGTGTATAGGAAGCACAGTTCTTTTGTTCTGAGCAAGCACACTGTTCGGACCCCATAAAAAATACAGTAGAGTAGAAGAGTGCTCTTTTCTCAAAAGCAGAGTATGTTTCTTGTAAGGCAAGCTAGCGTTTGTTTCCCAGTCCTAAATGGAGTTGAATCACATGCAGTTTCTGCTCCTAAGAGCAAGAGTTGTTTTCTGGTAAGGAAAGTCACTATTATGCTCCCATTGCCATCCACAGTGCAAATAGCACTTGCGTCTGTTCCCAGCAAGTACAGTGTATTGGACTGAAGAGGAGCTACTGTTCTTGTCAGTTTCCTAAGCAGTGTTGAACTAGATATGGCCCCTGTGTGTGGGAACCACAGTTCTTTTGTTCTGAGCAAGCTCACTGTTCTGGCCCTATAGGAAACACAGGAAAGTAGAAGAGTGCTCTTTTCTCAAAAGCAGAGTGTGTTTCTCGTAAGGCTAGCTAGCATTTGTTTCCCAGTCCTAAATGGAATTGAATCACATGCAGTTTCTGGTGCTACAAGCTAGAGCTGTTTTCTGGTAAGAAGAGTCACTATTGTGCTCCCATTGTCATATACAGGGCAAATAAAACTGGCGTCTCTTCCCAGCAAGTACAGTGTATTGGACTGAAGAGGATCTACTGTTCTTGTAAGTTTTCCAAGCAGAATTCAACTAGATATGGACCGTGTGTGTAGGAAGCACAGTTCTTTTGTTCTGAGCAAGATCACTGTTCGGACACCATAGGAAACACAGTAGAGTAGAAGAGTGCTCTTTTCTCAAAAGCAGAGTGTGTTTCTTGTAAAGAGAGCTAGTGTTTTTTTCCCAGTCCTAAATGGAGTTGAAACACATGCAGTTTCGGGTCCTACGAGCAAGAGTTTTTTCTGGTAAGAGGAGTCACTATTGCGCTCCCATTGTCATACACAGGGCAAATAGCAATGGCATCTGTTCCCAGCATGTACAGTGTATTGGAGTGAAGAGGATCTACTGTTCTTGTTAGGTTTCTAAGCAGAGTTGAACTAGATATGGCCCCTGTGTGTGGGAACCACATTTCTTTTGTTCTGAGCAAGCTCTCTGTTCGGACCCCATAGAAAACACAATAGAGTAGAAGAGTGCTCTTTTCTCAAAAGCAGATTGTGTTTCTTGTAAGGCGAGCTAGCGTTTGTTTCACAGTCCTAAATGGAATTGAATCACATGCAGTTTCTGGTGCTACAAGCTAGAGCTGTTTTCTGGTAAGAAGAGTCACTATTGCGCTCCCATTGCCCTACACAGTGCAAATAGCACATGCGTCTGTTCCCAGCAAGTACAGTGTATTGGACTGAAGAGGAACTACTGTTCTTGTCAGTTTCCTAAGCAGAATTGAACTAGATATGGCCGTGTGTGTAGGAAGCGCAGTTCTTTTGTTCTGAGCAAGCTCACTGTTCGGACCCCATAGGAAACACAGTAGAGTAGAAGAGTGCTCTTTTCTCAAAAGCAGAGTGTGTTTCTTGTAAAGAGAGCTAGTGTTTTTTTCCCAGTCAGAAATGGAGTTGAATCACATGCAGTTTCGGGTCCTATGACCAAGAGTTTTTTCTGGTAAGAGGAGTCACTATTGCGCTCCCATTGTCATATACAGGGCAAATAGCAATGGCGTCTGTTCCCAGCATGTACAGTGTATTGGAGTGAAGAGGATCTACTGTTCTTGTCAGGTACCTAAGCAGAGTTGAACTAGATATGGTCCGTGTGTAGGAAGCACCGTTCAGTTGTTCTGAGCAAGCTCACTGTTCTGGCCCTATAGGAAAAACAGTAGAGTAGAAGAGTGCTCTTTTCTCAAAAGCAGAGTGTGTTTCCTGTAAGGCGAGCTAGCGTTTGTTTCTCAGTCCTAAATGGAGTTGAATCACAAGCAGTTTTTGGTCCTACGAGCAAGAGTTGTTTTCTGGTAAGGAAAGTCACTATTGCGCTCCCATTGCCAAACACAGTGCAAATAGCACTCGCGTCTGTTCCCAGCAAGTACAGTGTATTGGATTGAAGAGGAGCTACTGTTCTTGTCAGTTTCCTAAGCAGAGTTGAATTAGATATGGCCCGTGTGTGTAGGAAGCACAGTTCTTTTGTTCTGAGCAAGCTCACTGTTCAGACCCCATAGGAAACACAGTAGAGTAGAAGTGTGCTCTTTTCTCAAAAGCAGAGTGTGTTTCTTGTAAGGCGAGATAACGTTTATTTCCCAGTTCTAAATGGAGTTGAATCACATGCAGTTTTCGGTCCTATGAGCAAGAGTTGTTTTCTGGTAAGGATAGGCTATTGCGCTCCCTTTGCCATACACAGTGCAAATAGCACTCGCGTCTGTTCACAGCGAGTACAGTGTATTGGACTGAGGAGGATCTACTGTTCTTGTCAGGTTCCTAAGCAGAGTTGAACTAGATATGGTCCGTGTGTGTAGGAAGCACAGTCTTTTGTTCTGAGCAAGCTCACTGTTCTGGCCCTATAGGAAACACAGTAGAGTAGAAGAGTGCTCTTTTCTGAAAAGCAGAGTGTGTTTCTTGTAAGGCGAGCTAGCGTTGGTTTCCCAGTCAGAAATGGAGTTGAATCACATGCAGTTTGTGGTCCTATGAGCAAGAGTTGTTTTCTTGTAAGAAGAGTCACTATTGTGCTCCCATTGTCATACACAGGGCAAATAGCACTGGCGTCTGTTCCCAGCAAGTACAGTTTATTGGACTGAAGAGGATCTACTGTTCTTGTCAGTTTCCTAAGCAGAATTGAAATAGACATGGTCTGTGTGTGTAGTCAGCACAGTTCATTGTTCTGAGCATGCTCACTGTACTGGCCCTATAAAAAGCACAGTAGAGTAGAAGAGTGCCCTTTTCTCAAAAGCAGAGTGTGTTTCTTGTAAGGCGAGCTAGCGTTTGATTCCCAGTCCTAAATGGAGTTGAATCACATGCAGTTTTTGGTCCTACGAGCAAGAGTTGTTTTCTGGTAAGGAAAGTCACTATTGTGCTCCCATTGCCATACACAGTGCAAATAGCACTCGCGTCTGATCACAGTGAGTACAGTGTATTGGACTGACGAGGAGCTCTTTTCTTGTCAGTTTCCTAAGCAGAGTTGAACTAGATATGGCCCGTGTGTGTAGGAAGCACAGTTCTTTAATTCTGAGCAAGCTCAGTGTTCGGACCCCTTAGGAAACACTGTAGAGTAGAAGAGTGCTCTTTTCTCAAAAGCAGAGTGTGTTTCTTGTAAGGCGAGCTAGTGTTTGTTTCCCAGACAGAAATAGAGTTGAATCCCATGCAGTTTCTGGTCCTACGTGCAAGAGTTTTTTTCTGGTAAGGAAAGTCACATTTGCACTTCCATTGCGATACACTGTGCAAATACCACACGCGTCTGCTTCCAGCAAGTACCATGTATTGGACTGAAGAGGATCTACTGTTCTTGTCAGTTTCCTAAGCAGAGTTGAACTAGATATGGACCGTGTGTGTACAAAGCACAGTTCTTTTGTTCTGAGCAAGCTCACTGTTTGGAACAATTAGGAAACACAGTAGAGTAGAAGAGTGCTCTTTTCTCAAAAGCAGAGTGTGTTTCTTGTAAGGCGAGCTAGTGTTTGTTTCCCAGTCAGAAATGGAGTTGAATGCCATGCAGTTTCTGGTCCTACTAGCAAGAGTTGTTTTCTGGTAAGGAAAGTCACTATTATGCTCCCATTGTCATACACAGGGCAAATAGCAATGGCGTCTGTTCCCAGCATGTACAGTGTATTGGAGTGAAGAGGATCTACTGTTCTTGTCAGGTTCCTAAGCAGAGTTGAACTAGATATGGTCCGTGTGTAGGAAGCACCGTTCAGTTGTTCTGAGCAAGCTCACTGTTCAGACCCCATAGGAAACACAGTAGAGTAGAAGAGTGCTCTTTTCTCAAAAGCAGATTGTGTTTCTTGTAAGGAAAGCCAGTGTTTGTTTCCCAGACAGAAATGGAGTTGAATCCCATGCAGTTTCTGGTCCTACGAGAAAGAGTTGTTTTCTGATAAGAAGTGTCACTATTGCGCTCCCATTGCCATACACAGTGCAAATAGCACATGCGTCTGTTCCCAGCAAGTACAGTGTATTGGACTGAAGAGGAGCTACTGTTCTTGTCAGTTTCCTAAGCAGAGTTGAACTAGATAAGGCCCCTGTGTGTGGGAACCACAGTTCTTTTGTTCTGAGCAAGCTCACTGTTCGGACCCCATAGAGAACACAATAGAGTAGAAGAGTGCTCTTTTCTCAAAAGCAGATTGTGTTTCTTGTAAGGCGAGCTAGCGTTTGTTTCACAGTCCTAAATGGAGTTGAATCACATGCAGTATCGGGTCCTACGAGCAAGAGTTTTTTCTGGTAAGAGGAGTCACTATTGCGCTCCCATTGTCATACACAGGGCAAAGAGCAATGGCGTCTGTTCCCAGCATGTACAGTGTATTGGAGTGAAGAGGATCTACTGTTTTTGTCAGTTTTCTAAGCAGAGTTGAACTAGATATGGTCCGTGTGTAGGAAGCACCGTTCAGTTTTTCTGAGCAAGCTCACTGTTCTGGCCCTATAGGAAACACAGTAGAGTAGAAGAGTGCTCTTTTCTCAAAAGCAGAGTGTGTTTCTTGTAAAGAGAGCTAGTGTTTTTTTCCCAGTCAGAAATGGAGTTGAATCACATGCAGTTTCGGGTCCTATGACCAAGAGTTTTTTCTGGTAAGAGGAGTCACTATTGCGCTCCCATTGTCATATACAGGGCAAATAGCAATGGCGTCTGTTCCCAGCATGTACAGTGTATTGGAGTGAAGAGGATCTACTGTTCTTGTCAGGTTCCTAAGCAGAGTTGAACTAGATATGGTCCGTGTGTAGGAAGCACCGTTCAGTTGTTCTGAGCAAGCTCACTGTTCTGGCCCTATAGGAAAAACAGTAGAGTAGAAGAGTGCTCTTTTCTCAAAAGCAGAGTGTGTTTCCTGTAAGGCGAGCTAGCGTTTGTTTCTCAGTCCTAAATGGAGTTGAATCACAAGCAGTTTTTGGTCCTACGAGCAAGAGTTGTTTTCTGGTAAGGAAAGTCACTATTGCGCTCCCATTGCCAAACACAGTGCAAATAGCACTCGCGTCTGTTCCCAGCAAGTACAGTGTATTGGAATGAAGAGGAGCTACTGTTCTTGTCAGTTTCCTAAGCAGAGTTGAATTAGATATGGCCGTGTGTGTAGGAAGCACAGTTCTTTTGTTCTGAGCAAGCTCACTGTTCAGACCCCATAGGAAACACAGTAGAGTAGAAGAGTGCTCTTTTCTCAAAAGCAGAGTGTGTTTCTTGTAAGGAAAGCCAGTGTTTGTTTCCCAGACAGAAATGGAGTTGAATCCCATGCAGTTTCTGGTCCTACGAGCAAGAGTTGTTTTCTGATAAGAAGAGTCACTAGTGCGCTCCCATTGCCATACACAGTGCAAATAGCACATGCGTCTGTTCCCAGCAAGTACAGTGTATTGGACTGAAGAGGAGCTACGGTTCTTGTCAGTTTCCTAAGCAGAATTGAACTAGATATGGCCGTGTGTGTAGGAAGCGCAGTGTTTTTGTTCTGAGCAAGCTCACTGTTTGGACCACATAGGAAACACAGTAGAGTAGAAGAGTGCCCTTTTCTCATAAGCAGAGTATGTTTCTTGTAAGGCGAGCTAGCGTTTATTTCCCAGTTCTAAATGGAGTTGAATCACATGCAGTTTTCGGTCCTATGAGCAAGAGTTGTTTTCTGGTAAGGATAGGCTATTGTGCTCCCATTGCCATACTTAGTGCAAATAGCACTCGCGTCTGTTCACAGCGAGTACAGTGTATTGGACTGAGGAGGATCTACTGTTCTTGTCAGGTTCCTAAGCAGAGTTGTACTAGATATCGTCCGTGTGTGTAGGAAGCACAGTTTTTTTGTTCTGAGATAGTTCACTGTTCGGATCCCTTAGGAAAAACAGTAGAGTAGAAGAGTGCTCTTTTCTCAAAAGCAGAGTGTGTTTCTTGTAAGTCGAGCTCGCGTTTGTTTCCCAGACCTAAATGGAGTTGAATCCCATGCAGTTTCTAGTCCTACGAACAAGAGTTTTTTTCTGGCAAAAGAGTAACTATTGAGCTCCGATTGCCATACACAGTTCAAATAGCACTCGCGTCTGTTCCCAGCAAGTACAGTGTATTGGACTGAAGAGGAGCTACTGTTCTTGTCAGTTTCCTAAGCAGAGTTGAACTAGATAAGGCCCCTGTGTGTGGGAACCACAGTTCTTTTGTTCTGAGCAAGCTCACTGTTCGGACCCCATAGAGAACACAATAGAGTAGAAGAGTGCTCTTTTCTCAAAAGCAGATTGTGTTTCTTGTAAGGCGAGCTAGCGTTTGTTTCACAGTCCTAAATGGAGTTGAATCACATGCAGTATCGGGTCCTACGAGCAAGAGTTTTTTCTGGTAAGAGGAGTCACTATTGTGCTCCCATTGTCATACACAGGGCAAAGAGCAATGGCGTCTGTTCCCAGCATGTACAGTGTATTGGAGTGAAGAGGATCTACTGTTTTTGTCAGTTTTCTAAGCAGAGTTGAACTAGATATGGTACGTGTGTAGGAAGCACCGTTCAGTTTTTCTGAGCAAGCTCACTGTTCTGGCCCTATAGGAAACACAGTAGAGTAGAAGAGTGCTCTTTTCTCAAAAGCAGAGTGTGTTTCTTGTAAAGAGAGCTAGTGTTTTTTTCCCAGTCAGAAATGGAGTTGAATCACATGCAGTTTCGGGTCCTATGACCAAGAGTTTTTTCTGGTAAGAGGAGTCACTATTGCGCTCCCATTGTCATATACAGGGCAAATAGCAATGGCGTCTGTTCCCAGCATGTACAGTGTATTGGAGTGAAGAGGATCTACTGTTCTTGTCAGGTTCCTAAGCAGAGTTGAACTAGATATGGTCCGTGTGTAGGAAGCACCGTTCAGTTGTTCTGAGCAAGCTCACTGTTCTGGCCCTATAGGAAAAACAGTAGAGTAGAAGAGTGCTCTTTTCTCAAAAGCAGAGTGTGTTTCCTGTAAGGCGAGCTAGCGTTTGTTTCTCAGTCCTAAATGGAGTTGAATCACAAGCAGTTTTTGGTCCTACGAGCAAGAGTTGTTTTCTGGTAAGGAAAGTCACTATTGCGCTCCCATTGCCAAACACAGTGCAAATAGCACTCGCGTCTGTTCCCAGCAAGTACAGTGTATTGGAATGAAGAGGAGCTACTGTTCTTGTCAGTTTCCTAAGCAGAGTTGAATTAGATATGGCCCGTGTGTGTAGGAAGCACAGTTCTTTTGTTCTGAGCAAGCTCACTGTTCAGACCCCATAGGAAACACAGTAGAGTAGAAGAGTGCTCTTTTCTCAAAAGCAGAGTGTGTTTCTTGTAAGGAAAGCCAGTGTTTGTTTCCCAGACAGAAATGGAGTTGAATCCCATGCAGTTTCTGGTCCTACGAGCAAGAGTTGTTTTCTGATAAGAAGAGTCACTAGTGCGCTCCCATTGCCATACACAGTGCAAATAGCACATGCGTCTGTTCCCAGCAAGTACAGTGTATTGGACTGAAGAGGAGCTACGGTTCTTGTCAGTTTCCTAAGCAGAATTGAACTAGATATGGCCGTGTGTGTAGGAAGCGCAGTGTTTTTGTTCTGAGCAAGCTCACTGTTTGGACCACATAGGAAACACAGTAGAGTAGAAGAGTGCCCTTTTCTCATAAGCAGAGTATGTTTCTTGTAAGGCGAGCTAGCGTTTATTTCCCAGTTCTAAATGGAGTTGAATCACATGCAGTTTTCGGTCCTATGAGCAAGAGTTGTTTTCTGGTAAGGATAGGCTATTGTGCTCCCATTGCCATACACAGTGCAAATAGCACTCGCGTCTGTTCACAGCGAGTACAGTGTATTGGACTGAGGAGGATCTACTGTTCTTGTCAGGTTCCTAAGCAGAGTTGTACTAGATATCGTCCGTGTGTGTAGGAAGCACAGTTTTTTTGTTCTGAGATAGTTCACTGTTCGGATCCCTTAGGAAAAACAGTAGAGTAGAAGAGTGCTCTTTTCTCAAAAGCAGAGTGTGTTTCTTGTAAGTCGAGCTAGCGTTTGTTTCCCAGACCTAAATGGAGTTGAATCCCATGCAGTTTCTAGTCCTACGAACAAGAGTTTTTTTCTGGCAAAAGAGTAACTATTGAGCTCCGATTGCCATACACAGTTCAAATAGCACTCGCGTCTGTTCCCAGCAAGTACAGTGTATTGGACTGAAGAGGAGCTACTGTTCTTGTCAGTTTCCTAAGCAGAGTTGAACTAGATAAGGCCCCTGTGTGTGGGAACCACAGTTCTTTTGTTCTGAGCAAGCTCACTGTTCGGACCCCATAGAGAACACAATAGAGTAGAAGAGTGCTCTTTTCTCAAAAGCAGATTGTGTTTCTTGTAAGGCGAGCTAGCGTTTGTTTCACAGTCCTAAATGGAGTTGAATCACATACAGTATCGGGTCCTACGAGCAAGAGTTTTTTCTGGTAAGAGGAGTCACTATTGCGCTCCCATTGTCATACACAGGGCAAAGAGCAATGGCGTCTGTTCCCAGCATGTACAGTGTATTGGAGTGAAGAGGATCTACTGTTTTTGTCAGTTTTCTAAGCAGAGTTGAACTAGATATGGTCCGTGTGTAGGAAGCACCGTTCAGTTTTTCTGAGCAAGCTCACTGTTCTGGCCCTATAGGAAACACAGTAGAGTAGAAGAGTGCTCTTTTCTCAAAAGCAGAGTGTGTTTCTTGTAAAGAGAGCTAGTGTTTTTTTCCCAGTCAGAAATGGAGTTGAATCACATGCAGTTTCGGGTCCTATGACCAAGAGTTTTTTCTGGTAAGAGGAGTCACTATTGCGCTCCCATTGTCATATACAGGGCAAATAGCAATGGCGTCTGTTCCCAGCATGTACAGTGTATTGGAGTGAAGAGGATCTACTGTTCTTGTCAGGTTCCTAAGCAGAGTTGAACTAGATATGGTCCGTGTGTAGGAAGCACCGTTCAGTTGTTCTGAGCAAGCTCACTGTTCTGGCCCTATAGGAAAAACAGTAGAGTAGAAGAGTGCTCTTTTCTCAAAAGCAGAGTGTGTTTCCTGTAAGGCGAGCTAGCGTTTGTTTCTCAGTCCTAAATGGAGTTGAATCACAAGCAGTTTTTGGTCCTACGAGCAAGAGTTGTTTTCTGGTAAGGAAAGTCACTATTGCGCTCCCATTGTCAAACACAGTGCAAATAGCACTCGCGTCTGTTCCCAGCAAGTACAGTGTATTGGAATGAAGAGGAGCTACTGTTCTTGTCAGTTTCCTAAGCAGAGTTGAATTAGATATGGCCCGTGTGTGTAGGAAGCACAGTTCTTTTGTTCTGAGCAAGCTCACTGTTCAGACCCCATAGGAAACACAGTAGAGTAGAAGAGTGCTCTTTTCTCAAAAGCAGAGTGTGTTTCTTGTAAGGAAAGCCAGTGTTTGTTTCCCAGACAGGAATGGAGTTGAATCCCATGCAGTTTCTGGTCCTACGAGCAAGAGTTGTTTTCTGATAAGAAGAGTCACTAGTGCGCTCCCATTGCCATACACAGTGCAAATAGCACATGCGTCTGTTCCCAGCAAGTACAGTGTATTGGACTGAAGAGGAGCTACGGTTCTTGTCAGTTTCCTAAGCAGAATTGAACTAGATATGGCCGTGTGTGTAGGAAGCGCAGTGTTTTTGTTCTGAGCAAGCTCACTGTTTGGACCACATAGGAAACACAGTAGAGTAGAAGAGTGCCCTTTTCTCATAAGCAGAGTATGTTTCTTGTAAGGCGAGCTAGCGTTTATTTCCCAGTTCTAAATGGAGTTCAATCACATGCAGTTTTCGGTCCTATGAGCAAGAGTTGTTTTCTGGTAAGGATAGGCTATTGTGCTCCCATTGCCATACACAGTGCAAATAGCACTCGCGTCTGTTCACAGCGAGTACAGTGTATTGGACTGAGGAGGATCTACTGTTCTTGTCAGGTTCCTAAGCAGAGTTGTACTAGATATCGTCCGTGTGTGTAGGAAGCACAGTTTTTTTGTTCTGAGATAGTTCACTGTTCGGATCCCTTAGAAAAACAGTAGAGTAGAAGAGTGCTCTTTTCTCAAAAGCAGAGTGTGTTTCTTGTAAGTCGAGCTAGCGTTTGTTTCCCAGACCTAAATGGAGTTGAATCCCATGCAGTTTCTAGTCCTAGGAACAAGAGTTTTTTTCTGGCAAAAGAGTAACTATTGAGCTCCGATTGCCATACACAGTTCAAATAGCACTCGCGTCTGTTCCCAGCAAGTACAGTGTATTGGACTGAAGAGGAGCTACTGTTCTTGTCAGTTTCCTAAGCAGAGTTGAACTAGATAAGGCCCCTGTGTGTGGGAACCACAGTTCTTTTGTTCTGAGCAAGCTCACTGTTCGGACCCCATAGAGAACACAATAGAGTAGAAGAGTGCTCTTTTCTCAAAAGCAGATTGTGTTTCTTGTAAGGCGAGCTAGCGTTTGTTTCACAGTCCTAAATGGAGTTGAATCACATGCAGTATCGGGTCCTACGAGCAAGAGTTTTTTCTGGTAAGAGGAGTCACTATTGCGCTCCCATTGTCATACACAGGGCAAAGAGCAATGGCGTCTGTTCCCAGCATGTACAGTGTATTGGAGTGAAGAGGATCTACTGTTTTTGTCAGTTTTCTAAGCAGAGTTGAACTAGATATGGTACGTGTGTAGGAAGCACCGTTCAGTTTTTCTGAGCAAGCTCACTGTTCTGGCCCTATAGGAAACACAGTAGAGTAGAAGAGTGCTCTTTTCTCAAAAGCAGAGTGTGTTTCTTGTAAAGAGAGCTAGTGTTTTTTTCCCAGTCAGAAATGGAGTTGAATCACATGCAGTTTCGGGTCCTATGACCAAGAGTTTTTTCTGGTAAGAGGAGTCACTATTGCGCTCCCATTGTCATATACAGGGCAAATAGCAATGGCGTCTGTTCCCAGCATGTACAGTGTATTGGAGTGAAGAGGATCTACTGTTCTTGTCAGGTTCCTAAGCAGAGTTGAACTAGATATGGTCCGTGTGTAGGAAGCACCGTTCAGTTGTTCTGAGCAAGCTCACTGTTCTGGCCCTATAGGAAAAACAGTAGAGTAGAAGAGTGCTCTTTTCTCAAAAGCAGAGTGTGTTTCCTGTAAGGCGAGCTAGCGTTTGTTTCTCAGTCCTAAATGGAGTTGAATCACAAGCAGTTTTTGGTCCTACGAGCAAGAGTTGTTTTCTGGTAAGGAAAGTCACTATTGCGCTCCCATTGTCAAACACAGTGCAAATAGCACTCGCGTCTGTTCCCAGCAAGTACAGTGTATTGGAATGAAGAGGAGCTACTGTTCTTGTCAGTTTCCTAAGCAGAGTTGAATTAGATATGGCCCGTGTGTGTAGGAAGCACAGTTCTTTTGTTCTGAGCAAGCTCACTGTTCAGACCCCATAGGAAACACAGTAGAGTAGAAGAGTGCTCTTTTCTCAAAAGCAGAGTGTGTTTCTTGTAAGGAAAGCCAGTGTTTGTTTCCCAGACAGAAATGGAGTTGAATCCCATGCAGTTTCTGGTCCTACGAGCAAGAGTTGTTTTCTGATAAGAAGAGTCACTAGTGCGCTCCCATTGCCATACACAGTACAAATAGCACATGCGTCTGTTCCCAGCAAGTACAGTGTATTGGACTGAAGAGGAGCTACGGTTCTTGTCAGTTTCCTAAGCAGAATTGAACTAGATATGGCCGTGTGTGTAGGAAGCGCAGTGTTTTTGTTCTGAGCAAGCTCACTGTTTGGACCACATAGGAAACACAGTAGAGTAGAAGAGTGCCCTTTTCTCATAAGCAGAGTATGTTTCTTGTAAGGCGAGCTAGCGTTTATTTCCCAGTTCTAAATGGAGTTGAATCACATGCAGTTTTCGGTCCTATGAGCAAGAGTTGTTTTCTGGTAAGGATAGGCTATTGTGCTCCCATTGCCATACACAGTGCAAATAGCACTCGCGTCTGTTCACAGCGAGTACAGTGTATTGGACTGAGGAGGATCTACTGTTCTTGTCAGGTTCCTAAGCAGAGTTGTACTAGATATCGTCCGTGTGTGTAGGAAGCACAGTTTTTTTGTTCTGAGATAGTTCACTGTTCGGATCCCTTAGGAAAAACAATAGAGTAGAAGAGTGCTCTTTTCTCAAAAGCAGAGTGTGTTTCTTGTAAGTCGAGCTAGCGTTTGTTTCCCAGACCTAAATGGAGTTGAATCCCATGCAGTTTCTAGTCCTACGAACAAGAGTTGTTTTCTGGCAAAAGAGTAACTATTGAGCTCCGATTGCCATACACAGTTCAAATAGCACTCGCGTCTGTTCCCAGCAAGTACAGTGTATTGGACTGAAGAGGAGCTACTGTTCTTGTCAGTTTCCTAAGCAGAGTTGAACTAGATAAGGCCCCTGTGTGTGGGAACCACAGTTCTTTTGTTCTGAGCAAGCTCACTGTTCGGACCCCATAGAGAACACAATAGAGTAGAAGAGTGCTCTTTTCTCAAAAGCAGATTGTGTTTCTTGTAAGGCGAGCTAGCGTTTGTTTCACAGTCCTAAATGGAGTTGAATCACATGCAGTATCGAGTCCTAAGAGCAAGAGTTGTTTTCTGGTAAGAAGATTCACTATTGCGCTCCCTTGTCATACACAGGGCAAATATCACTGGCGTCTGTTCCCAGCAAGTACAGTGTATTGGACTGAAGAGGATCTACTGTTCTTGTCAGTTACCTAAGCAGAATTGAAATAGATATGGCCCGTGTGTGTAGTCAGCACAGTTCTTTTGTTCTGAGCAAGCTCACTGTTCTGGCCCTATATTAAACTCAGGAACGTAGAAGAGTGCTCTTTTCTCAAAAGCAGAGTGTGTTTCTTGAAAGGCTAGCTAGCATTTGTTTCCCAGTCCTAAATGGAATTGAATCACATGCAGTTTCTGGTGCTACAGGCAAGAGCTGTTTTCTGGTAAGAAGAGTCACTATTGTGCTCCCATTGTAATATACAGGGCAAATAAACCTGGCGTCTGTTCCCAGCAAGTACAGTGTATTGGACTGAAGAGGATCTACTGTTCTTGTCAGTTTTCTAAGCAGAATTCAACTAGATATGGCCCGTGTGTGTAGGAAGCACAGTTCTTTTGTTCTGAGCAAGATCACTGTTCGGACCCCACAGGAATCACAGTAGAGTAGAAGAGTGCTCTTTTCTCAAAAGCAGAGTGTGTTTCTTGTAAAGCGAGCTAGTGTTTTTTTCCCAGTCCTAAATGGACTTGAATCACATGCAGTTTCGGGTCCTACGAGCAAGAGTTTTTTCTGGTAAGAGGAGTCACTATTGCGCTCCCATTGTCATACACAGGGCAAATAGCAATGGCATCTGTTCCCAGCATGTACAGTGTATTGGAGTGAAGAGGATCTACTGTTCTTGTCAGGTTCCTAAGCAGAGTTGAACTAGATATGGTCCGTGTGTAGGAAGCACCGTTCAGTTGTTCTGAGCAAGCTCACTGTTCTGGCCCTATAGGAAACACAGTAGAGTAGAAGAGTGCTCTTTTCTCAAAAGCAGAGTGTGTTTCTTGTAAGGTGAGCTAGCGTTTGTTTCTCAGTCCTAAATGGAGTTGAATCACATGCAGTTTTTGGTCCTACGAGCAAGAGTTGTTTTCTTGTAAGGAAAGTCACTATTATGCTCCCATTGCCATCCACAGTGCAAATAGCACTTGCGTCTGTTCCCAGCAAGTACAGTGTATTGGACTGAAGAGGAGCTACTGTTCTTGTCAGTTTCCTAAGCAGAGTTGAACTAGATATGGCCCCTGTGTGTGGGAACCACAGTTCTTTTGTTCTGAGCAAGCTCACTGTTCGTACCCCATAGAAAACACAATAGAGTAGAAGAGTGCTCTTTTCTCAAAAGCAGATTGTGTTTCTTGTAAGGCGAGCTAGCGTTTGTTTCACAGTCCTAAATGGAGTTGAATCACATGCAGTTTCGTGTCCTAAGAGCAAGAGTTGTTTTCTGGTAAGAAGATTCACTGTTGCGCTCCCATTGTCATACACAGGGCAAATAGCACTCGCGTCTGTTCTCAGCAAGTACAGTGTATTGGACTGAAGAGGAGCTACTGTTCTTGTCAGTTTCCTAAGCAGAGTTGAACTAGATATGGCCCGTGTGTGTAGGAAGCACAGTTCTTTTGTTCTGAGCTAGTTCACTGTTCGGATCCCTTAGGAAAAACAGTAGAGTAGAAGAGTACTCTTTTCTCAAAAGCAGAGTGTGTTTCGTGTAAGTTGAGCTAGCGTTTGTTTCCCAGACGTAAGTGGAGTTGAATCCCATGAAGTTTCTAGTCCTACGAGCAAGAGTTGTTTTCTGTCAAAAGAGTCACTATTGAGCTCCGATTGCCATACACAGTGCAAATAGCACTCGCGTCTGTTCCCAGCAAGTACAGTGTATTGGATTGAAGAGGAGCTAATGTTCTTGTCATTTTCCTAAGCAGAGTTGAACTAGATATGGCCCATGTGTATAGGAAGCACAGTTCTTTTGTTCTGAGCAAGCTCACTGTTCTTACCCCATAGAAAACACAATAGAGTAGAATTGTGCTCTTTTCTCAAAAGCAGATTGTGTTTCTTGTAAGGCGAGCTAGCGTTTGTTTCACAGTCCTAAATGGAGTTGAATCACATGCAGTTTCGTGTCCTAAGAGCAAGAGTTGTTTTCTGGTAAGAAGATTCACTGTTGCGCTCCCATTGTCATACACAGGGCAAATATCACTGGCGTCTGTTCCCAGCAAGTACAGTGTATTGGACTGAAGAGGATCTACTGTTCTTGTCAGTTACCTAAGCAGAATTGAAATAGATATGGCCCGTGTGTGTAGTCCGCACAGTTCTTTTGTTCTGAGCAAGCTCACTGTTCTGGCCCTATAGGAAACACAGGAAAGTAGAAGAGTGCTCTTTTCTCAAAAGCAGAGTGTGTTTCTTGTAAGGCTAGCTAGCATTTGTTTCCCAGTCCTAAATGGAATTGAATCACATGCAGTTTCTGGTGCTACAAGCTAGAGCTGTTTTCTGGTAAGAAGAGTCACTATTGTGCTCCCATTGTCATATACAGGGCAAATAAAACTGGCGTCTGTTCCCAGCAAGTACAGTGTATTGGACTGAAGAGGATCTACTGTTCTTGTCAGTTTTCCAAGCAGAATTCAACTAGATATGGCCCGTGTGTGTAGGAAGCACAGTTCTTTTGTTCTGAGCAAGATCACTGTTCGGACCCCATAGGAAACACAGTAGAGTAGAAGAGTGCTCTTTTCTCAAAAGCAGAGTGTGTTTCTTGTAAAGAGAGCTAGTGTTTTTTTCCCAGTCCTAAATGGAGTTGAAACACATGCAGTTTCGGGTCCTACGAGCAAGAGTTTTTTCTGGTAAGAGGAGTCACTATTGCGCTCCCATTGTCATACACAGGGCAAATAGCAATGGCGTCTGTTCCCAGCATGTACAGTGTATTGGAGTGAAGAGGATCTACTGTTCTTGTCAGGTTTCTAAGCAGAGTTGAACTAGATATGGCCCCTGTGTGTGGGAACCACATTTCTTTTGTTCTGAGCAAGTCTCTGTTCGGACCCCATAGAAAACACAATAGAGTAGAAGAGTGCTCTTTTCTCAAAAGCAGATTGTGTTTCTTGTAAGGCGAGCTAGCGTTTGTTTCACAGTCCTAAATGGAGTTGAATCACATGCAGTTTCGGGTCCTAAGAGCAAGAGTTGTTTTCTGGTAAGAAGATTCACTATTGCGCTCCCATTGTCATACACAGGGTAAATATCATTGGCGTCTGTTCCCAGCAAGTACAGTGTATTGGACTGAAGAGGAGCTACTGTTCTTGTCAGTTACCTAAGCAGAATTGAAATAGATATGGCCCGTGTGTGTAGTCAGCACAGTTCTTTTGTTCTGAGCAAGCTCACTGTTCTGGCCCTATAGGAAACACAGGAAAGTAGAAGAGTGCTCTTTTCTCAAAAGTAGAGTGTGTTTCTTGTAAGGCTAGCTAGCATTTGTTTCCCAGTCCTAAATGGAATTGAATCACATGTAGTTTCTGGTGCTACAAGCAAGAGCTGTTTTCTGGTAAGAAGAGTCACTATTGTGCTCCCATTGTCATATACAGGGCAAATAAAACTGGCGTCTCTTCCCAGCAAGTACAGTGTATATGACTGAAGAGGATCTACTGTTCTTGTCAGTTTTCTAAGCAGAATTCAACTAGATATGGCCCGTGTGTGTAGGAAGCACAGTTCTTTTGTTCTGATCAAGATCACTGTTCGGACCCCATAGGAAACACAGTAGATTAGCAGAGTGCTCTTTTCTCAAAAGCAGAGTGTGTTTCTTGTAAGGCGAGCTAACGTTTATTTCCCAGTTCTAAATGGAGTTGAATCACATGCAGTTTTCGGTCCTATGAGCAAGAGTTGTTTCCTGGTAAGGATAGGCTATTGCGCTCCCATTGCCATACACAGTGCAAATAGCACTCGCGTCTGTTCACAGCGAGTACAGTGTATTGGACTGAGGAGGATATACTGTTCTTGTCAGGTATCTAAGCAGAGTTGAACTAGATATGGCCCCTGTGTGTGGGAACCACATTTCTTTTGTTCTGAGCAAGCTTTCTGTTTGGACCCCATAGAAAATACAATAGAGTAGAAGAGTGCTCTTTTCTCAAAAGCAGATTGTGTTTCTTGTAAGGCGAGCTAGCGTTTGTTTCACAGTCCTAAATGGAGTTGAATCACATGCAGTTTCTGGTCCTAAGAGCAAGAGTTGTTTTCTGGTAAGAAGATTCACTATTGCGCTCCCATTGTCATACACAGGGTAAATATCATTGGCATCTGTTCCCAGCAAGTACAGTGTATTGGACTGAAGAGGATCTACTGTTCTTGTCAGTTACCTAAGCAGAATTGAAATAGATATGGCCCGTGTGTGTAGTCAGCACAGTTCTTTTGTTCTGAGCAAGCTCACTGTTCTGGCCCTATAGGAAACACAGGAAAGTAGAAGAGTGCTCTTTTCTCAAAAGCAGAGTGTGTTTCTTGTAAGGCTAGCTAGCATTTGTTTCCCAGTCCTAAATGGAATTGAATCACATGCAGTTTCTGGTGCTACAAGCAAGAGCTGTTTTCTGGTAAGAAGAGTCACTATTGTGCTCCCATTGTCATATACAGGGCAAATAAAACTGGTGTCTGTTCCCAGCAAGTACAGTGTATATGACTGAAGAGGATCTACTCTTCTTGTCAGTTTTCTAAGCAGAATTCAACTAGATATGGCCCGTGTGTGTAGGAAGCACAGTTCTTTTGTTCTGAGCAAGATCACTGTTCGGACCCCATAGGAAACACAGTAGATTAGCAGAGTGCTCTTTTCTCAAAAGCAGAGTGTGTTTCTTGTAAGGCGAGCTAACGTTTATTTCCCAGTTCTAAATGGAGTTGAATCACATGCAGTTTTCGGTCCTATGAGCAAGAGTTGTTTTCTGGTAAGGATAGGCTATTGCGCTCCCATTGCCATACACAGTGCAAATAGCACTCGCGTCTGTTCACAGCGAGTACAGTGTATTGGACTGAGGAGGATCTACTGTTCTTGTCAGGTTCCTAAGCAGAGTTGAACTAGATATGGTCCGTGTGTGTAGGAAGCACAGTTCTTTTGTTCTGAGCAAGCTCACTGTTCTGGCCCTATAGGAAACACAGTAGAGTAGAAGAGTGCCCTTTTCTCAAAAGCAGAGTGTGTTTCTTGTAAGGCGAGCTAGCGTTGGTTTCCCAGTCAGAAATGGAGTTGAATCACATGCAGTTTGTGGTCCTATGAGCAAGAGTTGTTTTCTTGTAAGAAGAGTCACTATTGTGCTCCCATTGTCATACACAGGGCAAATAGCACTGGCGTCTGTTCCCAGCAAGTACAGTGTATTGGACTGAAGAGGATCTACTGTTCTTGTCAATTTCCTAAGCAGAATTGAAATAGACATGGTCTGTGTGTGTAGTCAGCACAGTTCATTGTTCTGAGCAAGCTCACTGTACTGGCCCTATAAAAAGCACAGTAGAGTAGAAGAGTGCCCTTTTCTCAAAAGCAGAGTGTGTTTCTTGTAAGGCGAGCTAGCGTTTGATTCCCAGTCCTAAATGGAGTTGAATCACATGCAGTTTTTGGTCCTACGAGCAAGAGTTGTTTTCTGGTAAGGAAAGTCACGATTGTGCTCCCATTGCCATACACAGTGCAAATAGCACTCGCGTCTGATCACAGTGTGTACAGTGTATTGGACTGACGAGGAGCTCTTTTCTTGTCAGTTTACTAAGCAGAGTTGAACTAGATATGGCCCGTGTGTGTAGGAAGCACAGTTCTTTTGTTCTGAGCAAGCTCACTGTTCGGACCCCTTAGGAAACACTGTAGAGTAGAAGAGCAGAGTGTGTTTCTTGTAAGGCGAGCTAGTGTTTGTTTCCCAGACAGAAATGGAGTTGAATCCCAATCCAGTTTCTGGTCCTACGTGCAAGAGTTTTTTTCTGGTAAGGAAAGTCACATTTGCACTTCCATTGCGATACACTGTGCAAATACCACACGCGTCTGCTTCCAGCATGTACCGTGTATTGGACTGAAGAGGATCTACTGTTCTTGTCAGTTTCCTAAGCAGAGTTGAACTAGATATGGACCGTGTGTGTACAAAGCACAGTTCTTTTGTTCTGAGCAAGCTCACTGTTCGGAACAATTAGGAAACACAGTAGAGTAGAAGAGTGCTCTTTTCTCAAAAGCAGAGTGTGTTTCTTGTAAGGCGAGCTAGTGTTTGTTTCCCAGTCAGAAATGGAGTTGAATGCCATGCAGTTTCTGGTCCTACTAGCAAGAGTTGTTTTCTGGTAAGGAAAGTCACTATTATGCTCCCATTGTCATACACAGGGCAAATAGCAATGGCGTCTGTTCCCAGCATGTACAGTGTATTGGAGTGAAGAGGATCTACTGTTCTTGTCAGGTTCCTAAGCAGAGTTGAACTAGATATGGTCCGTGTGTAGGAAGCACTGTTCAGTTGTTCTGAGCAAGCTCACTGTTCTGGCCCTATAGGAAACACAGTAGAGTAGAAGAGTGCTCTTTTCTCAAAAGCAGAGTGTGTTTCTTGTAAGGCGAGCTAGCGTTTGTTTCTCAGTCCTAAATGGAGTTGAATCACATGCAGTTTTTGGTCCTACAAGCAAGAGATGTTTTCTGGTAAGGAAAGTCATTATTGCGCTCCCATTGCCAAACACAGTGCAAATAGCACTCGCGTCTGTTCCCAGCAAGTACAGTGTATTGGAATGAAGAGGAGCTACTGTTCTTGTCAGTTTCCTAAGCAGAGTTGAATTAGATATGGCCCGTGTGTGTAGGAAGCACAGTTCTTTTGTTCTGAGCAAGCTCACTGTTCAGACCCCATAGGAAACACAGTAGAGTAGAAGAGTGCTCTTTTCTCAAAAGCAGAGTGTGTTTCTTGTAAGGAAAGCCAGTGTTTGTTTCCCAGACAGAAATGGAGTTCAATCCCATGCAGTTTCTGGTCCTACGAGAAAGAGTTTTTTTCTGATAAGAAGAGTCACTATTGCGCTCCCATTGCCATACACAGTGCAAATAGCACAGGCGTCTGTTCCCAGCAAGTACAGTGTATTGGACTGAAGAGGATCTACTGTTCTTGTCAGTTTCCTAAGCAGAATTGAACTAGATATGGCCGTGTGTGTAGGAAGCGCAGTTCTTTTGTTCTGAGCAAGCTCACTGTTCTGGCCCTATAGGAAACACAGGAAAGTTGAAGAGTGCTCTTTTCTCAAAAGCAGAGTGTGTTTCTTGTAAGGCTAGCTAGCATTTGTTTCCCAGTCCTAAATGGAATTGAATCACATGCAGTTTCTGGTGCTACAAGCTAGAGCTGTTTTCTGGTAAGAAGAGTCACTATTGTGCTCCCATTGTCATATACAGGGCAAATAAAACTGGCGTCTGTTCCCAGCAAGTACAGTGTATTGGACTGAAGAGGATCTACTGTTCTTGTCAGTTTTCCAAGCAGAATTCAACTAGATATGGCCCGTGTGTGTAGGAAGCACAGTTCTTTTGTTCTGAGCAAGATCACTGTTCAGACCCCATAGGAAACACAGTAGAGTAGAAGAGTGCTCTTTTCTCAAAAGCAGAGTGTGTTTCTTGTAAAGAGAGCTAGTGTTTTTTTCCCAGTCCTAAATGGAGTTGAAACACATGCAGTTTCGGGTCCTACGAGCAAGAGTTTTTTCTGGTAAGAGGAGTCACTATTGCGCTCCCATTGTCATACACAGGGCAAATAGCAATGGCATCTGTTCCCAGCATGTACAGTGTATTGGAGTGAAGAGGATCTACTGTTCTTGTCAGGTTCCTAAGCAGAGTTGAACTAGATATGGTCCGTGTGTAGGAAGCACCGTTCAGTTGTTCTGAGCAAGCTCACTGTTCTGGCCCTATAGGAAACACAGTAGAGTAGAAGAGTGCTCTTTTCTCAAAAGCAGAGTGTGTTTCTTGTAAGGTGAGCTAGCGTTTGTTTCTCAGTCCTAAATGGAGTTGAATCACATGCAGTTTTTGGTCCTACGAGCAAGAGTTGTTTTCTTGTAAGGAAAGTCACTATTATGCTCCCATTGCCATCCACAGTGCAAATAGCACTTGCGTCTGTTCCAGCAAGTACAGTGTATTGGACTGAAGAGGAGCTACTGTTCTTGTCAGTTTCCTAAGCAGAGTTGAACTAGATATGGCCCCTGTGTGTGGGAACCACAGTTCTTTTGTTCTGAGCAAGCTCACTGTTCGTACCCCATAGAAAACACAATAGAGTAGAAGAGTGCTCTTTTCTCAAAAGCAGATTGTGTTTCTTGTAAGGCGAGCTAGCGTTTGTTTCACAGTCCTAAATGGAGTTGAATCACATGCAGTTTCGTGTCCTAAGAGCAAGAGTTGTTTTCTGGTAAGAAGATTCACTGTTGCGCTCCCATTGTCATACACAGGGCAAATAGCACTCGCGTCTGTTCTCAGCAAGTACAGTGTATTGGACTGAAGAGGAGCTACTGTTCTTGTCAGTTTCCTAAGCAGAGTTGAACTAGATATGGCCCGTGTGTGTAGGAAGCACAGTTCTTTTGTTCTGAGCTAGTTCACTGTTCGGATCCCTTAGGAAAAACAGTAGAGTAGAAGAGTACTCTTTTCTCAAAAGCAGAGTGTGTTTCGTGTAAGTTGAGCTAGCGTTTGTTTCCCAGACGTAAGTGGAGTTGAATCCCATGAAGTTTCTAGTCCTACGAGCAAGAGTTGTTTTCTGTCAAAAGAGTCACTATTGAGCTCCGATTGCCATACACAGTGCAAATAGCACTCGCGTCTGTTCCCAGCAAGTACAGTGTATTGGATTGAAGAGGAGCTAATGTTCTTGTCATTTTCCTAAGCAGAGTTGAACTAGATATGGCCCATGTGTATAGGAAGCACAGTTCTTTTGTTCTGAGCAAGCTCACTGTTCTTACCCCATAGAAAACACAATAGAGTAGAAGAGTGCTCTTTTCTCAAAAGCAGATTGTGTTTCTTGTAAGGCGAGCTAGCGTTTGTTTCACAGTCCTAAATGGAGTTGAATCACATGCAGTTTCGTGTCCTAAGAGCAAGAGTTGTTTTCTGGTAAGAAGATTCACTGTTGCGCTCCCATTGTCATACACAGGGCAAATATCACTGGCGTCTGTTCCCAGCAAGTACAGTGTATTGGACTGAAGAGGATCTACTGTTCTTGTCAGTTACCTAAGCAGAATTGAAATAGATATGGCCCGTGTGTGTAGTCCGCACAGTTCTTTTGTTCTGAGCAAGCTCACTGTTCTGGCCCTATAGGAAACACAGGAAAGTAGAAGAGTGCTCTTTTCTCAAAAGCAGAGTGTGTTTCTTGTAAGGCTAGCTAGCATTTGTTTCCCAGTCCTAAATGGAATTGAATCACATGCAGTTTCTGGTGCTACAAGCTAGAGCTGTTTTCTGGTAAGAAGAGTCACTATTGTGCTCCCATTGTCATATACAGGGCAAATAAAACTGGCGTCTGTTCCCAGCAAGTACAGTGTATTGGACTGAAGAGGATCTACTGTTCTTGTCAGTTTTCCAAGCAGAATTCAACTAGATATGGCCCGTGTGTGTAGGAAGCACAGTTCTTTTGTTCTGAGCAAGATCACTGTTCGGACCCCATAGGAAACACAGTAGAGTAGAAGAGTGCTCTTTTCTCAAAAGCAGAGTGTGTTTCTTGTAAAGAGAGCTAGTGTTTTTTTCCCAGTCCTAAATGGAGTTGAAACACATGCAGTTTCGGGTCCTACGAGCAAGAGTTTTTTCTGGTAAGAGGAGTCACTATTGCGCTCCCATTGTCATACACAGGGCAAATAGCAATGGCGTCTGTTCCCAGCATGTACAGTGTATTGGAGTGAAGAGGATCTACTGTTCTTGTCAGGTTTCTAAGCAGAGTTGAACTAGATATGGCCCCTGTGTGTGGGAACCACATTTCTTTTGTTCTGAGCAAGTCTCTGTTCGGACCCCATAGAAAACACAATAGAGTAGAAGAGTGCTCTTTTCTCAAAAGCAGATTGTGTTTCTTGTAAGGCGAGCTAGCGTTTGTTTCACAGTCCTAAATGGAGTTGAATCACATGCAGTTTCGGGTCCTAAGAGCAAGAGTTGTTTTCTGGTAAGAAGATTCACTATTGCGCTCCCATTGTCATACACAGGGTAAATATCATTGGCGTCTGTTCCCAGCAAGTACAGTGTATTGGACTGAAGAGGAGCTACTGTTCTTGTCAGTTACCTAAGCAGAATTGAAATAGATATGGCCCGTGTGTGTAGTCAGCACAGTTCTTTTGTTCTGAGCAAGCTCACTGTTCTGGCCCTATAGGAAACACAGGAAAGTAGAAGAGTGCTCTTTTCTCAAAAGTAGAGTGTGTTTCTTGTAAGGCTAGCTAGCATTTGTTTCCCAGTCCTAAATGGAATTGAATCACATGCAGTTTCTGGTGCTACAAGCAAGAGCTGTTTTCTGGTAAGAAGAGTCACTATTGTGCTCCCGTTGTCATATACAGGGCAAATAAAACTGGCGTCTCTTCCCAGCAAGTACAGTGTATATGACTGAAGAGGATCTACTGTTCTTGTCAGTTTTCTAAGCAGAATTCAACTAGATATGGCCCGTGTGTGTAGGAAGCACAGTTCTTTTGTTCTGATCAAGATCACTGTTCGGACCCCATAGGAAACACAGTAGATTAGCAGAGTGCTCTTTTCTCAAAAGCAGAGTGTGTTTCTTGTAAGGCGAGCTAACGTTTATTTCCCAGTTCTAAATGGAGTTGAATCACATGCAGTTTTCGGTCCTATGAGCAAGAGTTGTTTCCTGGTAAGGATAGGCTATTGCGCTCCCATTGCCATACACAGTGCAAATAGCACTCGCGTCTGTTCACAGCGAGTACAGTGTATTGGACTGAGGAGGATATACTGTTCTTGTCAGGTATCTAAGCAGAGTTGAACTAGATATGGCCCCTGTGTGTGGGAACCACATTTCTTTTGTTCTGAGCAAGCTTTCTGTTTGGACCCCATAGAAAACACAATAGAGTAGAAGAGTGCTCTTTTCTTAAAAGCAGATTGTGTTTCTTGTAAGGCGAGCTAGCGTTTGTTTCACAGTCCTAAATGGAGTTGAATCACATGCAGTTTCTGGTCCTAAGAGCAAGAGTTGTTTTCTGGTAAGAAGATTCACTATTGCGCTCCCATTGTCATACACAGGGTAAATATCATTGGCATCTGTTCCCAGCAAGTACAGTGTATTGGACTGAAGAGGATCTACTGTTCTTGTCAGTTACCTAAGCAGAATTGAAATAGATATGGCCCGTGTGTGTAGTCAGCACAGTTCTTTTGTTCTGAGCAAGCTCACTGTTCTGGCCCTATAGGAAACACAGGAAAGTAGAAGAGTGCTCTTTTCTCAAAAGCAGAGTGTGTTTCTTGTAAGGCTAGCTAGCATTTGTTTCCCAGTCCTAAATGGAATTGAATCACATGCAGTTTCTGGTGCTACAAGCAAGAGCTGTTTTCTGGTAAGAAGAGTCACTATTGTGCTCCCATTGTCATATACAGGGCAAATAAAACTGGTGTCTGTTCCCAGCAAGTACAGTGTATATGACTGAAGAGGATCTACTCTTCTTGTCAGTTTTCTAAGCAGAATTCAACTAGATATGGCCCGTGTGTGTAGGAAGCACAGTTCTTTTGTTCTGAGCAAGATCACTGTTCGGACCCCATAGGAAACACAGTAGATTAGCAGAGTGCTCTTTTCTCAAAAGCAGAGTGTGTTTCTTGTAAGGCGAGCTAACGTTTATTTCCCAGTTCTAAATGGAGTTGAATCACATGCAGTTTTCGGTCCTATGAGCAAGAGTTGTTTCCTGGTAAGGATAGGCTATTGCGCTCCCATTGCCATACACAGTGCAAATAGCACTCGCGTCTGTTCACAGCGAGTACAGTGTATTGGACTGAGGAGGATCTACTGTTCTTGTCAGGTTCCTAAGCAGAGTTGAACTAGATATGGTCCGTGTGTGTAGGAAGCACAGTTCTTTTGTTCTGAGCAAGCTCACTGTTCTGGCCCTATAGGAAACACAGTAGAGTAGAAGAGTGCCCTTTTCTCAAAAGCAGAGTGTGTTTCTTGTAAGGCGAGCTAGCGTTGGTTTCCCAGTCAGAAATGGAGTTGAATCACATGCAGTTTGTGGTCCTATGAGCAAGAGTTGTTTTCTTGTAAGAAGAGTCACTATTGTGCTCCCATTGTCATACACAGGGCAAATAGCACTGGCGTCTGTTCCCAGCAAGTACAGTGTATTGGACTGAAGAGGATCTACTGTTCTTGTCAATTTCCTAAGCAGAATTGAAATAGACATGGTCTGTGTGTGTAGTCAGCACAGTTCATTGTTCTGAGCAAGCTCACTGTACTGGCCCTATAAAAAGCACAGTAGAGTAGAAGAGTGCCCTTTTCTCAAAAGCAGAGTGTGTTTCTTGTAAGGCGAGCTAGCGTTTGATTCCCAGTCCTAAATGGAGTTGAATCACATGCAGTTTTTGGTCCTACGAGCAAGAGTTGTTTTCTGGTAAGGAAAGTCACGATTGTGCTCCCATTGCCATACACAGTGCAAATAGCACTCGCGTCTGATCACAGTGTGTACAGTGTATTGGACTGACGAGGAGCTCTTTTCTTGTCAGTTTACTAAGCAGAGTTGAACTAGATATGGCCCGTGTGTGTAGGAAGCACAGTTCTTTTGTTCTGAGCAAGCTCACTGTTCGGACCCCTTAGGAAACACTGTAGAGTAGAAGAGCAGAGTGTGTTTCTTGTAAGGCGAGCTAGTGTTTGTTTCCCAGACAGAAATGGAGTTGAATCCCAATCCAGTTTCTGGTCCTACGTGCAAGAGTTTTTTTCTGGTAAGGAAAGTCACATTTGCACTTCCATTGCGATACACTGTGCAAATACCACACGCGTCTGCTTCCAGCATGTACCGTGTATTGGACTGAAGAGGATCTACTGTTCTTGTCAGTTTCCTAAGCAGAGTTGAACTAGATATGGACCGTGTGTGTACAAAGCACAGTTCTTTTGTTCTGAGCAAGCTCACTGTTCGGAACAATTAGGAAACACAGTAGAGTAGAAGAGTGCTCTTTTCTCAAAAGCAGAGTGTGTTTCTTGTAAGGCGAGCTAGTGTTTGTTTCCCAGTCAGAAATGGAGTTGAATGCCATGCAGTTTCTGGTCCTACTAGCAAGAGTTGTTTTCTGGTAAGGAAAGTCACTATTATGCTCCCATTGTCATACACAGGGCAAATAGCAATGGCGTCTGTTCCCAGCATGTACAGTGTATTGGAGTGAAGAGGATCTACTGTTCTTGTCAGGTTCCTAAGCAGAGTTGAACTAGATATGGTCCGTGTGTAGGAAGCACTGTTCAGTTGTTCTGAGCAAGCTCACTGTTCTGGCCCTATAGGAAACACAGTAGAGTAGAAGAGTGCTCTTTTCTCAAAAGCAGAGTGTGTTTCTTGTAAGGCGAGCTAGCGTTTGTTTCTCAGTCCTAAATGGAGTTGAATCACATGCAGTTTTTGGTCCTACAAGCAAGAGATGTTTTCTGGTAAGGAAAGTCATTATTGCGCTCCCATTGCCAAACACAGTGCAAATAGCACTCGCGTCTGTTCCCAGCAAGTACAGTGTATTGGAATGAAGAGGAGCTACTGTTCTTG
Source organism: Peromyscus eremicus (assembly GCF_949786415.1). Classification (NCBI taxonomy): domain Eukaryota; kingdom Metazoa; phylum Chordata; class Mammalia; order Rodentia; family Cricetidae; genus Peromyscus; species Peromyscus eremicus. The sequence continues at coordinate 243,381 of NW_026734360.1, forward strand.
TCAGTTTCCTAAGCAGAGTTGAATTAGATATGGCCCGTGTGTGTAGGAAGCACAGTTCTTTTGTTCTGAGCAAGCTCACTGTTCAGACCCCATAGGAAACACAGTAGAGTAGAAGAGTGCTCTTTTCTCAAAAGCAGAGTGTGTTTCTTGTAAGGAAAGCCAGTGTTTGTTTCCCAGACAGAAATGGAGTTCAATCCCATGCAGTTTCTGGTCCTACGAGAAAGAGTTGTTTTCTGATAAGAAGAGTCACTATTGCGCTCCCATTGCCATACACAGTGCAAATAGCACAGGCGTCTGTTCCCAGCAAGTACAGTGTATTGGACTGAAGAGGATCTACTGTTCTTGTCAGTTTCCTAAGCAGAATTGAACTAGATATGGCCGTGTGTGTAGGAAGCGCAGTTCTTTTGTTCTGAGCAAGCTCACTGTTCTGGCCCTATAGGAAACACAGGAAAGTAGAAGAGTGCTCTTTTCTCAAAAGCAGAGTGTGTTTCTTGTAAGGCTAGCTAGCATTTGTTTCCCAGTCCTAAATGGAATTGAATCACATGCAGTTTCTGGTGCTACAAGCTAGAGCTGTTTTCTGGTAAGAAGAGTCACTATTGTGCTCCCATTGTCATATACAGGGCAAATAAAACTGGCGTCTGTTCCCAGCAAGTACAGTGTATTGGACTGAAGAGGATCTACTGTTCTTGTCAGTTTTCCAAGCAGAATTCAACTAGATATGGCCCGTGTGTGTAGGAAGCACAGTTCTTTTGTTCTGAGCAAGATCACTGTTCAGACCCCATAGGAAACACAGTAGAGTAGAAGAGTGCTCTTTTCTCAAAAGCAGAGTGTGTTTCTTGTAAAGAGAGCTAGTGTTTTTTTCCCAGTCCTAAATGGAGTTGAAACACATGCAGTTTCGGGTCCTACGAGCAAGAGTTTTTTCTGGTAAGAGGAGTCACTATTGCGCTCCCATTGTCATACACAGGGCAAATAGCAATGGCATCTGTTCCCAGCATGTACAGTGTATTGGAGTGAAGAGGATCTACTGTTCTTGTCAGGTTCCTAAGCAGAGTTGAACTAGATATGGTCCGTGTGTAGGAAGCACCGTTCAGTTGTTCTGAGCAAGCTCACTGTTCTGGCCCTATAGGAAACACAGTAGAGTAGAAGAGTGCTCTTTTCTCAAAAGCAGAGTGTGTTTCTTGTAAGGTGAGCTAGCGTTTGTTTCTCAGTCCTAAATGGAGTTGAATCACATGCAGTTTTTGGTCCTACGAGCAAGAGTTGTTTTCTTGTAAGGAAAGTCACTATTATGCTCCCATTGCCATCCACAGTGCAAATAGCACTTGCGTCTGTTCCCAGCAAGTACAGTGTATTGGACTGAAGAGGAGCTACTGTTCTTGTCAGTTTCCTAAGCAGAGTTGAACTAGATATGGCCCCTGTGTGTGGGAACCACAGTTCTTTTGTTCTGAGCAAGCTCACTGTTCGTACCCCATAGAAAACACAATAGAGTAGAAGAGTGCTCTTTTCTCAAAAGCAGATTGTGTTTCTTGTAAGGCGAGCTAGCGTTTGTTTCACAGTCCTAAATGGAGTTGAATCACATGCAGTTTCGTGTCCTAAGAGCAAGAGTTGTTTTCTGGTAAGAAGATTCACTGTTGCGCTCCCATTGTCATACACAGGGCAAATAGCACTCGCGTCTGTTCTCAGCAAGTACAGTGTATTGGACTGAAGAGGAGCTACTGTTCTTGTCAGTTTCCTAAGCAGAGTTGAACTAGATATGGCCCGTGTGTGTAGGAAGCACAGTTCTTTTGTTCTGAGCTAGTTCACTGTTCGGATCCCTTAGGAAAAACAGTAGAGTAGAAGAGTACTCTTTTCTCAAAAGCAGAGTGTGTTTCGTGTAAGTTGAGCTAGCGTTTGTTTCCCAGACGTAAGTGGAGTTGAATCCCATGAAGTTTCTAGTCCTACGAGCAAGAGTTGTTTTCTGTCAAAAGAGTCACTATTGAGCTCCGATTGCCATACACAGTGCAAATAGCACTCGCGTCTGTTCCCAGCAAGTACAGTGTATTGGATTGAAGAGGAGCTAATGTTCTTGTCATTTTCCTAAGCAGAGTTGAACTAGATATGGCCCATGTGTATAGGAAGCACAGTTCTTTTGTTCTGAGCAAGCTCACTGTTCTTACCCCATAGAAAACACAATAGAGTAGAAGAGTGCTCTTTTCTCAAAAGCAGATTGTGTTTCTTGTAAGGCGAGCTAGCGTTTGTTTCACAGTCCTAAATGGAGTTGAATCACATGCAGTTTCGTGTCCTAAGAGCAAGAGTTGTTTTCTGGTAAGAAGATTCACTGTTGCGCTCCCATTGTCATACACAGGGCAAATATCACTGGCGTCTGTTCCCAGCAAGTACAGTGTATTGGACTGAAGAGGATCTACTGTTCTTGTCAGTTACCTAAGCAGAATTGAAATAGATATGGCCCGTGTGTGTAGTCCGCACAGTTCTTTTGTTCTGAGCAAGCTCACTGTTCTGGCCCTATAGGAAACACAGGAAAGTAGAAGAGTGCTCTTTTCTCAAAAGCAGAGTGTGTTTCTTGTAAGGCTAGCTAGCATTTGTTTCCCAGTCCTAAATGGAATTGAATCACATGCAGTTTCTGGTGCTACAAGCTAGAGCTGTTTTCTGGTAAGAAGAGTCACTATTGTGCTCCCATTGTCATATACAGGGCAAATAAAACTGGCGTCTGTTCCCAGCAAGTACAGTGTATTGGACTGAAGAGGATCTACTGTTCTTGTCAGTTTTCCAAGCAGAATTCAACTAGATATGGCCCGTGTGTGTAGGAAGCACAGTTCTTTTGTTCTGAGCAAGATCACTGTTCGGACCCCATAGGAAACACAGTAGAGTAGAAGAGTGCTCTTTTCTCAAAAGCAGAGTGTGTTTCTTGTAAAGAGAGCTAGTGTTTTTTTCCCAGTCCTAAATGGAGTTGAAACACATGCAGTTTCGGGTCCTACGAGCAAGAGTTTTTTCTGGTAAGAGGAGTCACTATTGCGCTCCCATTGTCATACACAGGGCAAATAGCAATGGCGTCTGTTCCCAGCATGTACAGTGTATTGGAGTGAAGAGGATCTACTGTTCTTGTCAGGTTTCTAAGCAGAGTTGAACTAGATATGGCCCCTGTGTGTGGGAACCACATTTCTTTTGTTCTGAGCAAGTCTCTGTTCGGACCCCATAGAAAACACAATAGAGTAGAAGAGTGCTCTTTTCTCAAAAGCAGATTGTGTTTCTTGTAAGGCGAGCTAGCGTTTGTTTCACAGTCCTAAATGGAGTTGAATCACATGCAGTTTCGGGTCCTAAGAGCAAGAGTTGTTTTCTGGTAAGAAGATTCACTATTGCGCTCCCATTGTCATACACAGGGTAAATATCATTGGCGTCTGTTCCCAGCAAGTACAGTGTATTGGACTGAAGAGGAGCTACTGTTCTTGTCAGTTACCTAAGCAGAATTGAAATAGATATGGCCCGTGTGTGTAGTCAGCACAGTTCTTTTGTTCTGAGCAAGCTCACTGTTCTGGCCCTATAGGAAACACAGGAAAGTAGAAGAGTGCTCTTTTCTCAAAAGTAGAGTGTGTTTCTTGTAAGGCTAGCTAGCATTTGTTTCCCAGTCCTAAATGGAATTGAATCACATGTAGTTTCTGGTGCTACAAGCAAGAGCTGTTTTCTGGTAAGAAGAGTCACTATTGTGCTCCCATTGTCATATACAGGGCAAATAAAACTGGCGTCTCTTCCCAGCAAGTACAGTGTATATGACTGAAGAGGATCTACTGTTCTTGTCAGTTTTATAAGCAGAATTCAACTAGATATGGCCCGTGTGTGTAGGAAGCACAGTTCTTTTGTTCTGATCAAGATCACTGTTCGGACCCCATAGGAAACACAGTAGATTAGCAGAGTGCTCTTTTCTCAAAAGCAGAGTGTGTTTCTTGTAAGGCGAGCTAACGTTTATTTCCCAGTTCTAAATGGAGTTGAATCACATGCAGTTTTCGGTCCTATGAGCAAGAGTTGTTTTCTGGTAAGGATAGGCTATTGCGCTCCCATTGCCATACACAGTGCAAATAGCACTCGCGTCTGTTCACAGCGAGTACAGTGTATTGGACTGAGGAGGATCTACTGTTCTTGTCAGGTTCCTAAGCAGAGTTGAACTAGATATGGTCCGTGTGTGTAGGAAGCACAGTTCTTTTGTTCTGAGCAAGCTCACTGTTCTGGCCCTATAGGAAACACAGTAGAGTAGAAGAGTGCCCTTTTCTCAAAAGCAGAGTGTGTTTCTTGTAAGGCGAGCTAGCGTTGGTTTCCCCGTCAGAAATGGAGTTGAATCACATGCAGTTTGTGGTCCTATGAGCAAGAGTTGTTTTCTTGTAAGAAGAGTCACTATTGTGCTCCCATTGTCATACACAGGGCAAATAGCACTGGCGTCTGTTCCCAGCAAGTACAGTGTATTGGACTGAAGAGGATCTACTGTTCTTGTCAATTTCCTAAGCAGAATTGAAATAGACATGGTCTGTGTGTGTAGTCAGCACAGTTCATTGTTCTGAGCAAGCTCACTGTACTGGCCCTATAAAAAGCACAGTAGAGTAGAAGAGTGCCCTTTTCTCAAAAGCAGAGTGTGTTTCTTGTAAGGCGAGCTAGCGTTTGATTCCCAGTCCTAAATGGAGTTGAATCACATGCAGTTTTTGGTCCTACGAGCAAGAGTTGTTTTCTGGTAAGGAAAGTCACGATTGTGCTCCCATTGCCATACACAGTGCAAATAGCACTCGCGTCTGATCACAGTGAGTACAGTGTATTGGACTGACGAGGAGCTCTTTTCTTGTCAGTTTACTAAGCAGAGTTGAACTAGATATGGCCCGTGTGTGTAGGAAGCACAGTTCTTTTGTTCTGAGCAAGCTCACTGTTCGGACCCCTTAGGAAACACTGTAGAGTAGAAGAGCAGAGTGTGTTTCTTGTAAGGCGAGCTAGTGTTTGTTTCCCAGACAGAAATGGAGTTGAATCCCAATCCAGTTTCTGGTCCTACGTGCAAGAGTTTTTTTCTGGTAAGGAAAGTCACATTTGCACTTCCATTGCGATACACTGTGCAAATACCACACGCGTCTGCTTCCAGCATGTACCGTGTATTGGACTGAAGAGGATCTACTGTTCTTGTCAGTTTCCTAAGCAGAGTTGAACTAGATATGGACCGTGTGTGTACAAAGCACAGTTCTTTTGTTCTGAGCAAGCTCACTGTTCGGAACAATTAGGAAACACAGTAGAGTAGAAGAGTGCTCTTTTCTCAAAAGCAGAGTGTGTTTCTTGTAAGGCGAGCTAGTGTTTGTTTCCCAGTCAGAAATGGAGTTGAATGCCATGCAGTTTCTGGTCCTACTAGCAAGAGTTGTTTTCTGGTAAGGAAAGTCACTATTATGCTCCCATTGTCATACACAGGGCAAATAGCAATGGCGTCTGTTCCCAGCATGTACAGTGTATTGGAGTGAAGAGGATCTACTGTTCTTGTCAGGTTCCTAAGCAGAGTTGAACTAGATATGGTCCGTGTGTAGGAAGCACTGTTCAGTTGTTCTGAGCAAGCTCACTGTTCTGGCCCTATAGGAAACACAGTAGAGTAGAAGAGTGCTCTTTTCTCAAAAGCAGAGTGTGTTTCTTGTAAGGCGAGCTAGCGTTTGTTTCTCAGTCCTAAATGGAGTTGAATCACATGCAGTTTTTGGTCCTACAAGCAAGAGATGTTTTCTGGTAAGGAAAGTCATTATTGCGCTCCCATTGCCAAACACAGTGCAAATAGCACTCGCGTCTGTTCCCAGCAAGTACAGTGTATTGGAATGAAGAGGAGCTACTGTTCTTGTCAGTTTCCTAAGCAGAGTTGAATTAGATATGGCCCGTGTGTGTAGGAAGCACAGTTCTTTTGTTCTGAGCAAGCTCACTGTTCAGACCCCATAGGAAACACAGTAGAGTAGAAGAGTGCTCTTTTCTCAAAAGCAGAGTGTGTTTCTTGTAAGGAAAGCCAGTGTTTGTTTCCCAGACAGAAATGGAGTTCAATCCCATGCAGTTTCTGGTCCTACGAGAAAGAGTTGTTTTCTGATAAGAAGAGTCACTATTGCGCTCCCATTGCCATACACAGTGCAAATAGCACAGGCGTCTGTTCCCAGCAAGTACAGTGTATTGGACTGAAGAGGATCTACTGTTCTTGTCAGTTTCCTAAGCAGAATTGAACTAGATATGGCCGTGTGTGTAGGAAGCGCAGTTCTTTTGTTCTGAGCAAGCTCACTGTTCTGGCCCTATAGGAAACACAGGAAAGTAGAAGAGTGCTCTTTTCTCAAAAGCAGAGTGTGTTTCTTGTAAGGCTAGCTAGCATTTGTTTCCCAGTCCTAAATGGAATTGAATCACATGCAGTTTCTGGTGCTACAAGCTAGAGCTGTTTTCTGGTAAGAAGAGTCACTATTGTGCTCCCATTGTCATATACAGGGCAAATAAAACTGGCGTCTGTTCCCAGCAAGTACAGTGTATTGGACTGAAGAGGATCTACTGTTCTTGTCAGTTTTCCAAGCAGAATTCAACTAGATATGGCCCGTGTGTGTAGGAAGCACAGTTCTTTTGTTCTGAGCAAGATCACTGTTCAGACCCCATAGGAAACACAGTAGAGTAGAAGAGTGCTCTTTTCTCAAAAGCAGAGTGTGTTTCTTGTAAAGAGAGCTAGTGTTTTTTTCCCAGTCCTAAATGGAGTTGAAACACATGCAGTTTCGGGTCCTACGAGCAAAAGTTTTTTCTGGTAAGAGGAGTCACTATTGCGCTCCCATTGTCATACACAGGGCAAATAGCAATGGCGTCTGTTCCCAGCATGTACAGTGTATTGGAGTGAAGAGGATCTACTGTTCTTGTCAGGTTTCTAAGCAGAATTGAACTAGATATGGCCGTGTGTGTAGGAAGCGCAGTTCTTTTGTTCTGAGCAAGCTCACTGTTCGGACCCCATAGGAAACACAGTAGAGTAGAAGAGTGCTCTTTTCTCAAAAGCAGAGTGTGTTTCTTGTAAAGAGAGCTAGTGTTTTTTTCCCAGTCCTAAATGGAGTTGAAACACATGCAGTTTCGTGTCCTAAGAGCAAGAGTTGTTTTCTGGTAAGAAGATTCACTGTTGCGCTCCCATTGTCATACACAGGGCAAATATCACTGGCTTCTGTTCCAAGCAAGTACAGTGTATTGGACTGAAGAGGATCTACTGTTCTTGTCAGTTACCTAAGCAGAATTGAAATAGATATGGCCCGTGTGTGTAGTCAGCACAGTTCTTTTGTTCTGAGCAAGCTCACTGTTCTGGCCCTATAGGAAACACAGGAAAGTAGAAGAGTGCTCTTTTCTCAAAAGCAGAGTGTGTTTCTTGTAAGGCTAGCTAGCATTTGTTTCCCAGTCCTAAATGGAATTGAATCACATGCAGTTTCTGGTGCTACAAGCTAGAGCTGTTTTCTGGTAAGAAGAGTCACTATTGTGCTCCCATTGTCATATACAGGGCAAATAAAACTGGCGTCTGTTCCCAGCAAGTACAGTGTATTGGACTGAAGAGGATCTACTGTTCTTGTCAGTTTTCCAAGCAGAATTCAACTAGATATGGCCCGTGTGTGTAGGAAGCACAGTTCTTTTGTTCTGAGCAAGATCACTGTTCGGACCCCATAGGAAACACAGTAGAGTAGAAGAGTGCTCTTTTCTCAAAAGCAGAGTGTGTTTCTTGTAAAGAGAGCTAGTGTTTTTTTCCCAGTCCTAAATGGAGTTGAAACACATGCAGTTTCGGGTCCTACGAGCAAGAGTTTTTTCTGGTAAGAGGAGTCACTATTGCGCTCCCATTGTCATACACAGGGCAAATAGCAATGGCGTCTGTTCCCAGCATGTACAGTGTATTGGAGTGAAGAGGATCTACTGTTCTTGTCAGGTTTCTAAGCAGAGTTGAACTAGATATGGCCCCTGTGTGTGGGAACCACATTTCTTTTGTTCTGAGCAAGCTCTCTGTTCGGACCCCATAGAAAACACAATAGAGTAGAAGAGTGCTCTTTTCTCAAAAGCAGATTTTGTTTCTTGTAAGGCGAGCTAGCGTTTGTTTCACAGTCCTAAATGGAGTTGAATCACATGCAGTTTCGGGTCCTAAGAGCAAGAGTTGTTTTCTGGTAAGAAGATTCACTATTGCGCTCCCATTGTCATACACAGGGTAAATATCATTGGCGTCTGTTCCCAGCAAGTACAGTGTATTGGACTGAAGAGGAGCTACTGTTCTTGTCAGTTACCTAAGCAGAATTGAAATAGATATGGCCCGTGTGTGTAGTCAGCACAGTTCTTTTGTTCTGAGCAAGCTCACTGTTCTGGCCCTATAGGAAACACAGGAAAGTAGAAGAGTGCTCTTTTCTCAAAAGTAGAGTGTGTTTCTTGTAAGGCTAGCTAGCATTTGTTTCCCAGTCCTAAATGGAATTGAATCACATGTAGTTTCTGGTGCTACAAGCAAGAGTTGTTTTCTGGTAAGAAGAGTCACTATTGTGCTCCCATTGTCATATACAGGGCAAATAAAACTGGCGTCTCTTCCCAGCAAGTACAGTGTATATGACTGAAGAGGATATACTGTTCTTGTCAGTTTTCTAAGCAGAATTCAACTAGATATGGCCCGTGTGTGTAGGAAGCACAGTTCTTTTGTTCTGATCAAGATCACTGTTCGGACCCCATAGGAAACACAGTAGATTAGCAGAGTGCTCTTTTCTCAAAAGCAGAGTGTGTTTCTTGTAAGGCGAGCTAACGTTTATTTCCCAGTTCTAAATGGAGTTGAATCACATGCAGTTTTCGGTCCTATGAGCAAGAGTTGTTTTCTGGTAAGGATAGGCTATTGCGCTCCCATTGCCATACACAGTGCAAATAGCACTCGCGTCTGTTCACAGCGAGTACAGTGTATTGGACTGAGGAGGATCTACTGTTCTTGTCAGGTTCCTAAGCAGAGTTGAACTAGATATGGTCCGTGTGTGTAGGAAGCACAGTTCTTTTGTTCTGAGCAAGCTCACTGTTCTGGCCCTATAGGAAACACAGTAGAGTAGAAGAGTGCCCTTTTCTCAAAAGCAGAGTGTGTTTCTTGTAAGGCGAGCTAGCGTTGGTTTCCCAGTCAGAAATGGAGTTGAATCACATGCAGTTTGTGGTCCTATGAGCAAGAGTTGTTTTCTTGTAAGAAGAGTCACTATTGTGCTCCCATTGTCATACACAGGGCAAATAGCACTGGCGTCTGTTCCCAGCAAGTACAGTGTATTGGACTGAAGAGGATCTACTGTTCTTGTCAATTTCCTAAGCAGAATTGAAATAGACATGGTCTGTGTGTGTAGTCAGCACAGTTCATTGTTCTGAGCAAGCTCACTGTACTGGCCCTATAAAAAGCACAGTAGAGTAGAAGAGTGCCCTTTTCTCAAAAGCAGAGTGTGTTTCTTGTAAGGCGAGCTAGCGTTTGATTCCCAGTCCTAAATGGAGTTGAATCACATGCAGTTTTTGGTCCTACGAGCAAGAGTTGTTTTCTGGTAAGGAAAGTCACGATTGTGCTCCCATTGCCATACACAGTGCAAATAGCACTCGCGTCTGATCACAGTGAGTACAGTGTATTGGACTGACGAGGAGCTCTTTTCTTGTCAGTTTACTAAGCAGAGTTGAACTAGATATGGCCCGTGTGTGTAGGAAGCACAGTTCTTTTGTTCTGAGCAAGCTCACTGTTCGGACCCCTTAGGAAACACTGTAGAGTAGAAGAGCAGAGTGTGTTTCTTGTAAGGCGAGCTAGTGTTTGTTTCCCAGACAGAAATGGAGTTGAATCCCAATCCAGTTTCTGGTCCTACGTGCAAGAGTTTTTTTCTGGTAAGGAAAGTCACATTTGCACTTCCATTGCGATACACTGTGCAAATACCACACGCGTCTGCTTCCAGCATGTACCGTGTATTGGACTGAAGAGGATCTACTGTTCTTGTCAGTTTCCTAAGCAGAGTTGAACTAGATATGGACCGTGTGTGTACAAAGCACAGTTCTTTTGTTCTGAGCAAGCTCACTGTTCGGAACAATTAGGAAACACAGTAGAGTAGAAGAGTGCTCTTTTCTCAAAAGCAGAGTGTGTTTCTTGTAAGGCGAGCTAGTGTTTGTTTCCCAGTCAGAAATGGAGTTGAATGCCATGCAGTTTCTGGTCCTACTAGCAAGAGTTGTTTTCTGGTAAGGAAAGTCACTATTATGCTCCCATTGTCATACACAGGGCAAATAGCAATGGCGTCTGTTCCCAGCATGTACAGTGTATTGGAGTGAAGAGGATCTACTGTTCTTGTCAGGTTCCTAAGCAGAGTTGAACTAGATATGGTCCGTGTGTAGGAAGCACTGTTCAGTTGTTCTGAGCAAGCTCACTGTTCTGGCCCTATAGGAAACACAGTAGAGTAGAAGAGTGCTCTTTTCTCAAAAGCAGAGTGTGTTTCTTGTAAGGCGAGCTAGCGTTTGTTTCTCAGTCCTAAATGGAGTTGAATCACATGCAGTTTTTGGTCCTACAAGCAAGAGATGTTTTCTGGTAAGGAAAGTCATTATTGCGCTCCCATTGCCAAACACAGTGCAAATAGCACTCGCGTCTGTTCCCAGCAAGTACAGTGTATTGGAATGAAGAGGAGCTACTGTTCTTGTCAGTTTCCTAAGCAGAGTTGAATTAGATATGGCCCGTGTGTGTAGGAAGCACAGTTCTTTTGTTCTGAGCAAGCTCACTGTTCAGACCCCATAGGAAACACAGTAGAGTAGAAGAGTGCTCTTTTCTCAAAAGCAGAGTGTGTTTCTTGTAAGGAAAGCCAGTGTTTGTTTCCCAGACAGAAATGGAGTTCAATCCCATGCAGTTTCTGGTCCTACGAGAAAGAGTTGTTTTCTGATAAGAAGAGTCACTATTGCGCTCCCATTGCCATACACAGTGCAAATAGCACAGGCGTCTGTTCCCAGCAAGTACAGTGTATTGGACTGAAGAGGATCTACTGTTCTTGTCAGTTTCCTAAGCAGAATTGAACTAGATATGGCCGTGTGTGTAGGAAGCGCAGTTCTTTTGTTCTGAGCAAGCTCACTGTTCTGGCCCTATAGGAAACACAGGAAAGTAGAAGAGTGCTCTTTTCTCAAAAGCAGAGTGTGTTTCTTGTAAGGCTAGCTAGCATTTGTTTCCCAGTCCTAAATGGAATTGAATCACATGCAGTTTCTGGTGCTACAAGCTAGAGCTGTTTTCTGGTAAGAAGAGTCACTATTGTGCTCCCATTGTCATATACAGGGCAAATAAAACTGGCGTCTGTTCCCAGCAAGTACAGTGTATTGGAATGAAGAGGATCTACTGTTCTTGTCAGTTTTCCAAGCAGAATTCAACTAGATATGGCCCGTGTGTGTAGGAAGCACAGTTCTTTTGTTCTGAGCAAGATCACTGTTCAGACCCCATAGGAAACACAGTAGAGTAGAAGAGTGCTCTTTTCTCAAAAGCAGAGTGTGTTTCTTGTAAAGAGAGCTAGTGTTTTTTTCCCAGTCCTAAATGGAGTTGAAACACATGCAGTTTCGGGTCCTACGAGCAAAAGTTTTTTCTGGTAAGAGGAGTCACTATTGCGCTCCCATTGTCATACACAGGGCAAATAGCAATGGCGTCTGTTCCCAGCATGTACAGTGTATTGGAGTGAAGAGGATCTACTGTTCTTGTCAGGTTTCTAAGCAGAATTGAACTAGATATGGCCGTGTGTGTAGGAAGCGCAGTTCTTTTGTTCTGAGCAAGCTCACTGTTCGGACCCCATAGGAAACACAGTAGAGTAGAAGAGTGCTCTTTTCTCAAAAGCAGAGTGTGTTTCTTGTAAAGAGAGCTAGTGTTTTTTCCCAGTCCTAAATGGAGTTGAAACACATGCAGTTTCGTGTCCTAAGAGCAAGAGTTGTTTTCTGGTAAGAAGATTCACTGTTGCGCTCCCATTGTCATACACAGGGCAAATATCACTGGCTTCTGTTCCAAGCAAGTACAGTGTATTGGACTGAAGAGGATCTACTGTTCTTGTCAGTTACCTAAGCAGAATTGAAATAGATATGGCCCGTGTGTGTAGTCAGCACAGTTCTTTTGTTCTGAGCAAGCTCACTGTTCTGGCCCTATAGGAAACACAGGAAAGTAGAAGAGTGCTCTTTTCTCAAAAGCAGAGTGTGTTTCTTGTAAGGCTAGCTAGCATTTGTTTCCCAGTCCTAAATGGAATTGAATCACATGCAGTTTCTGGTGCTACAAGCTAGAGCTGTTTTCTGGTAAGAAGAGTCACTATTGTGCTCCCATTGTCATATACAGGGCAAATAAAACTGGCGTCTGTTCCCAGCAAGTACAGTGTATTGGACTGAAGAGGATCTACTGTTCTTGTCAGTTTTCCAAGCAGAATTCAACTAGATATGGCCCGTGTGTGTAGGAAGCACAGTTCTTTTGTTCTGAGCAAGATCACTGTTCGGACCCCATAGGAAACACAGTAGAGTAGAAGAGTGCTCTTTTCTCAAAAGCAGAGTGTGTTTCTTGTAAAGAGAGCTAGTGTTTTTTTCCCAGTCCTAAATGGAGTTGAAACACATGCAGTTTCGGGTCCTACGAGCAAGAGTTTTTTCTGGTAAGAGGAGTCACTATTGCGCTCCCATTGTCATACACAGGGCAAATAGCAATGGCGTCTGTTCCCAGCATGTACAGTGTATTGGAGTGAAGAGGATCTACTGTTCTTGTCAGGTTTCTAAGCAGAGTTGAACTAGATATGGCCCCTGTGTGTGGGAACCACATTTCTTTTGTTCTGAGCAAGCTCTCTGTTCGGACCCCATAGAAAACACAATAGAGTAGAAGAGTGCTCTTTTCTCAAAAGCAGATTTTGTTTCTTGTAAGGCGAGCTAGCGTTTGTTTCACAGTCCTAAATGGAGTTGAATCACATGCAGTTTCGGGTCCTAAGAGCAAGAGTTGTTTTCTGGTAAGAAGATTCACTATTGCGCTCCCATTGTCATACACAGGGTAAATATCATTGGCGTCTGTTCCCAGCAAGTACAGTGTATTGGACTGAAGAGGAGCTACTGTTCTTGTCAGTTACCTAAGCAGAATTGAAATAGATATGGCCCGTGTGTGTAGTCAGCACAGTTCTTTTGTTCTGAGCAAGCTCACTGTTCTGGCCCTATAGGAAACACAGGAAAGTAGAAGAGTGCTCTTTTCTCAAAAGTAGAGTGTGTTTCTTGTAAGGCTAGCTAGCATTTGTTTCCCAGTCCTAAATGGAATTGAATCACATGTAGTTTCTGGTGCTACAAGCAAGAGTTGTTTTCTGGTAAGAAGAGTCACTATTGTGCTCCCATTGTCATATACAGGGCAAATAAAACTGGCGTCTCTTCCCAGCAAGTACAGTGTATATGACTGAAGAGGATATACTGTTCTTGTCAGTTTTCTAAGCAGAATTCAACTAGATATGGCCCGTGTGTGTAGGAAGCACAGTTCTTTTGTTCTGATCAAGATCACTGTTCGGACCCCATAGGAAACACAGTAGATTAGCAGAGTGCTCTTTTCTCAAAAGCAGAGTGTGTTTCTTGTAAGGCGAGCTAACGTTTATTTCCCAGTTCTAAATGGAGTTGAATCACATGCAGTTTTCGGTCCTATGAGCAAGAGTTGTTTTCTGGTAAGGATAGGCTATTGCGCTCCCATTGCCATACACAGTGCAAATAGCACTCGCGTCTGTTCACAGCGAGTACAGTGTATTGGACTGAGGAGGATCTACTGTTCTTGTCAGGTTCCTAAGCAGAGTTGAACTAGATATGGTCCGTGTGTGTAGGAAGCACAGTTCTTTTGTTCTGAGCAAGCTCACTGTTCTGGCCCTATAGGAAACACAGTAGAGTAGAAGAGTGCCCTTTTCTCAAAAGCAGAGTGTGTTTCTTGTAAGGCGAGCTAGCGTTGGTTTCCCAGTCAGAAATGGAGTTGAATCACATGCAGTTTGTGGTCCTATGAGCAAGAGTTGTTTTCTTGTAAGAAGAGTCACTATTGTGCTCCCATTGTCATACACAGGGCAAATAGCACTGGCGTCTGTTCCCAGCAAGTACAGTGTATTGGACTGAAGAGGATCTACTGTTCTTGTCAATTTCCTAAGCAGAATTGAAATAGACATGGTCTGTGTGTGTAGTCAGCACAGTTCATTGTTCTGAGCAAGCTCACTGTACTGGCCCTATAAAAAGCACAGTAGAGTAGAAGAGTGCCCTTTTCTCAAAAGCAGAGTGTGTTTCTTGTAAGGCGAGCTAGCGTTTGATTCCCAGTCCTAAATGGAGTTGAATCACATGCAGATTTTGGTCCTACGAGCAAGAGTTGTTTTCTGGTAAGGAAAGTCACGATTGTGCTCCCATTGCCATACACAGTGCAAATAGCACTCGCGTCTGATCACAGTGAGTACAGTGTATTGGACTGACGAGGAGCTCTTTTCTTGTCAGTTTACTAAGCAGAGTTGAACTAGATATGGCCCGTGTGTGTAGGAAGCACAGTTCTTTTGTTCTGAGCAAGCTCACTGTTCGGACCCCTTAGGAAACACTGTAGAGTAGAAGAGCAGAGTGTGTTTCTTGTAAGGCGAGCTAGTGTTTGTTTCCCAGACAGAAATGGAGTTGAATCCCAATCCAGTTTCTGGTCCTACGTGCAAGAGTTTTTTTCTGGTAAGGAAAGTCACATTTGCACTTCCATTGCGATACACTGTGCAAATACCACACGCGTCTGCTTCCAGCATGTACCGTGTATTGGACTGAAGAGGATCTACTGTTCTTGTCAGTTTCCTAAGCAGAGTTGAACTAGATATGGACCGTGTGTGTACAAAGCACAGTTCTTTTGTTTTGAGCAAGCTCACTGTTCGGAACAATTAGGAAACACAGTAGAGTAGAAGAGTGCTCTTTTCTCAAAAGCAGAGTGTGTTTCTTGTAAGGCGAGCTAGTGTTTGTTTCCCAGTCAGAAATGGAGTTGAATGCCATGCAGTTTCTGGTCCTACTAGCAAGAGTTGTTTTCTGGTAAGGAAAGTCACTATTATGCTCCCATTGTCATACACAGGGCAAATAGCAATGGCGTCTGTTCCCAGCATGTACAGTGTATTGGAGTGAAGAGGATCTACTGTTCTTGTCAGGTTCCTAAGCAGAGTTGAACTAGATATGGTCCGTGTGTAGGAAGCACTGTTCAGTTGTTTGAGCAAGCTCACTGTTCTGGCCCTATAGGAAACACAGTAGAGTAGAAGAGTGCTCTTTTCTCAAAAGCAGAGTGTGTTTCTTGTAAGGCGAGCTAGCGTTTGTTTCTCAGTCCTAAATGGAGTTGAATCACATGCAGTTTTTGGTCCTACAAGCAAGAGATGTTTTCTGGTAAGGAAAGTCATTATTGCGCTCCCATTGCCAAACACAGTGCAAATAGCACTCGCGTCTGTTCCCAGCAAGTACAGTGTATTGGAATGAAGAGGAGCTACTGTTCTTGTCAGTTTCCTAAGCAGAGTTGAATTAGATATGGCCCGTGTGTGTAGGAAGCACAGTTCTTTTGTTCTGAGCAAGCTCACTGTTCAGACCCCATAGGAAACACAGTAGAGTAGAAGAGTGCTCTTTTCTCAAAAGCAGAGTGTGTTTCTTGTAAGGAAAGCCAGTGTTTGTTTCCCAGACAGAAATGGAGTTCAATCCCATGCAGTTTCTGGTCCTACGAGAAAGAGTTGTTTTCTGATAAGAAGAGTCACTATTGCGCTCCCATTGCCATACACAGTGCAAATAGCACAGGCGTCTGTTCCCAGCAAGTACAGTGTATTGGACTGAAGAGGATCTACTGTTCTTGTCAGTTTCCTAAGCAGAATTGAACTAGATATGGCCGTGTGTGTAGGAAGCGCAGTTCTTTTGTTCTGAGCAAGCTCACTGTTCTGGCCCTATAGGAAACACAGGAAAGTAGAAGAGTGCTCTTTTCTCAAAAGCAGAGTGTGTTTCTTGTAAGGCTAGCTAGCATTTGTTTCCCAGTCCTAAATGGAATTGAATCACATGCAGTTTCTGGTGCTACAAGCTAGAGCTGTTTTCTGGTAAGAAGAGTCACTATTGTGCTCCCATTGTCATATACAGGGCAAATAAAACTGGCGTCTGTTCCCAGCAAGTACAGTGTATTGGACTGAAGAGGATCTACTGTTCTTGTCAGTTTTCCAAGCAGAATTCAACTAGATATGGCCCGTGTGTGTAGGAAGCACAGTTCTTTTGTTCTGAGCAAGATCACTGTTCAGACCCCATAGGAAACACAGTAGAGTAGAAGAGTGCTCTTTTCTCAAAAGCAGAGTGTGTTTCTTGTAAAGAGAGCTAGTGTTTTTTTCCCAGTCCTAAATGGAGTTGAAACACATGCAGTTTCGGGTCCTACGAGCAAAAGTTTTTTCTGGTAAGAGGAGTCACTATTGCGCTCCCATTGTCATACACAGGGCAAATAGCAATGGCGTCTGTTCCCAGCATGTACAGTGTATTGCAGTGAAGAGGATCTACTGTTCTTGTCAGGTTTCTAAGCAGAATTGAACTAGATATGGCCGTGTGTGTAGGAAGCGCAGTTCTTTTGTTCTGAGCAAGCTCACTGTTCGGACCCCATAGGAAACACAGTAGAGTAGAAGAGTGCTCTTTTCTCAAAAGCAGAGTGTGTTTCTTGTAAAGAGAGCTAGTGTTTTTTTCCCAGTCCTAAATGGAGTTGAAACACATGCAGTTTCGTGTCCTAAGAGCAAGAGTTGTTTTCTGGTAAGAAGATTCACTGTTGCGCTCCCATTGTCATACACAGGGCAAATATCACTGGCTTCTGTTCCAAGCAAGTACAGTGTATTGGACTGAAGAGGATCTACTGTTCTTGTCAGTTACCTAAGCAGAATTGAAATAGATATGGCCCGTGTGTGTAGTCAGCACAGTTCTTTTGTTCTGAGCAAGCTCACTGTTCTGGCCCTATAGGAAACACAGGAAAGTAGAAGAGTGCTCTTTTCTCAAAAGCAGAGTGTGTTTCTTGTAAGGCTAGCTAGCATTTGTTTCCCAGTCCTAAATGGAATTGAATCACATGCAGTTTCTGGTGCTACAAGCTAGAGCTGTTTTCTGGTAAGAAGAGTCACTATTGTGCTCCCATTGTCATATACAGGGCAAATAAAACTGGCGTCTGTTCCCAGCAAGTACAGTGTATTGGACTGAAGAGGATCTACTGTTCTTGTCAGTTTTCCAAGCAGAATTCAACTAGATATGGCCCGTGTGTGTAGGAAGCACAGTTCTTTTGTTCTGAGCAAGATCACTGTTCGGACCCCATAGGAAACACAGTAGAGTAGAAGAGTGCTCTTTTCTCAAAAGCAGAGTGTGTTTCTTGTAAAGAGAGCTAGTGTTTTTTTCCCAGTCCTAAATGGAGTTGAAACACATGCAGTTTCGGGTCCTACGAGCAAGAGTTTTTTCAGGTAAGAGGAGTCACTATTGCGCTCCCATTGTCATACACAGGGCAAATAGCAATGGCGTCTGTTCCCAGCATGTACAGTGTATTGGAGTGAAGAGGATCTACTGTTCTTGTCAGGTTTCTAAGCAGAGTTGAACTAGATATGGCCCCTGTGTGTGGGAACCACATTTCTTTTGTTCTGAGCAAGCTCTCTGTTCGGACCCCATAGAAAACACAATAGAGTAGAAGAGTGCTCTTTTCTCAAAAGCAGATTTTGTTTCTTGTAAGGCGAGCTAGCGTTTGTTTCACAGTCCTAAATGGAGTTGAATCACATGCAGTTTCGGGTCCTAAGAGCAAGAGTTGTTTTCTGGTAAGAAGATTCACTATTGCGCTCCCATTGTCATACACAGGGTAAATATCATTGGCGTCTGTTCCCAGCAAGTACAGTGTATTGGACTGAAGAGGAGCTACTGTTCTTGTCAGTTACCTAAGCAGAATTGAAATAGATATGGCCCGTGTGTGTAGTCAGCACAGTTCTTTTGTTCTGAGCAAGCTCACTGTTCTGGCCCTATAGGAAACACAGGAAAGTAGAAGAGTGCTCTTTTCTCAAAAGTAGAGTGTGTTTCTTGTAAGGCTAGCTAGCATTTGTTTCCCAGTCCTAAATGGAATTGAATCACATGTAGTTTCTGGTGCTACAAGCAAGAGTTGTTTTCTGGTAAGAAGAGTCACTATTGTGCTCCCATTGTCATATACAGGGCAAATAAAACTGGCGTCTCTTCCCAGCAAGTACAGTGTATATGACTGAAGAGGATATACTGTTCTTGTCAGTTTTCTAAGCAGAATTCAACTAGATATGGCCCGTGTGTGTAGGAAGCACAGTTCTTTTGTTCTGATCAAGATCACTGTTCGGACCCCATAGGAAACACAGTAGATTAGCAGAGTGCTCTTTTCTCAAAAGCAGAGTGTGTTTCTTGTAAGGCGAGCTAACGTTTATTTCCCAGTTCTAAATGGAGTTGAATCACATGCAGTTTTCGGTCCTATGAGCAAGAGTTGTTTTCTGGTAAGGATAGGCTATTGCGCTCCCATTGCCATACACAGTGCAAATAGCACTCGCGTCTGTTCACAGCGAGTACAGTGTATTGGACTGAGGAGGATCTACTGTTCTTGTCAGGTTCCTAAGCAGAGTTGAACTAGATATGGTCCGTGTGTGTAGGAAGCACAGTTCTTTTGTTCTGAGCAAGCTCACTGTTCTGGCCCTATAGGAAACACAGTAGAGTAGAAGAGTGCCCTTTTCTCAAAAGCAGAGTGTGTTTCTTGTAAGGCGAGCTAGCGTTGGTTTCCCAGTCAGAAATGGAGTTGAATCACATGCAGTTTGTGGTCCTATGAGCAAGAGTTGTTTTCTTGTAAGAAGAGTCACTATTGTGCTCCCATTGTCATACACAGGGCAAATAGCACTGGCGTCTGTTCCCAGCAAGTACAGTGTATTGGACTGAAGAGGATCTACTGTTCTTGTCAATTTCCTAAGCAGAATTGAAATAGACATGGTCTGTGTGTGTAGTCAGCACAGTTCATTGTTCTGAGCAAGCTCACTGTACTGGCCCTATAAAAAGCACAGTAGAGTAGAAGAGTGCCCTTTTCTCAAAAGCAGAGTGTGTTTCTTGTAAGGCGAGCTAGCGTTTGATTCCCAGTCCTAAATGGAGTTGAATCACATGCAGTTTTTGGTCCTACGAGCAAGAGTTGTTTTCTGGTAAGGAAAGTCACGATTGTGCTCCCATTGCCATACACAGTGCAAATAGCACTCGCGTCTGATCACAGTGAGTACAGTGTATTGGACTGACGAGGAGCTCTTTTCTTGTCAGTTTACTAAGCAGAGTTGAACTAGATATGGCCCGTGTGTGTAGGAAGCACAGTTCTTTTGTTCTGAGCAAGCTCACTGTTCGGACCCCTTAGGAAACACTGTAGAGTAGAAGAGCAGAGTGTGTTTCTTGTAAGGCGAGCTAGTGTTTGTTTCCCAGACAGAAATGGAGTTGAATCCCAATCCAGTTTCTGGTCCTACGTGCAAGAGTTTTTTTCTGGTAAGGAAAGTCACATTTGCACTTCCATTGCGATACACTGTGCAAATACCACACGCGTCTGCTTCCAGCATGTACCGTGTATTGGACTGAAGAGGATCTACTGTTCTTGTCAGTTTCCTAAGCAGAGTTGAACTAGATATGGACCGTGTGTGTACAAAGCACAGTTCTTTTGTTCTGAGCAAGCTCACTGTTCGGAACAATTAGGAAACACAGTAGAGTAGAAGAGTGCTCTTTTCTCAAAAGCAGAGTGTGTTTCTTGTAAGGCGAGCTAGTGTTTGTTTCCCAGTCAGAAATGGAGTTGAATGCCATGCAGTTTCTGGTCCTACTAGCAAGAGTTGTTTTCTGGTAAGGAAAGTCACTATTATGCTCCCATTGTCATACACAGGGCAAATAGCAATGGCGTCTGTTCCCAGCATGTACAGTGTATTGGAGTGAAGAGGATCTACTGTTCTTGTCAGGTTCCTAAGCAGAGTTGAACTAGATATGGTCCGTGTGTAGGAAGCACTGTTCAGTTGTTCTGAGCAAGCTCACTGTTCTGGCCCTATAGGAAACACAGTAGAGTAGAAGAGTGCTCTTTTCTCAAAAGCAGAGTGTGTTTCTTGTAAGGCGAGCTAGCGTTTGTTTCTCAGTCCTAAATGGAGTTGAATCACATGCAGTTTTTGGTCCTACAAGCAAGAGATGTTTTCTGGTAAGGAAAGTCATTATTGCGCTCCCATTGCCAAACACAGTGCAAATAGCACTCGCGTCTGTTCCCAGCAAGTACAGTGTATTGGAATGAAGAGGAGCTACTGTTCTTGTCAGTTTCCTAAGCAGAGTTGAATTAGATATGGCCCGTGTGTGTAGGAAGCACAGTTCTTTTGTTCTGAGCAAGCTCACTGTTCAGACCCCATAGGAAACACAGTAGAGTAGAAGAGTGCTCTTTTCTCAAAAGCAGAGTGTGTTTCTTGTAAGGAAAGCCAGTGTTTGTTTCCCAGACAGAAATGGAGTTCAATCCCATGCAGTTTCTGGTCCTACGAGAAAGAGTTGTTTTCTGATAAGAAGAGTCACTATTGCGCTCCCATTGCCATACACAGTGCAAATAGCACAGGCGTCTGTTCCCAGCAAGTACAGTGTATTGGACTGAAGAGGATCTACTGTTCTTGTCAGTTTCCTAAGCAGAATTGAACTAGATATGGCCGTGTGTGTAGGAAGCGCAGTTCTTTAGTTCTGAGCAAGCTCACTGTTCTGGCCCTATAGGAAACACAGGAAAGTAGAAGAGTGCTCTTTTCTCAAAAGCAGAGTGTGTTTCTTGTAAGGCTAGCTAGCATTTGTTTCCCAGTCCTAAATGGAATTGAATCACATGCAGTTTCTGGTGCTACAAGCTAGAGCTGTTTTCTGGTAAGAAGAGTCACTATTGTGCTCCCATTGTCATATACAGGGCAAATAAAACTGGCGTCTGTTCCCAGCAAGTACAGTGTATTGGACTGAAGAGGATCTACTGTTCTTGTCAGTTTTCCAAGCAGAATTCAACTAGATATGGCCCGTGTGTGTAGGAAGCACAGTTCTTTTGTTCTGAGCAAGATCACTGTTCAGACCCCATAGGAAACACAGTAGAGTAGAAGAGTGCTCTTTTCTCAAAAGCAGAGTGTGTTTCTTGTAAAGAGAGCTAGTGTTTTTTTCCCAGTCCTAAATGGAGTTGAAACACATGCAGTTTCGGGTCCTACGAGCAAGAGTTTTTTCTGGTAAGAGGAGTCACTATTGCGCTCCCATTGTCATACACAGGGCAAATAGCAATGGCGTCTGTTCCCAGCATGTACAGTGTATTGGAGTGAAGAGGATCTACTGTTCTTGTCAGGTTTCTAAGCAGAGTTGAACTAGATATGGCCCCTGTGTGTGGGAACCACATTTCTTTTGTTCTGAGCAAGCTCTCTGTTCGGACCCCATAGAAAACACAATAGAGTAGAAGAGTGCTCTTTTCTCAAAAGCAGATTGTGTTTCTTGTAAGGCAAGCTAGCGTTTGTTTCACAGTCCTAAATGGAGTTGAATCACATGCAGTTTCGGGTCCTAAGAGCAAGAGTTGTTTTCTGGTAAGAAGATTCACTATTGCGCTCCCATTGTCATACACAGGGTAAATATCATTGGCGTCTGTTCCCAGCAAGTACAGTGTATTGGACTGAAGAGGAGCTACTGTTCTTGTCAGTTACCTAAGCAGAATTGAAATAGATATGGCCCGTGTGTGTAGTCAGCACAGTTCTTTTGTTCTGAGCAAGCTCACTGTTCTGGCCCTATAGGAAACACAGGAAAGTAGAAGAGTGCTCTTTTCTCAAAAGCAGAGTGTGTTTCTTGTAAGGCTAGCTAGCATTTGTTTCCCAGTCCTAAATGGAATTGAATCACATGTAGTTTCTGGTGCTACAAGCAAGAGCTGTTTTCTGGTAAGAAGAGTCACTATTGTGCTCCCATTGTCATATACAGGGCAAATAAAACTGGCGTCTCTTCCCAGCAAGTACAGTGTATATGACTGAAGAGGATCTACTGTTCTTGTCAGTTTTCTAAGCAGAATTCAACTAGATATGGCCCGTGTGTGTAGGAAGCACAGTTCTTTTGTTCTGATCAAGATCACTGTTCGGACCCCATAGGAAACACAGTAGATTAGCAGAGTGCTCTTTTCTCAAAAGCAGAGTGTGTTTCTTGTAAGGCGAGCTAACGTTTATTTCCCAGTTCTAAATGGAGTTGAATCACATGCAGTTTTCGGTCCTATGAGCAAGAGTTGTTTCCTGGTAAGGATAGGCTATTGCGCTCCCATTGCCATACACAGTGCAAATAGCACTCGCGTCTGTTCACAGCGAGTACAGTGTATTGGACTGAGGAGCATCTACTGTTCTTGTCAGGTTCCTAAGCAGAGTTGAACTAGATATGGTCCGTGTGTGTAGGAAGCACAGTTCTTTTGTTCTGAGCAAGCTCACTGTTCTGGCCCTATAGGAAACACAGTAGAGTAGAAGAGTGCTCTTTTCTGAAAAGCAGAGTGTGTTTTTTGTAAGGCGAGCTAGCGTTGGTTTCCCAGTCAGAAATGGAGTTGAATCACATGCAGTTTGTGGTCCTATGAGCAAGAGTTGTTTTCTTGTAAGAAGAGTCACTATTGTGCTCCCATTGTCATACACAGGGCAAATAGCACTGGCATCTGTTCCCGGCAAGTACAGTGTATTGGACTGAAGAGGATCTACTGTTCTTGTCAGTTTCCTAAGCAGAATTGAAATAGACATGGTCTGTGTGTGTAGTCAGCACAGTTCATTGTTCTGAGCAAGCTCACTGTACTGGCCCTATAAAAAGCACAGTAGAGTAGAAGAGTGCCCTTTTCTCAAAAGCAGAGTGTGTTTCTTGTAAGGCGAGCTAGCGTTTGATTCCCAGTCCTAAATGGAGTTGAATCACATGCAGTTTTTGGTCCTACGAGCAAGAGTTGTTTTCTGGTAAGGAAAGTCACGATTGTGCTCCCATTGCCATACACAGTGCAAAAAGCACTCGCGTCTGATCACAGTGAGTACAGTGTATTGGACTGACGAGGAGCTCTTTTCTTGTCAGTTTCCTAAGCAGAGTTGAACTAGATATGGCCCGTGTGTGTAGGAAGCACAGTTTTTTGTTCTGAGCAAGCTCACTGTTCGGACCCCTTAGGAAACACTGTAGAGTAGAAGAGTGCTCTTTTCTCAAAAGCAGAGTGTGTTTCTTGTAAGGCGAGCTAGTGTTTGTTTCCCAGACAGAAATAGAGTTGAATCCCATGCAGTTTCTGGTCCTACGTGCAAGAGTTTTTTTCTGGTAAGGAAAGTCACATTTGCACTTCCATTGCGATACACTGTGCAAATACCACACGCGTCTGCTTCCAGCAAGTACCGTGTATTGGACTGAAGAGGATCTACTGTTCTTGTCAGTTTCCTAAGCAGAGTTGAACTAGATATGGACCGTGTGTGTACAAAGCACAGTTCTTTTGTTCTGAGCAAGCTCACTGTTCGGAACAATTAGGAAACACATTAGAGTAGAAGAGTGCTCTTTTCTCAAAAGCAGAGTGTGTTTCTTGTAAGGCGAGGTAGTGTTTGTTTCCCAGTCAGAAATGGAGTTGAATGCCATGCAGTTTCTGGTCCTACTAGCAAGAGTTGTTTTCTGGTAAGGAAAGTCACTATTATGCTCCCATT
Source organism: Peromyscus eremicus (assembly GCF_949786415.1). Taxonomy (NCBI): domain Eukaryota; kingdom Metazoa; phylum Chordata; class Mammalia; order Rodentia; family Cricetidae; genus Peromyscus; species Peromyscus eremicus. The sequence goes on from NW_026734360.1 coordinate 266,990, forward strand.
GTCATACACAGGGCAAATAGCAATGGCGTCTGTTCCCAGCATGTACAGTGTATTGGAGTGAAGAGGATCTACTGTTCTTGTCAGGTTCCTAAGCAGAGTTGAACTAGATATGGTCCGTGTGTAGGAAGCACCGTTCAGTTGTTCTGAGCAAGCTCACTGTTCTGGCCCTATAGGAAACACAGTAGAGTAGAAGAGTGCTCTTTTCTCAAAAGAAGAGTGTGTTTCTTGTAAGGCGAGCTAGCGTTTGTTTCTCAGTCCTAAATGGAGTTGAATCACATGCAGTTTTTGGTCCTACGAGCAAGAGATGTTTTCTGGTAAGGAAAGTCATTATTGTGCTCCCATTGCCAAACACAGTGCAAATAGCACTCGCGTCTGTTCCCAGCAAGTACAGTGTAATGGAATGAAGAGGAGCTACTGTTCTTGTCAGTTTCCTAAGCAGAGTTGAATTAGATATGGCCCGTGTGTGTAGGAAGCACAGTTCTTTTGTTCTGAGCAAGCTCACTGTTCAGACCCGATAGGAAACACAGTAGAGTAGAAGAGTGCTCTTTTCTCAAAAGCAGAGTGTGTTTCTTGTAAGGAAAGCCAGTGTTTGTTTCCCAGACAGAAATGGAGTTGAATCCCATGCAGTTTCTGGTCCTACGAGAAAGAGTTGTTTTCTGATAAGAAGAGTCACTATTGCGCTCCCATTGCCATACACAGTGCAAATAGCACATGCGTCTGTTCCCAGCAAGTACAGTGTATTGGACTGAAGAGGATCTACTGTTCTTGTCAGTTTCCTAAGCAGAATTGAACTAGATATGGCCGTGTGTGTAGGAAGCGCAGTTCTTTTGTTCTGAGCAAGCTCACTGTTCGGACCCCATAGGAAACACAGTAGAGTAGAAGAGTGCTCTTTTCTCAAAAGCAGAGTGTGTTTCTTGTAAAGAGAGCTAGTGTTTTTTTCCCAGTCCTAAATGGAGTTGAAACACATGCAGTTTCGGGTCCTACGAGCAAGAGTTTTTTCTGGTAAGAGGAGTCACTATTGCGCTCCCATTGTCATACACAGGGCAAATAGCAATGGCGTCTGTTCCCAGCATGTACAGTGTATTGGAGTGAAGAGGATCTACTGTTCTTGTCAGGTTTCTAAGCAGAGTTGAACTAGATATGGTCCGTGTGTAGTAAGCACCGTTCAGTTTTTCTGAGCAACCTCACTGTTCTGGCCCTATAGGAAACACAGTAGAGTAGAAGAGTGCTCTTTTCTCAAAAGCAGAGTGTGTTTCTTGTAAAGAGAGCTAGTGTTTTTTTCCCAGTCCTAAATGGAGTTGAATCACATGCAGTTTCGGGTCCTACGAGCAAGAGTTTTTTCTGGTAAGAGGAGTCACTATTGCGCTCCCATTGTCATATACAGGGCAAATAGCAATGGCGTCTGTTCCCAGCATGTACAGTGTATTGGAGTGAAGAGGATCTACTGTTCTTGTCAGGTTCCTAAGCAGAGTTGAACTAGATATGGTCCGTGTGTAGGAAGCACCGTTCAGTTGTTCTGAGCAAGCTCACTGTTCTGGCCCTATAGGAAAAACAGTAGAGTAGAAGAGTGCTCTTTTCTCAAAAGCAGAGTGTGTTTCCTGTAAGGCGAGCTAGCGTTTGTTTCTCAGTCCTAAATGGAGTTGAATCACAAGCAGTTTTTGGTCCTACGAGCAAGAGTTGTTTTCTGGTAAAGAAAGTCACTATTGCGCTCCCATTGCCAAACACAGTGCAAATAGCACTCGCGTCTGTTCCCAGCAAGTACAGTGTATTGGAATGAAGAGGAGCTACTGTTCTTGTCAGTTTCCTAAGCAGAGTTGAATTAGATATGGCCCGTGTGTGTAGGAAGCACAGTTCTTTTGTTCTGAGCAAGCTCACTGTTCAGACCCCATAGGAAACACAGTAGAGTAGAAGAGTGCTCTTTTCTCAAAAGCAGAGTGTGTTTCTTGTAAGGAAAGCCAGTGTTTGTTTCCCAGACAGAAATGGAGTTGAATCCCATGCAGTTTCTGGTCCTACGAGCAAGAGTTGTTTTCTGGTAAGGAAAGTCACGATTGTGCTCCCATTGCCATACACAGTGCAAATAGCACTCGCGTCTGATCACAGTGAGTACAGTGTATTGGACTGACGAGGAGCTCTTTTCTTGTCAGTTTACTAAGCAGAGTTGAACTAGATATGGCCCGTGTGTGTAGGAAGCACAGTTCTTTTGTTCTGAGCAAGCTCACTGTTCGGACCCCTTAGGAAACACTGTAGAGTAGAAGAGCAGAGTGTGTTTCTTGTAAGGCGAGCTAGTGTTTGTTTCCCAGACAGAAATGGAGTTGAAACCCAATCCAGTTTCTGGTCCTACGTGCAAGAGTTTTTTTCTGGTAAGGAAAGTCACATTTGCACTTCCATTGCGATACACTGTGCAAATACCACACGCGTCTGCTTCCAGCATGTACCGTGTATTGGACTGAAGAGGATCTACTGTTCTTGTCAGTTTCCTAAGCAGAGTTGAACTAGATATGGACCGTGTGTGTACAAAGCACAGTTCTTTTGTTCTGAGCAAGCTCACTGTTCGGAACAATTAGGAAACACAGTAGAGTAGAAGAGTGCTCTTTTCTCAAAAGCAGAGTGTGTTTCTTGTAAGGCGAGCTAGTGTTTGTTTCCCAGTCAGAAATGGAGTTGAATGCCATGCAGTTTCTGGTCCTACTAGCAAGAGTTGTTTTCTGGTAAGGAAAGTCACTATTATGCTCCCATTGTCATACACAGGGCAAATAGCAATGGCGTCTGTTCCCAGCATGTACAGTGTATTGGAGTGAAGAGGATCTACTGTTCTTGTCAGGTTCCTAAGCAGAGTTGAACTAGATATGGTCCGTGTGTAGGAAGCACTGTTCAGTTGTTCTGAGCAAGCTCACTGTTCTGGCCCTATAGGAAACACAGTAGAGTAGAAGAGTGCTCTTTTCTCAAAAGCAGAGTGTGTTTCTTGTAAGGTGAGCTAGCGTTTGTTTCTCAGTCCTAAATGGAGTTGAATCACATGCAGTTTTTGGTCCTACAAGCAAGAGATGTTTTCTGGTAAGGAAAGTCATTATTGCGCTCCCATTGCCAAACACAGTGCAAATAGCACTCGCGTCTGTTCCCAGCAAGTACAGTGTATTGGAATGAAGAGGAGCTACTGTTCTTGTCAGTTTCCTAAGCAGAGTTGAATTAGATATGGCCCGTGTGTGTAGGAAGCACAGTTCTTTTGTTCTGAGCAAGCTCACTGTTCAGACCCCATAGGAAACACAGTAGAGTAGAAGAGTGCTCTTTTCTCAAAAGCAGAGTGTGTTTCTTGTAAGGAAAGCCAGTGTTTGTTTCCCAGACAGAAATGGAGTTCAATCCCATGCAGTTTCTGGTCCTACGAGAAAGAGTTTTTTTCTGATAAGAAGAGTCACTATTGCGCTCCCATTGCCATACACAGTGCAAATAGCACAGGCGTCTGTTCCCAGCAAGTACAGTGTATTGGACTGAAGAGGATCTACTGTTCTTGTCAGTTTCCTAAGCAGAATTGAACTAGATATGGCCGTGTGTGTAGGAAGCGCAGTTCTTTTGTTCTGAGCAAGCTCACTGTTCTGGCCCTATAGGAAACACAGGAAAGTAGAAGAGTGCTCTTTTCTCAAAAGCAGAGTGTGTTTCTTGTAAGGCTAGCTAGCATTTGTTTCCCAGTCCTAAATGGAATTGAATCACATGCAGTTTCTGGTGCTACAAGCTAGAGCTGTTTTCTGGTAAGAAGAGTCACTATTGTGCTCCCATTGTCATATACAGGGCAAATAAAACTGGCGTCTGTTCCCAGCAAGTACAGTGTATTGGACTGAAGAGGATCTACTGTTCTTGTCAGTTTTCCAAGCAGAATTCAACTAGATATGGCCCGTGTGTGTAGGAAGCACAGTTCTTTTGTTCTGAGCAAGATCACTGTTCAGACCCCATAGGAAACACAGTAGAGTAGAAGAGTGCTCTTTTCTCAAAAGCAGAGTGTGTTTCTTGTAAAGAGAGCTAGTGTTTTTTTCCCAGTCCTAAATGGAGTTGAAACACATGCAGTTTCGGGTCCTACGAGCAAGAGTTTTTTCTGGTAAGAGGAGTCACTATTGCGCTCCCATTGTCATACACAGGGCAAATAGCAATGGCGTCTGTTCCCAGCATGTACAGTGTATTGGAGTGAAGAGGATCTACTGTTCTTGTCAGGTTTCTAAGCAGAGTTGAACTAGATATGGCCCCTGTGTGTGGGAACCACATTTCTTTTGTTCTGAGCAAGCTCTCTGTTCGGACCCCATAGAAAACACAATAGAGTAGAAGAGTGCTCTTTTCTCAAAAGCAGATTGTGTTTCTTGTAAGGCAAGCTAGCGTTTGTTTCACAGTCCTAAATGGAGTTGAATCACATGCAGTTTCGGGTCCTAAGAGCAAGAGTTGTTTTCTGGTAAGAAGATTCACTATTGCGCTCCCATTGTCATACACAGGGTAAATATCATTGGCGTCTGTTCCCAGCAAGTACAGTGTATTGGACTGAAGAGGAGCTACTGTTCTTGTCAGTTACCTAAGCAGAATTGAAATAGATATGGCCCGTGTGTGTAGTCAGCACAGTTCTTTTGTTCTGAGCAAGCTCACTGTTCTGGCCCTATAGGAAACACAGGAAAGTAGAAGAGTGCTCTTTTCTCAAAAGCAGAGTGTGTTTCTTGTAAGGCTAGCTAGCATTTGTTTCCCAGTCCTAAATGGAATTGAATCACATGTAGTTTCTGGTGCTACAAGCAAGAGCTGTTTTCTGGTAAGAAGAGTCACTATTGTGCTCCCATTGTCATATACAGGGCAAATAAAACTGGCGTCTCTTCCCAGCAAGTACAGTGTATATGACTGAAGAGGATCTACTGTTCTTGTCAGTTTTCTAAGCAGAATTCAACTAGATATGGCCCGTGTGTGTAGGAAGCACAGTTCTTTTGTTCTGATCAAGATCACTGTTCGGACCCCATAGGAAACACAGTAGATTAGCAGAGTGCTCTTTTCTCAAAAGCAGAGTGTGTTTCTTGTAAGGCGAGCTAACGTTTATTTCCCAGTTCTAAATGGAGTTGAATCACATGCAGTTTTCGGTCCTATGAGCAAGAGTTGTTTCCTGGTAAGGATAGGCTATTGCGCTCCCATTGCCATACACAGTGCAAATAGCACTCGCGTCTGTTCACAGCGAGTACAGTGTATTGGACTGAGGAGGATATACTGTTCTTGTCAGGTATCTAAGCAGAGTTGAACTAGATATGGCCCCTGTGTGTGGGAACCACATTTCTTTTGTTCTGAGCAAGCTTTCTGTTTGGACCCCATAGAAAACACAATAGAGTAGAAGAGTGCTCTTTTCTCAAAAGCAGATTGTGTTTCTTGTAAGGCGAGCTAGCGTTTGTTTCACAGTCCTAAATGGAGTTGAATCACATGCAGTTTCGGGTCCTAAGAGCAAGAGTTGTTTTCTGGTAAGAAGATTCACTATTGCGCTCCCATTGTCATACACAGGGTAAATATCATTGGCGTCTGTTCCCAGCAAGTACAGTGTATTGGACTGAAGAGGATCTACTGTTCTTGTCAGTTACCTAAGCAGAATTGAAATAGATATGGCCCGTGTGTGTAGTCAGCACAGTTCTTTTGTTCTGAGCAAGCTCACTGTTCTGGCCCTATAGGAAACACAGGAAAGTAGAAGAGTGCTCTTTTCTCAAAGCAGAGTGTGTTTCTTGTAAGGCTAGCTAGCATTTGTTTCCCAGTCCTAAATGGAATTGAATCACATGCAGTTTCTGGTGCTACAAGCAAGAGCTGTTTTCTGGTAAGAAGAGTCACTATTGTGCTCCCATTGTCATATACAGGGCAAATAAAACTGGTGTCTGTTCCCAGCAAGTACAGTGTATATGACTGAAGAGGATCTACTGTTCTTGTCAGTTTTCTAAGCAGAATTCAACTAGATATGGCCCGTGTGTGTAGGAAGCACAGTTCTTTTGTTCTGAGCAAGATCACTGTTCGGACCCCATAGGAAACACAGTAGATTAGCAGAGTGCTCTTTTCTCAAAAGCAGAGTGTGTTTCTTGTAAGGCGAGCTAACGTTTATTTCCCAGTTCTAAATGGAGTTGAATCACATGCAGTTTTCGGTCCTATGAGCAAGAGTTGTTTTCTGGTAAGGATAGGCTATTGCGCTCCCATTGCCATACACAGTGCAAATAGCACTCGCGTCTGTTCACAGCGAGTACAGTGTATTGGACTGAGGAGGATCTACTGTTCTTGTCAGGTTCCTAAGCAGAGTTGAACTAGATATGGTCCGTGTGTGTAGGAAGCACAGTTCTTTTGTTCTGAGCAAGCTCACTGTACTGGCCCTATAAAAAGCACAGTAGAGTAGAAGAGTGCCCTTTTCTCAAAAGCAGAGTGTGTTTCTTGTAAGGTGAGCTAGCGTTTGATTCCCAGTCCTAAATGGAGTTGAATCACATGCAGTTTTTGGTCCTACGAGCAAGAGTTGTTTTCTGGTAAGGAAAGTCACGATTGTGCTCCCATTGCCATACACAGTGCAAATAGCACTCGCGTCTGATCACAGTGAGTACAGTGTATTGGACTGACGAGGAGCTCTTTTCTTGTCAGTTTACTAAGCAGAGTTGAACTAGATATGGCCCGTGTGTGTAGGAAGCACAGTTCTTTTGTTCTGAGCAAGCTCACTGTTCGGACCCCTTAGGAAACACTGTAGAGTAGAAGAGCGCTCTTTTCTCAAAAGCAGAGTGTGTTTCTTGTAAGGCGAGCTAGTGTTTGTTTCCCAGACAGAAATGGAGTTGAATCCCAATCCAGTTTCTGGTCCTACGTGCAAGAGTTTTTTTCTGGTAAGGAAAGTCACATTTGCACTTCCATTGCGATACACTGTGCAAATAACACACGCGTCTGCTTCCAGCATGTACCGTGTATTGGACTGAAGAGGATCTACTGTTCTTGTCAGTTTCCTAAGCAGAGTTGAACTAGATATGGACCGTGTGTGTACAAAGCACAGTTCTTTTGTTCTGAGCAAGCTCACTGTTCGGAACAATTAGGAAACACAGCAGAGTAGAAGAGTGCTCTTTTCTCAAAAGCAGAGTGTGTTTCTTGTAAGGCGAGCTAGTGTTTGTTTCCCAGTCAGAAATGGAGTTGAATGCCATGCAGTTTCTGGTCCTACTAGCAAGAGTTGTTTTCTGGTAAGGAAAGTCACTATTATGCTCCCATTGTCATACACAGGGCAAATAGCAATGGCGTCTGTTCCCAGCATGTACAGTGTATTGGAGTGAAGAGGATCTACTGTTCTTGTCAGGTTCCTAAGCAGAGTTGAACTAGATATGGTCCGTGTGTAGGAAGCACTGTTCAGTTGTTCTGAGCAAGCTCACTGTTCTGGCCCTATAGGAAACACAGTAGAGTAGAAGAGTGCTCTTTTCTCAAAAGCAGAGTGTGTTTCTTGTAAGGCGAGCTAGCGTTTGTTTCCCAGTCCTAAATGGAGTTGAATCACATGCAGTTTTTGGTCCTACAAGCAAGAGATGTTTTCTGGTAAGGAAAGTCATTATTGCGCTCCCATTGCCAAACACAGTGCAAATAGCACTCGCGTCTGTTCCCAGCAAGTACAGTGTATTGGAATGAAGAGGAGCTACTGTTCTTGTCAGTTTCCTAATCAGAGTTGAATTAGATATGGCCCGTGTGTGTAGGAAGCACAGTTCTTTTGTTCTGAGCAAGCTCACTGTTCAGACCCCATAGGAAACACAGTAGAGTAGAAGAGTGCTCTTTTCTCAAAAGCAGAGTGTGTTTCTTGTAAGGAAAGCCAGTGTTTGTTTCCCAGACAGAAATGGAGTTCAATCCCATGCAGTTTCTGGTCCTACGAGAAAGAGTTGTTTTCTGATAAGAAGAGTCACTATTGCGCTCCCATTGCCATACACAGTGCAAATAGCACAGGCGTCTGTTCCCAGCAAGTACAGTGTATTGGACTGAAGAGGATCTACTGTTCTTGTCAGTTTCCTAAGCAGAATTGAACTAGATATGGCCGTGTGTGTAGGAAGCGCAGTTCTTTTGTTCTGAGCAAGCTCACTGTTCTGGCCCTATAGGAAACACAGGAAAGTAGAAGAGTGCTCTTTTCTCAAAAGCAGAGTGTGTTTCTTGTAAGGCTAGCTAGCATTTGTTTCCCAGTCCTAAATGGAATTGAATCACATGCAGTTTCTGGTGCTACAAGCTAGAGCTGTTTTCTGGTAAGAAGAGTCACTATTGTGCTCCCATTGTCATATACAGGGCAAATAAAACTGGCGTCTGTTCCCAGCAAGTACAGTGTATTGGACTGAAGAGGATCTACTGTTCTTGTCAGTTTTCCAAGCAGAATTCAACTAGATATGGCCCGTGTGTGTAGGAAGCACAGTTCTTTTGTTCTGAGCAAGATCACTGTTCAGACCCCATAGGAAACACAGTAGAGTAGAAGAGTGCTCTTTTCTCAAAAGCAGAGTGTGTTTCTTGTAAAGAGAGCTAGTGTTTTTTTCCCAGTCCTAAATGGAGTTGAAACACATGCAGTTTCGGGTCCTACGAGCAAGAGTTTTTTCTGGTAAGAGGAGTCACTATTGCGCTCCCATTGTCATACACAGGGCAAATAGCAATGGCGTCTGTTCCCAGCATGTACAGTGTATTGGAGTGAAGAGGATCTACTGTTCTTGTCAGGTTTCTAAGCAGAGTTGAACTAGATATGGCCCCTGTGTGTGGGAACCACATTTCTTTTGTTCTGAGCAAGCTCTCTGTTCGGACCCCATAGAAAACACAATAGAGTAGAAGAGTGCTCTTTTCTCAAAAGCAGATTGTGTTTCTTGTAAGGCAAGCTAGCGTTTGTTTCACAGTCCTAAATGGAGTTGAATCACATGCAGTTTCGGGTCCTAAGAGCAAGAGTTGTTTTCTGGTAAGAAGATTCACTATTGCGCTCCCATTGTCATACACAGGGTAAATATCATTGGCGTCTGTTCCCAGCAAGTACAGTGTATTGGACTGAAGAGGAGCTACTGTTCTTGTCAGTTACCTAAGCAGAATTGAAATAGATATGGCCCGTGTGTGTAGTCAGCACAGTTCTTTTGTTCTGAGCAAGCTCACTGTTCTGGCCCTATAGGAAACACAGGAAAGTAGAAGAGTGCTCTTTTCTCAAAAGCAGAGTGTGTTTCTTGTAAGGCTAGCTAGCATTTGTTTCCCAGTCCTAAATGGAATTGAATCACATGTAGTTTCTGGTGCTACAAGCAAGAGCTGTTTTCTGGTAAGAAGAGTCACTATTGTGCTCCCATTGTCATATACAGGGCAAATAAAACTGGCGTCTCTTCCCAGCAAGTACAGTGTATATGACTGAAGAGGATCTACTGTTCTTGTCAGTTTTCTAAGCAGAATTCAACTAGATATGGCCCGTGTGTGTAGGAAGCACAGTTCTTTTGTTCTGATCAAGATCACTGTTCGGACCCCATAGGAAACACAGTAGATTAGCAGAGTGCTCTTTTCTCAAAAGCAGAGTGTGTTTCTTGTAAGGCGAGCTAACGTTTATTTCCCAGTTCTAAATGGAGTTGAATCACATGCAGTTTTCGGTCCTATGAGCAAGAGTTGTTTCCTGGTAAGGATAGGCTATTGCGCTCCCATTGCCATACACAGTGCAAATAGCACTCGCGTCTGTTCACAGCGAGTACAGTGTATTGGACTGAGGAGGATATACTGTTCTTGTCAGGTATCTAAGCAGAGTTGAACTAGATATGGCCCCTGTGTGTGGGAACCACATTTCTTTTGTTCTGAGCAAGCTTTCTGTTTGGACCCCATAGAAAACACAATAGAGTAGAAGAGTGCTCTTTTCTCAAAAGCAGATTGTGTTTCTTGTAAGGCGAGCTAGCGTTTGTTTCACAGTCCTAAATGGAGTTGAATCACATGCAGTTTCGGGTCCTAAGAGCAAGAGTTGTTTTCTGGTAAGAAGATTCACTATTGCGCTCCCATTGTCATACACAGGGTAAATATCATTGGCGTCTGTTCCCAGCAAGTACAGTGTATTGGACTGAAGAGGATCTACTGTTCTTGTCAGTTACCTAAGCAGAATTGAAATAGATATGGCCCGTGTGTGTAGTCAGCACAGTTCTTTTGTTCTGAGCAAGCTCACTGTTCTGGCCCTATAGGAAACACAGGAAAGTAGAAGAGTGCTCTTTTCTCAAAGCAGAGTGTGTTTCTTGTAAGGCTAGCTAGCATTTGTTTCCCAGTCCTAAATGGAATTGAATCACATGCAGTTTCTGGTGCTACAAGCAAGAGCTGTTTTCTGGTAAGAAGAGTCACTATTGTGCTCCCATTGTCATATACAGGGCAAATAAAACTGGTGTCTGTTCCCAGCAAGTACAGTGTATATGACTGAAGAGGATCTACTGTTCTTGTCAGTTTTCTAAGCAGAATTCAACTAGATATGGCCCGTGTGTGTAGGAAGCACAGTTCTTTTGTTCTGAGCAAGATCACTGTTCGGACCCCATAGGAAACACAGTAGATTAGCAGAGTGCTCTTTTCTCAAAAGCAGAGTGTGTTTCTTGTAAGGCGAGCTAACGTTTATTTCCCAGTTCTAAATGGAGTTGAATCACATGCAGTTTTCGGTCCTATGAGCAAGAGTTGTTTTCTGGTAAGGATAGGCTATTGCGCTCCCATTGCCATACACAGTGCAAATAGCACTCGCGTCTGTTCACAGCGAGTACAGTGTATTGGACTGAGGAGGATCTACTGTTCTTGTCAGGTTCCTAAGCAGAGTTGAACTAGATATGGTCCGTGTGTGTAGGAAGCACAGTTCTTTTGTTCTGAGCAAGCTCACTGTACTGGCCCTATAAAAAGCACAGTAGAGTAGAAGAGTGCCCTTTTCTCAAAAGCAGAGTGTGTTTCTTGTAAGGTGAGCTAGCGTTTGATTCCCAGTCCTAAATGGAGTTGAATCACATGCAGTTTTTGGTCCTACGAGCAAGAGTTGTTTTCTGGTAAGGAAAGTCACGATTGTGCTCCCATTGCCATACACAGTGCAAATAGCACTCGCGTCTGATCACAGTGAGTACAGTGTATTGGACTGACGAGGAGCTCTTTTCTTGTCAGTTTACTAAGCAGAGTTGAACTAGATATGGCCCGTGTGTGTAGGAAGCACAGTTCTTTTGTTCTGAGCAAGCTCACTGTTCGGACCCCTTAGGAAACACTGTAGAGTAGAAGAGCGCTCTTTTCTCAAAAGCAGAGTGTGTTTCTTGTAAGGCGAGCTAGTGTTTGTTTCCCAGACAGAAATGGAGTTGAATCCCAATCCAGTTTCTGGTCCTACGTGCAAGAGTTTTTTTCTGGTAAGGAAAGTCACATTTGCACTTCCATTGCGATACACTGTGCAAATAACACACGCGTCTGCTTCCAGCATGTACCGTGTATTGGACTGAAGAGGATCTACTGTTCTTGTCAGTTTCCTAAGCAGAGTTGAACTAGATATGGACTGTGTGTGTACAAAGCACAGTTCTTTTGTTCTGAGCAAGCTCACTGTTCGGAACAATTAGGAAACACAGCAGAGTAGAAGAGTGCTCTTTTCTCAAAAGCAGAGTGTGTTTCTTGTAAGGCGAGCTAGTGTTTGTTTCCCAGTCAGAAATGGAGTTGAATGCCATGCAGTTTCTGGTCCTACTAGCAAGAGTTGTTTTCTGGTAAGGAAAGTCACTATTATGCTCCCATTGTCATACACAGGGCAAATAGCAATGGCGTCTGTTCCCAGCATGTACAGTGTATTGGAGTGAAGAGGATCTACTGTTCTTGTCAGGTTCCTAAGCAGAGTTGAACTAGATATGGTCCGTGTGTAGGAAGCACTGTTCAGTTGTTCTGAGCAAGCTCACTGTTCTGGCCCTATAGGAAACACAGTAGAGTAGAAGAGTGCTCTTTTCTCAAAAGCAGAGTGTGTTTCTTGTAAGGCGAGCTAGCGTTTGTTTCCCAGTCCTAAATGGAGTTGAATCACATGCAGTTTTTGGTCCTACAAGCAAGAGATGTTTTCTGGTAAGGAAAGTCATTATTGCGCTCCCATTGCCAAACACAGTGCAAATAGCACTCGCGTCTGTTCCCAGCAAGTACAGTGTATTGGAATGAAGAGGAGCTACTGTTCTTGTCAGTTTCCTAAGCAGAGTTGAATTAGATATGGCCCGTGTGTGTAGGAAGCACAGTTCTTTTGTTCTGAGCAAGCTCACTGTTCAGACCCCATAGGAAACACAGTAGAGTAGAAGAGTGCTCTTTTCTCAAAAGCAGAGTGTGTTTCTTGTAAGGAAAGCCAGTGTTTGTTTCCCAGACAGAAATGGAGTTCAATCCCATGCAGTTTCTGGTCCTACGAGAAAGAGTTGTTTTCTGATAAGAAGAGTCACTATTGCGCTCCCATTGCCATACACAGTGCAAATAGCACAGGCGTCTGTTCCCAGCAAGTACAGTGTATTGGACTGAAGAGGATCTACTGTTCTTGTCAGTTTCCTAAGCAGAATTGAACTAGATATGGCCGTGTGTGTAGGAAGCGCAGTTCTTTTGTTCTGAGCAAGCTCACTGTTCTGGCCCTATAGGAAACACAGGAAAGTAGAAGAGTGCTCTTTTCTCAAAAGCAGAGTGTGTTTCTTGTAAGGCTAGCTAGCATTTGTTTCCCAGTCCTAAATGGAATTGAATCACATGCAGTTTCTGGTGCTACAAGCTAGAGCTGTTTTCTGGTAAGAAGAGTCACTATTGTGCTCCCATTGTCATATACAGGGCAAATAAAACTGGCGTCTGTTCCCAGCAAGTACAGTGTATTGGACTGAAGAGGATCTACTGTTCTTGTCAGTTTTCCAAGCAGAATTCAACTAGATATGGCCCGTGTGTGTAGGAAGCACAGTTCTTTTGTTCTGAGCAAGATCACTGTTCAGACCCCATAGGAAACACAGTAGAGTAGAAGAGTGCTCTTTTCTCAAAAGCAGAGTGTGTTTCTTGTAAAGAGAGCTAGTGTTTTTTTCCCAGTCCTAAATGGAGTTGAAACACATGCAGTTTCGGGTCCTACGAGCAAGAGTTTTTTCTGGTAAGAGGAGTCACTATTGCGCTCCCATTGTCATACACAGGGCAAATAGCAATGGCGTCTGTTCCCAGCATGTACAGTGTATTGGAGTGAAGAGGATCTACTGTTCTTGTCAGGTTTCTAAGCAGAGTTGAACTAGATATGGCCCCTGTGTGTGGGAACCACATTTCTTTTGTTCTGAGCAAGCTCTCTGTTCGGACCCCATAGAAAACACAATAGAGTAGAAGAGTGCTCTTTTCTCAAAAGCAGATTGTGTTTCTTGTAAGGCAAGCTAGCGTTTGTTTCACAGTCCTAAATGGAGTTGAATCACATGCAGTTTCGGGTCCTAAGAGCAAGAGTTGTTTTCTGGTAAGAAGATTCACTATTGCGCTCCCATTGTCATACACAGGGTAAATATCATTGGCGTCTGTTCCCAGCAAGTACAGTGTATTGGACTGAAGAGGAGCTACTGTTCTTGTCAGTTACCTAAGCAGAATTGAAATAGATATGGCCCGTGTGTGTAGTCAGCACAGTTCTTTTGTTCTGAGCAAGCTCACTGTTCTGGCCCTATAGGAAACACAGGAAAGTAGAAGAGTGCTCTTTTCTCAAAAGCAGAGTGTGTTTCTTGTAAGGCTAGCTAGCATTTGTTTCCCAGTCCTAAATGGAATTGAATCACATGTAGTTTCTGGTGCTACAAGCAAGAGCTGTTTTCTGGTAAGAAGAGTCACTATTGTGCTCCCATTGTCATATACAGGGCAAATAAAACTGGCGTCTCTTCCCAGCAAGTACAGTGTATATGACTGAAGAGGATCTACTGTTCTTGTCAGTTTTCTAAGCAGAATTCAACTAGATATGGCCCGTGTGTGTAGGAAGCACAGTTCTTTTGTTCTGATCAAGATCACTGTTCGGACCCCATAGGAAACACAGTAGATTAGCAGAGTGCTCTTTTCTCAAAAGCAGAGTGTGTTTCTTGTAAGGCGAGCTAACGTTTATTTCCCAGTTCTAAATGGAGTTGAATCACATGCAGTTTTCGGTCCTATGAGCAAGAGTTGTTTCCTGGTAAGGATAGGCTATTGCGCTCCCATTGCCATACACAGTGCAAATAGCACTCGCGTCTGTTCACAGCGAGTACAGTGTATTGGACTGAGGAGCATCTACTGTTCTTGTCAGGTTCCTAAGCAGAGTTGAACTAGATATGGTCCGTGTGTGTAGGAAGCACAGTTCTTTTGTTCTGAGCAAGCTCACTGTTCTGGCCCTATAGGAAACACAGTAGAGTAGAAGAGTGCTCTTTTCTGAAAAGCAGAGTGTGTTTTTTGTAAGGCGAGCTAGCGTTGGTTTCCCAGTCAGAAATGGAGTTGAATCACATGCAGTTTGTGGTCCTATGAGCAAGAGTTGTTTTCTTGTAAGAAGAGTCACTATTGTGCTCCCATTGTCATACACAGGGCAAATAGCACTGGCATCTGTTCCCAGCAAGTACAGTGTATTGGACTGAAGAGGATCTACTGTTCTTGTCAGTTTCCTAAGCAGAATTGAAATAGACATGGTCTGTGTGTGTAGTCAGCACAGTTCATTGTTCTGAGCAAGCTCACTGTACTGGCCCTATAAAAAGCACAGTAGAGTAGAAGAGTGCCCTTTTCTCAAAAGCAGAGTGTGTTTCTTGTAAGGCGAGCTAGCGTTTGATTCCCAGTCCTAAATGGAGTTGAATCACATGCAGTTTTTGGTCCTACGAGCAAGAGTTGTTTTCTGGTAAGGAAAGTCACGATTGTGCTCCCATTGCCATACACAGTGCAAAAAGCACTCGCGTCTGATCACAGTGAGTACAGTGTATTGGACTGACGAGGAGCTCTTTTCTTGTCAGTTTCCTAAGCAGAGTTGAACTAGATATGGCCCGTGTGTGTAGGAAGCACAGTTCTTTTGTTCTGAGCAAGCTCACTGTTCGGACCCCTTAGGAAACACTGTAGAGTAGAAGAGTGCTCTTTTCTCAAAAGCAGAGTGTGTTTCTTGTAAGGCGAGCTAGTGTTTGTTTCCCAGACAGAAATAGAGTTGAATCCCATGCAGTTTCTGGTCCTACGTGCAAGAGTTTTTTTCTGGTAAGGAAAGTCACATTTGCACTTCCATTGCGATACACTGTGCAAATACCACACGCGTCTGCTTCCAGCAAGTACCGTGTATTGGACTGAAGAGGATCTACTGTTCTTGTCAGTTTCCTAAGCAGAGTTGAACTAGATATGGACCGTGTGTGTACAAAGCACAGTTCTTTTGTTCTGAGCAAGCTCACTGTTCGGAACAATTAGGAAACACATTAGAGTAGAAGAGTGCTCTTTTCTCAAAAGCAGAGTGTGTTTCTTGTAAGGCGAGGTAGTGTTTGTTTCCCAGTCAGAAATGGAGTTGAATGCCATGCAGTTTCTGGTCCTACTAGCAAGAGTTGTTTTCTGGTAAGGAAAGTCACTATTATGCTCCCATTGTCATACACAGGGCAAATAGCAATGGCGTCTGTTCCCAGCATGTACAGTGTATTGGAGTGAAGAGGATCTACTGTTCTTGTCAGGTTCCTAAGCAGAGTTGAACTAGATATGGTCCGTGTGTAGGAAGCACCGTTCAGTTGTTCTGAGCAAGCTCACTGTTCTGGCCCTATAGGAAACACAGTAGAGTAGAAGAGTGCTCTTTTCTCAAAAGCAGAGTGTGTTTCTTGTAAGGCGAGCTAGCGTTTGTTTCTCAGTCCTAAATGGAGTTGAATCACATGCAGTTTTTGGTCCTACGAGCAAGAGATGTTTTCTGGTAAGGAAAGTCATTATTGTGCTCCCATTGCCAAACACAGTGCAAATAGCACTCGCGTCTGTTCCCAGCAAGTACAGTGTAATGGAATGAAGAGGAGCTACTGTTCTTGTCAGTTTCCTAAGCAGAGTTGAATTAGATATGGCCCGTGTGTGTAGGAAGCACAGTTCTTTTGTTCTGAGCAAGCTCACTGTTCAGACCCGATAGGAAACACAGTAGAGTAGAAGAGTGCTCTTTTCTCAAAAGCAGAGTGTGTTTCTTGTAAGGAAAGCCAGTGTTTGTTTCCCAGACAGAAATGGAGTTGAATCCCATGCAGTTTCTGGTCCTACGAGAAAGAGTTGTTTTCTGATAAGAAGAGTCACTATTGCGCTCCCATTGCCATACACAGTGCAAATAGCACATGCGTCTGTTCCCAGCAAGTACAGTGTATTGGACTGAAGAGGATCTACTGTTCTTGTCAGTTTCCTAAGCAGAATTGAACTAGATATGGCCGTGTGTGTAGGAAGCGCAGTTCTTTTGTTCTGAGCAAGCTCACTGTTCGGACTCCATAGGAAACACAGTAGAGTAGAAGAGTGCTCTTTTCTCAAAAGCAGAGTGTGTTTCTTGTAAAGAGAGCTAGTGTTTTTTTCCCAGTCCTAAATGGAGTTGAAACACATGCAGTTTCGGGTCCTACGAGCAAGAGTTTTTTCTGGTAAGAGGAGTCACTATTGCGCTCCCATTGTCATACACAGGGCAAATAGCAATGGCGTCTGTTCCCAGCATGTACAGTGTATTGGAGTGAAGAGGATCTACTGTTCTTGTCAGGTTTCTAAGCAGAGTTGAACTAGATATGGTCCGTGTGTAGTAAGCACCGTTCAGTTTTTCTGAGCAAGCTCACTGTTCTGGCCCTATAGGAAACACAGTAGAGTAGAAGAGTGCTCTTTTCTCAAAAGCAGAGTGTGTTTCTTGTAAAGAGAGCTAGTGTTTTTTTCCCAGTCCTAAATGGAGTTGAATCACATGCAGTTTCGGGTCCTACGAGCAAGAGTTTTTTCTGGTAAGAGGAGTCACTATTGCGCTCCCATTGTCATATACAGGGCAAATAGCACTGGCGTCTGTTCCCAGCATGTACAGTGTATTGGAGTGAAGAGGATCTACTGTTCTTGTCAGGTTCCTAAGCAGAGTTGAACTAGATATGGTCCGTGTGTAGGAAGCACCGTTCAGTTGTTCTGAGCAAGCTCACTGTTCTGGCCCTATAGGAAAAACAGTAGAGTAGAAGAGTGCTCTTTTCTCAAAAGCAGAGTGTGTTTCCTGTAAGGCGAGCTAGCGTTTGTTTCTCAGTCCTAAATGGAGTTGAATCACAAGCAGTTTTTGGTCCTACGAGCAAGAGTTGTTTTCTGGTAAAGAAAGTCACTATTGCGCTCCCATTGCCAAACACAGTGCAAATAGCACTCGCGTCTGTTCCCAGCAAGTACAGTGTATTGGAATGAAGAGGAGCTACTGTTCTTGTCAGTTTCCTAAGCAGAGTTGAATTAGATATGGCCCGTGTGTGTAGGAAGCACAGTTCTTTTGTTCTGAGCAAGCTCACTGTTAAGACCCCATAGGAAACACAGTAGAGTAGAAGAGTGCTCTTTTCTCAAAAGCAGAGTGTGTTTCTTGTAAGGAAAGCCAGTGTTTGTTTCCCAGACAGAAATGGAGTTGAATCCCATGCAGTTTCTGGTCCTACGAGCAAGAGTTGTTTTCTGATAAGAAGAGTCACTAGCGCTCTCCCATTGCCATACACAGTGCAAATAGCACATGCGTCTGTTCCCAGCAAGTACAGGGTATTGGACTGAAGAGGAGCTACGGTTCTTGTCAGTTTCCTAAGCAGAATTGAACTGGATATGGCCGTGTGTGTAGGAAGCGCAGTTCTTTTGTTCTGAGCAAGCTCACTGTTTGGACCACATAGGAAACACAGTAGAGTAGAAGAGTGCTCTTTTCTCATAAGCAGAGTATGTTTCTTGTAAGGCGAGCTAGCGTTTATTTCCCAGTTCTAAATGGAGTTGAATCACATGCAGTTTTTGGTCCTATGAGCAAGAGTTGTTTTCTGGTAAGGATAGGCTATTGTGCTCCCATTGCCATACACAGTGCAAATAGCACTCGCGTCTGTTCACAGCGAGTACAGTGTATTGGACTGAGGAGGATCTACTGTTCTTGTCAGGTTGCTAAGCAGAGTTGTACTAGATATCGTCCGTGTGTGTAGGAAGCACAGTTTTTTTGTTCTGAGATAGTTCACTGTTCGGATCCCTTAGGAAAAACAGTAGAGTAGAAGAGTGCCCTTTTCCCAAAAGCAGAGTGTGTTTCTTGTAAGTCGAGCTAGCGTTTGTTTCCCAGACCTAAATGGAGTTGAATCCCATGCAGTTTCTAGTCCTACGAACAAGAGTTGTTTTCTGGCAAAAGAGTAACTATTGAGCTCCGATTGCCATACACAGTGCAAATAGCACTCGCGTCTGTTCCCAGCAAGTACAGTGTATTGGACTGAAGAGGAGCTACTGTTCTTGTCAGTTTCCTAAGCAGAGTTGAGCTAGATATGGCCCCTGTGTGTGGGAACCACAGTTCTTTTGTTCTGAGCAAGCTCACTGTTCGGACCCCATAGTGAACACAGTAGAGTAGAAGAGTGCTCTTTTCTCAAAAGCAGTTTGTGTTTCTTGTAAGGCGAGCTAGCGTTTGTTTCACAGTCCTAAATGGAGTTGAATCACATGCAGTATCGGGTCTTAAGAGCAAGAGTTGTTTTCTGGTAAGAAGATTCACTATTGCGCTCCCTTGTCATACACAGGGCAAATATCACTGGCATCTGTTCCCAGCAAGTACAGTGTATTGGACTGAAGAGGATCTACTGTTCTTGTCAGTTACCTAAGCAGAATTGAAATAGATATGGCCCGTGTGTGTAGTCAGCACAGTTCTTTTGTTCTGAGCAAGCTCACTGTTCTGGCCCTATATTAAACTCAGGAAAGTAGAAGAGTGCTCTTTTCTCAAAAGCAGAGTGTGTTTCTTGTAAGGCTAGCTAGCATTTGTTTCCCAGTCCTAAATGGAATTGAATCACATGCAGTTTCTGGTGCTACAAGCAAGAGCTGTTTTCTGGTAAGGAGAGTCACTATTGTGCTCCCATTGTAATATACAAGGCAAATAAAACTGGCGTCTGTTCCCAGCAAGTACAGTGTATATGACTGAAGAGGATCTACTGTTCTTGTCAGTTTTCTAAGCAGAATTCAACTAGATATGGCCGTGTGTGTAGGAAGCACAGTTCTTTTGTTCTGAGCAAGATCACTGTTCGGACCCCATAGGAAACACAGTAGATTAGCAGAGTGCTCTTTTCTCAAAAGCAGAGTGTGTTTCTTGTAAGGCGAGATAATGTTTATTTCCCAGTTCTAAATGGAGTTGAATCACATGCAGTTTTCGGTCCTATGAGCAAGAGTTGTTTTCTGGTAAGGATAGGCTATTGCGCTCCCATTGCCATACACAGTGCAAATAGCACTCGCGTCTGTTCACAGCGAGTACAGTGTATTGGACTGAGGAGCATCTACTGTTCTTGTCAGGTTCCTAAGCAGAGTTGAACTAGATATGGTCCGTGTGTGTAGGAAGCACAGTTCTTTTGTTCTGAGCAAGCTCACTGTTCTGGCCCTATAGGAAACACAGTAGAGTAGAACAGTGCTCTTTTCTGAAAAGCAGAGTGTGTTTTTTGTAAGGCGAGCTAGCGTTGGTTTCCCAGTCAGAAATGGAGTTGAATCACATGCATTTTGTGGTCCTATGAGCAAGAGTTGTTTTCTTGTAAGAAGAGTCACTATTGTGCTCCCATTGTCATACACAGGGCAAATAGCACTGGCATCTGTTCCCAGCAAGTATAGTGTATTGGACTGAAGAGGATCTACTGTTCTTGTCAGTTTCCTAAGCAGAATTGAAATAGACATGGTCTGTGTGTGTAGTCAGCACAGTTCATTGTTCTGAGCAAGCTCACTGTACTGGCCCTATAAAAAGCACAGTAGAGTAGAAGAGTGCCCTTTTCTCAAAAGCAGAGTGTGTTTCTTGTAAGGCGAGCTAGCGTTTGATTCCCAGTCCTAAAGGGAGTTGAATCACATGCAGTTTTTGGTCCTACGAGCAAGAGTTGTTTTCTGGTAAGGAAAGTCACGATTGTGCTCCCATTGCCATACACAGTGCAAATAGCACTCGCGTCTGATCACAGTGAGTACAGTGTATTGGACTGACGAGGAGCTCTTTTCTTGTCAGTTTCCTAAGCAGAGTTGAACTAGATATGGCCCGTGTGTGTAGGAAGCACAGTTCTTTTGTTCTGAGCAAGCTCACTGTTCGGACCCCTTAGGAAACACTGTAGAGTAGAAGAGTGCTCTTTTCTCAAAAGCAGAGTGTGTTTCTTGTAAGGCGAGCTAGTGTTTGTTTCCCAGACAGAAATAGAGTTGAATCCCATGCAGTTTCTGGTCCTACGTGCAAGAGTTTTTTTCTGGTAAGGAAAGTCACATTTGCACTTCCATTACGATACACTGTGCAAATACCACACGCGTCTGCTTCCAGCAAGTACCATGTATTGGACTGAAGAGGATCTACTGTTCTTGTCAGTTTCCTAAGCAGAGTTGAACTAGATATGGACCGTGTGTGTACAAAGCACAGTTCTTTTGTTCTGAGCAAGCTCACTGTTCGGAACAATTAGGAAACACATTAGAGTAGAAGAGTGCTCTTTTCTCAAAAGCAGAGTGTGTTTCTTGTAAGGCGAGCTAGTGTTTGTTTCCCAGTCAGAAATGGAGTTGAATGCCATGCAGTTTCTGGTCCTACTAGCAAGAGTTGTTTTCTGGTAAGGAAAGTCACTATTATGCTCCCATTGTCATACACAGGGCAAATAGCAATGGCGTCTGTTCCCAGCATGTACAGTGTATTGGAGTGAAGAGGATCTACTGTTCTTGTCAGGTTCCTAAGCAGAGTTGAACTAGATATGGTCCGTGTGTAGGAAGCACCGTTCAGTTGTTCTGAGCAAGCTCACTGTTCTGGCCCTATAGGAAACACAGTAGAGTAGAAGAGTGCTCTTTTCTCAAAACCAGAGTGTGTTTCTTGTAAGGCGAGCTAGCGTTTGTTTCTCAGTCCTAAATGGAGTTGAATCACATGCAGTTTTTGGTCCTACGAGCAAGAGATGTTTTCTGGTAAGGAAAGTCATTATTGTGCTCCCATTGCCAAACACAGTGCAAATAGCACTCGCGTCTGTTCCCAGCAAGTACAGTGTAATGGAATGAAGAGGAGCTACTGTTCTTGTCAGTTTCCTAAGCAGAGTTGAATTAGATATGGCCCGTGTGTGTAGGAAGCACAGTTCTTTTGTTCTGAGCAAGCTCACTGTTCAGACCCGATAGGAAACACAGTAGAGTAGAAGAGTGCTCTTTTCTCAAAAGCAGAGTGTGTTTCTTGTAAGGAAAGCCAGTGTTTATTTCCCAGACAGAAATGGAGTTGAATCCCATGCAGATTCTTTTCCTACGAGAAAGAGTTGTTTTCTGATAAGAAGAGTCACTATTGCGCTCCCATTGCCATACACAGTGCAAATAGCACATGCGTCTGTTCCCAGCAAGTACAGTGTATTGGACTGAAGAGGATCTACTGTTCTTGTCAGTTTCCTAAGCAGAATTGAACTAGATATGGCCGTGTGTGTAGGAAGCGCAGTTCTTTTGTTCTGAGCAAGCTCACTGTTCGGACCCCATAGGAAACACAGTAGAGTAGAAGAGTGCTCTTTTCTCAAAAGCAGAGTGTGTTTCTTGTAAAGAGAGCTAGTGTTTTTTTCCCAGTCCTAAATGGAGTTGAAACACATGCAGTTTCGGGTCCTACGAGCAAGAGTTTTTTCTGGTAAGAGGAGTCACTATTGCGCTCCCATTGTCATACACAGGGCAAATAGCAATGGCGTCTGTTTCCAGCATGTACAGTGTATTGGAGTGAAGAGGATCTACTGTTTTTGTCAGTTTTCTAAGCAGAGTTGAACTAGATATGGTGAGTGTGTACGAAGCACCGTTCAGTTTTTCTGAGCAAGCTCACTGTTCTGGCCCTATAGGAAACACAGTAGAGTAGAAGAGTGCTCTTTTCTCAAAAGCAGAGTGTGTTTCTTGTAAAGAAAGCTAGTGTTTGTTTCCCAGACAGAAATGGAGTTGAATCCCATGCAGTTTCTGGTCCTAGGAGCAAGAGTTGTTTTCTGATAAGAAGAGTCACTATTGCGCTCCCATTGCCATACAAAGTGCAAATAGCACATGGGTCTGTTCCCAGCAAGTACAGTGTATTGGACTGAAGAGGAGCTACTGTTCTTGTCAGTTTCCTAAGCAGAATTGAACTAGATATGGCCGTGTGTGTAGGAAGCACAGTTCTTTTGTTCTGAGCAAGCTCACTGTTTGGACCCATAGGAAACACAGTAGAGTAGAAGAGTGCTCTTTTCTCAAAAGCAGAGTGTGTTTCTTGTAAGGCGAGCTAGCTTTGGTTTCCCCGTCAGAAATGGAGTTGAATCACATACAGTTTGTGGTCCTATGAGCAAGAGTTGTTTTCTTGTAAGAAGAGTCACTATTGTGCTCCCATTGTCATACACAAGGCAAATAGCACTGGTGTCTGTTCCCAGCAAGTACAGTGTATTGGACTGAAGAGGATCTACTGTTCTTGTCAGTTTCCTAAGCAGAATTGAAATAGACATGGTCTGTGTGTGTAGTCAGCACAGTTCATTGTTCTGAGCAAGCTCACTGTACTGGCCCTATAAAGAGCACAGTAGAGTAGAAGAGTGCTCTTTTCTCAAAAGCAGAGTGTGTTTCTTGTAAGGCGAGCTAGCGTTTGATTCCCAGTCCTAAATGGAGTTGAATCACATGCAGTTTTTGGTCCTACGAGCAAGAGTTGTTTTCTGGTAAGGAAAGTCACTATTGTGCTCCCATTGCCATACACAGTGCAAATAGCACTCGCGTCTGTTCACAGTGAGTACAGTGTATTGGACTGACAAGGAGCTCTTTTCTTGTCAGTTTCCTAAGGAGAGTTGAACTAGATATGGCCCGTGTGTGTAGAAAGCACAGTTCTTTTGTTCTGAGCAAGCTCACTGTTCAGACCCCATAGGAAACACTGTAGAGTAGAAGGGCGCTCTTTTCTCAAAAGCAGAGTGTGTTTCTTGTAAGGCGAGCTAGTGTTTGTTTCCCAGACAGAAATGGAGTTGAATCCCATGCAGTTTCTGGTCCTACGAGCAAGAGTTTTTTTCAGGTAAGGAAAGTCACTATTGTGCTCCCATTGTCATGCACAGGGCAAATAGCAATGGTGTCTGTTCCCAGCATGTACAGTGTATTGGACTGAGGAGGATCTACTGTTCTTGTCAGGTTCCTAAGCAGAGTTGAACTAGATATGGTCCGTTTGTGTAGGAAGCACAGTTTTTTTGTTCTGAGCAAGCTCATTGTTCTGGCCCTATAGGAAACACATTAGAGTAGAAGAGTGCTCTTTTCTCAAAAGCGGAGTGTTTTTCTTGTAAGGCGAGCTAGCGTTTGTTTCCCAGTCAGAAATGGAGTTGAATCACATGCAGTTTGTGGTCCTATGAGCAAGAGTTGTTTTCTTGTAAGAAGAGTAACTATTGTGCTCCCATTGTCATACACAGGGCAAATATCACTGGCGTCTGTTCCCAGCAAGTACAATGTATTGGACTGAAGAGGATCTACTGTTCTTGTCAGTTACCTAAGCAGAATTGAAATAGATATGGCCCGTGTGTGTAGTCAGCACAGTTCTTTTGTTCTGAGCAAGCTCACTGTTCTGGCCCTATAGGAAACACAGGAAAGTAGAAGAGTGCTCTTTTCTCAAAAGCAGAGTGTGTTTCTTGTAAGGCTAGCTAGCATTTGTTTCCCAGTCCTAAATGGAATTGAATCACATGCAGTTTCTGGTGCTACAAGCAAGAGCTGTTTTCTGGTAAGAAGAGTCACTATTGTGCTCCCATTGTAATATACAGGGCAAATAAAACTGGCGTCTGTTCCCAGCAAGTACAGTGTATTGGACTGAAGAGGATCTACTGTTCTTGTCAGTTTTCTAAGCAGAATTCAACTAGATATGGCCCGTGTGTGTAGGAAGCACAGTTCTTTTGTTCTGAGCAAGATCACTGTTCGGACCCCATAGGAAACACAGTAGAGTAGAAGAGTGCTCTTTTCTCAAAAGCAGAGTGTGTTTCTTGTAAAGAGAGCTAGTGTTTTTTTCCCAGTCCTAAATGGAGTTGAAACACATGCAGTTTCGGGTCCTACGAGCAAGAGTTTTTTCTGGTAAGAGGAGTCACTATTGCGCTCCCATTGTCATACACAGGGCAAATAGCAATGGCGTCTGTTCCCAGCATGTACAGTGTATTGGAGTGAAGAGGATCTACTGTTCTTGTCAGGTTTCTAAGCAGAGTTGAACTAGATATGGCCCCTGTGTGTGGGAACCACATTTCTTTTGTTCTGAGCAAGCTTTCTGTTCGGACCCCATAGAAAACACAATAGTGTAGAAGAGTGCTCTTTTCTCAAAAGCAGATTGTGTTTCTTGTAAGGCGAGCTAGCGTTTGTTTCACAGTCCTAAATGGAGTTGAATCACATGCAGTTTCGGGTCCTATGAGCAAGAGTTGTTTTCTGGTAAGAAGATTCACTATTGCGCTCCCATTGTCATACACAGGGTAAATATCATTGGCGTCTGTTCCCAGCAAGTACAGTGTATTGGACTGAAGAGGATCTACTGTTCTTGTCAGTTACCTAAGCAGAATTGAAATAGATATGGCCCGTGTGTGTAGTCAGCACAGTTCTTTTGTTCTGAGCAAGCTCACTGTTCTGGCCCTATAGGAAACACAGGAAAGTAGAAGAGTGCTCTTTTCTCAAAAGCAGAGTGTATTTCTTGTAAGGCTAGCTAGCACTTGTTTCCCAGTCCTAAATGGAATTGAATCACATGCAGTTTCTGGTGCTACAAGCAAGAGCTGTTTTCTGCTAAGAAGAGTCACTATTGTGCTCCCATTGTCATATACAGGGCAAATAAAACTGGCGTCTTTTCCCAGCAAGTACAGTGTATATGACTGAAGAGGATCTACTGTTCTTGTCAGTTTTCTAAGCAGAATTCAACTAGATATGGCCCGTGTGTGTAGGAAGCACAGTTCTTTTGTTCTTAGCAAGATCACAGTTCGGAACCCATAGGAAACACAGTAGATTAGCAGAGTGCTCTTTTCTCAAAAGCAGAGTGTGTTTCTTGTAAGGCGAGCTAACGTTTATTTCCCAGTTCTAAATGGAGTTGAATCACATGCAGTTTTCGGTCCTATGAGCAAGAGTTGTTTTCTGGTAAGGATAGGCTATTGCGCTCCCATTGCCATACACAGTGCAAATAGCACTCGCGTCTGTTCACAGCGAGTACAGTGTATTGGACTGAGGAGGATCTACTGTTCTTGTCAGGTTCCTAAGCAGAGTTGAACTAGATATGGTCCGTGTGTGTAGGAAGCACAGTTCTTTTGTTCTGAGCAAGCTCACTGTTCTGGCCCTATAGGAAACACAGTAGAGTAGAAGAGTGCTCTTTTCTCAAAAGCAGAGTGTGTTTCTTGTAAGGCGAGCTAGCGTTGGTTTCCCAGTCAAAAATGGAGTTGAATCACATGCAGTTTGTGGTCCTATGAGCAAGAGTTGTTTTCTTGTAAGAAGAGTCACTATTGTGCTCCCATTGTCATACACAGGGCAAATAGCACTGGCGTCTGTTCCCAGCAAGTACAGTGTATTGGACTGAAGAGGATCTACTGTTCTTGTCAGTTTCCTAAGCAGAATTGAAATAGACATGGTCTGTGTGTGTAGTCAGCACAGTTCATTGTTCTGAGCAAGCTCACTGTACTGGCCCTATAAAAAGCACAGTAGAGTAGAAGAGTGCCCTTTTCTCAAAAGCAGAGTGTGTTTCTTGTAAGGTGAGCTAGCGTTTGATTCCCAGTCCTAAATGGAGTTGAATCACATGCAGTTTTTGGTCCTACGAGCAAGAGTTGTTTTCTGGTAAGGAAAGTCACTATTGTGCTCCCATTGCCATACACAGTGCAAATAGCACTCGCGTCTGATCACAGTGAGTACAGGGTATTGGACTGACGAGGAGCTCTTTTCTTGTCAGTTTCCTAAGGAGAGTTGAACTAGATATGGCCCGTGTGTGTAGAAAGCACAGTTCTTTTGTTCTGAGCAAGCTCACTGTTCTGGCCCTATAGGAAACACAGGAAAGTAGAAGAGTGCTCTTTTCTCAAAAGCAGAGTGTGTTTCTTGTAAGGCTAGCTAGCATTTGTTTCCCAGTCCTAAATGGAATTGAATCACATGCAGTTTCTGGTGCTACAAGCTAGAGCTGTTTTCTGGTAAGAAGAGTCACTATTGTGCTCCCATTGTCATATACAGGGCAAATAAAACTGGCGTCTGTTCCCAGCAAGTACAGTGTATTGGACTGAAGAGGATCTACTGTTCTTGTCAGTTTTCCAAGCAGAATTCAACTAGATATGGCCCGTGTGTGTAGGAAGCACAGTTCTTTTGTTCTGAGCAAGATCACTGTTCAGACCCCATAGGAAACACAGTAGAGTAGAAGAGTGCTCTTTTCTCAAAAGCAGAGTGTGTTTCTTGTAAAGAGAGCTAGTGTTTTTTTCCCAGTCCTAAATGGAGTTGAAACACATGCAGTTTCGGGTCCTACGAGCAAGAGTTTTTTCTGGTAAGAGGAGTCACTATTGCGCTCCCATTGTCATACACAGGGCAAATAGCAATGGCGTCTGTTCCCAGCATGTACAGTGTATTGGAGTGAAGAGGATCTACTGTTCTTGTCAGGTTTCTAAGCAGAGTTGAACTAGATATGGCCCCTGTGTGTGGGAACCACATTTCTTTTGTTCTGAGCAAGCTCTCTGTTCGGACCCCATAGAAAACACAATAGAGTAGAAGAGTGCTCTTTTCTCAAAAGCAGATTGTGTTTCTTGTAAGGCGAGCTAGCGTTTGTTTCTCAGTCCTAAATGGAGTTGAATCACATGCAGTTTTTGGTCCTACAAGCAAGAGATGTTTTCTGGTAAGGAAAGTCATTATTGCGCTCCCATTGCCAAACACAGTGCAAATAGCACTCGCGTCTTTTCCCAGCAAGTACAGTGTATTGGAATGAAGAGGAGCTACTGTTCTTGTCAGTTTCCTAAGCAGAGTTGAATTAGATATGGCCCGTGTGTGTAGGAAGTACAGTTCTTTTGTTCTGAGCAAGCTCACTGTTCAGACCCCATAGGAAACACAGTAGAGTAGAAGAGTGCTCTTTTCTCAAAAGCAGAGTGTGTTTCTTGTAAGGAAAGCCAGTGTTTGTTTCCCAGACAGAAATGGAGTTCAATCCCATGCAGTTTCTGGTCCTACGAGAAAGAGTTGTTTTCTAATAAGAAGAGTCACTATTGCGCTCCCATTGCCATACACAGTGCAAATAGCACAGGCGTCTGTTCCCAGCAAGTACAGTGTATTGGACTGAAGAGGATCTACTGTTCTTGTCAGTTTCCTAAGCAGAATTGAACTAGATATGGCCGTGTGTGTAGGAAGCGCAGTTCTTTTGTTCTGAGCAAGCTCACTGTTCTGGCCCTATAGGAAACACAGGAAAGTAGAAGAGTGCTCTTTTCTCAAAAGCAGAGTGTGTTTCTTGTAAGGCTAGCTAGCATTTGTTTCCCAGTCCTAAATGGAATTGAATCACATGCAGTTTCTGGTGCTACAAGCTAGAGCTGTTTTCTGGTAAGAAGAGTCACTATTGTGCTCCCATTGTCATATACAGGGCAAATAAAACTGGCGTCTGTTCCCAGCAAGTACAGTGTATTGGACTGAAGAGGATCTACTGTTCTTGTCAGTTTTCCAAGCAGAATTCAACTAGATATGGCCCGTGTGTGTAGGAAGCACAGTTCTTTTGTTCTGAGCAAGATCACTGTTCAGACCCCATAGGAAACACAGTAGAGTAGAAGAGTGCTCTTTTCTCAAAAGCAGAGTGTGTTTCTTGTAAAGAGAGCTAGTGTTTTTTTCCCAGTCCTAAATGGAGTTGAAACACATGCAGTTTCGGGTCCTACGAGCAAGAGTTTTTTCTGGTAAGAGGAGTCACTATTGCGCTCCCATTGTCATATACAGGGCAAATAGCAATGGCGTCTGTTCCCAGCATGTACAGTGTATTGGAGTGAAGAGGATCTACTGTTCTTGTCAGGTTTCTAAGCAGAGTTGAACTAGATATGGCCCCTGTGTGTGGGAACCACATTTCTTTTGTTCTGAGCAAGCTCTCTGTTCGGACCCCATAGAAAACACAATAGAGTAGAAGAGTGCTCTTTTCTCAAAAGCAGATTGTGTTTCTTGTAAGGCAAGCTAGCGTTTGTTTCACAGTCCTAAATGGAGTTGAATCACATGCAGTTTCGGGTCCTAAGAGCAAGAGTTGTTTTCTGGTAAGAAGATTCACTATTGCGCTCCCATTGTCATACACAGGGTAAATATCATTGGCGTCTGTTCCCAGCAAGTACAGTGTATTGGACTGAAGAGGAGCTACTGTTCTTGTCAGTTACCTAAGCAGAATTGAAATAGATATGGCCCGTGTGTGTAGTCAGCACAGTTCTTTTGTTCTGAGCAAGCTCACTGTTCTGGCCCTATAGGAAACACAGGAAAGTAGAAGAGTGCTCTTTTCTCAAAAGCAGAGTGTGTTTCTTGTAAGGCTAGCTAGCATTTGTTTCCCAGTCCTAAATGGAATTGAATCACATGTAGTTTCTGGTGCTACAAGCAAGAGCTGTTTTCTGGTAAGAAGAGTCACTATTGTGCTCCCATTGTCATATACAGGGCAAATAAAACTGGCGTCTCTTCCCAGCAAGTACAGTGTATATGACTGAAGAGGATCTACTGTTCTTGTCAGTTTTCTAAGCAGAATTCAACTAGATATGGCCCGTGTGTGTAGGAAGCACAGTTCTTTTGTTCTGATCAAGATCACTGTCCGGACCCCATAGGAAACACAGTAGATTAGCAGAGTGCTCTTTTCTCAAAAGCAGAGTGTGTTTCTTGTAAGGCGAGCTAACGTTTATTTCCCAGTTCTAAATGGAGTTGAATCACATGCAGTTTTCGGTCCTATGAGCAAGAGTTGTTTCCTGGTAAGGATAGGCTATTGCGCTCCCATTGCCATACACAGTGCAAATAGCACTCGCGTCTGTTCACAGCGAGTACAGTGTATTGGACTGAGGAGGATATACTGTTCTTGTCAGGTATCTAAGCAGAGTTGAACTAGATATGGCCCCTGTGTGTGGGAACCACATTTCTTTTGTTCTGAGCAAGCTTTCTGTTTGGACCCCATAGAAAACACAATAGAGTAGAAGAGTGCTCTTTTCTCAAAAGCAGATTGTGTTTCTTGTAAGGCGAGCTAGCGTTTGTTTCACAGTCCTAAATGGAGTTGATCACATGCAGTTTCGGGTCCTACGAGCAAGAGTTTTTTCTGGTAAGAGGAGTCACTATTGCGCTCCCATTGTCATACACAGGGCAAATAGCAATGGCTTCTGTTCCCAGCATGTACAGTGTATTGGAGTGAAGAGGATCTACTGTTCTTGTCAGGTTTCTAAGCAGAGTTGAACTAGATATGGTCCGTGTGTAGTAAGCACCGTTCAGTTTTTCTGAGCAACCTCACTGTTCTGGCCCTATAGGAAACACAGTAGAGTAGAAGAGTGCTCTTTTCTCAAAAGCAGAGTGTGTTTCTTGTAAAGAGAGCTAGTGTTTTTTTCCCAGTCCTAAATGGAGTTGAATCACATGCAGTTTCGGGTCCTACGAGCAAGAGTTTTTTCTGGTAAGAGGAGTCACTATTGCGCTCCCATTGTCATATACAGGGCAAATAGCAATGGCGTCTGTTCCCAGCATGTACAGCGTATTGGAGTGAAGAGGATCTACTGTTCTTGTCAGGTTCCTAAGCAGAGTTGAACTAGATATGGTCCGTGTGTACGAAGCACCGTTCAGTTGTTCTGAGCAAGCTCACTGTTCTGGCCCTATAGGAAAAACAGTAGAGTAGAAGAGTGCTCTTTTCTCAAAAGCAGAGTGTGTTTCTTGTAAGGCGAGCTAGCGTTTGTTTCTCAGTCCTAAATGGAGTTGAATCACAAGCAATTTTTGGTCCTACGAGCAAGAGTTGTTTTCTGGTAAAGAAAGTCACTATTGCGCTCCCATTGCCAAACACAGTGCAAATAGCACTCGCGTCTGTTCCCAGCAAGTACAGTGTATTGGAATGAAGAGGAGCTACTGTTCTTGTCAGTTTCCTAAGCAGAGTTGAATTAGATATGGCCCGTGTGTGTAGGAAGCACAGTTCTTTTGTTCTGAGCAAGCTCACTGTTCAGACCCCATAGGAAACACAGTAGAGTAGAAGAGTGCTCTTTTCTCAAAAGCAGAGTGTGTTTCTTGTAAGGAAAGCCAGTGTTTGTTTCCCAGACAGAAATGGAGTTGAATCCCATGCAGTTTCTGGTCCTACGAGCAAGAGTTGTTTTCTGATAAGAAGAGTCACTAGCGCTCTCCCATTGCCATACACAGTGCAAATAGCACATGCGTCTGTTCCCAGCAAGTACAGTGTATTGGACTGAAGAGGAGCTACGGTTCTTGTCAGTTTCCTAAGCAGAATTGAACTAGATATGGCCGTGTGTGTAGGAAGCGCAGTTCTTTTGTTCTGAGCAAGCTCACTGTTTGGACCACATAGGAAACACAGTAGAGTAGAAGAGTGCTCTTTTCTCATAAGCAGAGTATGTTTCTTGTAAGGCGAGCTAGCGTTTATTTCCCAGTTCTAAATGGAGTTGAATCACATGCAGTTTTCGGTCCTATGAGCAAGAGTTGTTTTCTGGTAAGGATAGGCTATTGTGCTCCCATTGACATACACAGTGCAAATAACACTCGCGTCTGTTCACAGCGAGTACAGTGTATTGGACTGAGGAGGATCTACTGTTCTTGTCAGGTTGCTAAGCAGAGTTGTACTAGATATCGTCCGTGTGTGTAGGAAGCACAGTTTTTTTGTTCTGAGATAGTTCACTGTTCGGATCCCTTAGGAAAAACAGTAGAGTAGAAGAGTGCCCTTTTCCCAAAAGCAGAGTGCGTTTCTTGTAAGTCGAGCTAGCGTTTGTTTCCCAGACCTAAATGGAGTTGAATCCCATGCAGTTTCTAGTCCTACGAACAAGAGTTGTTTTCTGGCAAAAGAGTAACTATTGAGCTCCGATTGCCATACACAGTGCAAATAGCACTCTCGTCTGTTCCCAGCAAGTACAGTGTATTGGACTGAAGAGGAGCTACTGTTCTTGTCAGTTTCCTAAGCAGAGTTGAGCTAGATATGGCCCCTGTGTGTGGGAACCACAGTTCTTTTGTTCTGAGCAAGCTCACTGTTCGGACCCCATAGTGAACACAATAGAGTAGAAGAGTGCTCTTTTCTCAAAAGCAGTTTGTATTTCTTGTAAGGCGAGCTAGCGTTTGTTTCACAGTCCTAAATGGAGTTGAATCACATGCAGTATCGGGTCTTAAGAGCAAGAGTTGTTTTCTGGTAAGAAGATTCACTATTGCGCTCCCTTGTCATACAGAGGGCAAATATCACTGGCATCTGTTCCCAGCAAGTACAGTGTATTGGACTGAAGAGGATCTACTGTTCTTGTCAGTTACCTAAGCAGAATTGAAATAGATATGGCCCGTGTGTGTAGTCAGCACAGTTCTTTTGTTCTGAGCAAGCTCACTGTTCTGGCCCTATATTAAACTCAGGAAAGTAGAAGAGTGCTCTTTTCTCAAAAGCAGAGTGTGTTTCTTGTAAGGCTAGCTAGCATTTGTTTCCCAGTCCTAAATGGAATTGAATCACATGCAGTTTCTGGTGCTACAAGCAAGAGCTGTTTTCTGGTAAGGAGAGTCACTATTGTGCTCCCATTGTAATATACAAGGCAAATAAAACTGGCGTCTGTTCCCAGCAAGTACAGTGTATATGACTGAAGAGGATCTACTGTTCTTGTCATGTTTCTAAGCAGAATTCAACTAGATATGGCCGTGTGTGTAGGAAGCACAGTTCTTTTGTTCTGAGCAAGATCACTGTTCGGACCCCATAGGAAACACAGTAGATTAGCAGAGTGCTCTTTTCTCAAAAGCAGAGTGTGTTTCTTGTAAGGCGAGATAATGTTTATTTCCCAGTTCTAAATGGAGTTGAATCACATGCAGTTTTCGGTCCTATGAGCAAGAGTTGTTTTCTGGTAAGGATAGGCTATTGCGCTCCCATTGCCATACACAGTGCAAATAGCACTCGCGTCTGTTCACAGCGAGTACAGTGTATTGGACTGAGGAGCATCTACTGTTCTTGTCAGGTTCCTAAGCAGAGTTTAACTAGATATGGTCCGTGTGTGTAGGAAGCACAGTTCTTTTGTTCTGAGCAAGCTCACTGTTCTGGCCCTATAGGAAACACAGTAGAGTAGAAGAGTGCTCTTTTCTGAAAAGCAGAGTGTGTTTTTTGTAAGGCGAGCTAGCGTTGGTTTCCCAGTCAGAAATGGAGTTGAATCACATGCAGTTTGTGGTCCTATGAGCAAGAGTTGTTTTCTTGTAAGAAGAGTCACTATTGTGCTCCCATTGTCATACACAGGGCAAATAGCACTGGCATCTGTTCCCAGCAAGTACAGTGTATTGGACTGAAGAGGATCTACTGTTCTTGTCAGTTTCCTAAGCAGAATTGAAATAGACATGGTCTGTGTGTGTAGTCAGCACAGTTCATTGTTCTGAGCAAGCTCACTGTACTGGCCCTATAAAAAGCACAGTAGAGTAGAAGAGTGCCCTTTTCTCAAAAGCAGAGTGTGTTTCTTGTAAGGCGAGCTAGCGTTTGATTCCCAGTCCTAAATGGAGTTGAATCACATGCAGTTTTTGGTCCTACGAGCAAGAGTTGTTTTCTGGTAAGGAAAGTCACGATTGTGCTCCCATTGCCATACACAGTGCAAAAAGCACTCGCGTCTGATCACAGTGAGTACAGTGTATTGGACTGACGAGGAGCTCTTTTCTTGTCAGTTTCCTAAGCAGAGTTGAACTAGATATGGCCCGTGTGTGTAGGAAGCACAGTTCTTTTGTTCTGAGCAAGCTCACTGTTCGGACCCCTTAGGAAACACTGTAGAGTAGAAGAGTGCTCTTTTCTCAAAAGCAGAGTGTGTTTCTTGTAAGGCGAGCTAGTGTTTGTTTCCCAGACAGAAATAGAGTTGAATCCCATGCAGTTTCTGGTCCTACATGCAAGAGTTTTTTTCTGGTAAGGAAAGTCACATTTGCACTTCCAT